>NC_142043.1:9687359-9987359 GCF_982192425.1 Myodes glareolus | reverse complement strand
AAAGAAGGCATCCCCTGGTTGTGAGCCACTCTACAGAAGCAGCATGTGTCCTTCACCGCTGAGCCGTCTCTCAAATACTTTAAAAATTATTATTATCACATGTACTTATTTTTGTGCATGTCTGTGTGGGGTGAGTACTCATGGTGTGAGTGTGGTATGTGTGAAGGTCAGAGGACAACTTGCAGGAGTAAGTTCTCTCCTTCCACCATGGGATCCAACTCAGGCCCTCAGCCTTGGCAGCAAATGCTTTTACCCACTGAATCATCTCACCAGTCTGCAAACACATTTTTAAAAGGGCTTTGATGCCTGGAGGTAGGAACAGGAGTGGAAGCAAAGGGAGCAATTGGGAAGCTATTGTGGTGGCCAGGTAAGGTATGGCTGTTGGAGTCCTGAGACTCCGGGTTAGGTTACAGCTAACGTGCCCAGCACATTCATCAGTGGGGGCTGCTGCTGCGCCACAGCTGCGGTTGGCTGGACGCTGATGCTCTTGTTCCGGGAAGAGGATTTGTACATTGGTAATGTAGCTCAGATGGTGGAGTGACTGCGGAGAACTGTGGATGTTCCTATCCACAGCACTGCAGAAACCAGGCAAAGGGGACAAGTGCTTGCAATCCTAACACTCAGGATGCAAGGTCATTCTGAGCTATACTATGAGTTGGAGGCCAGCCTGGGCTACAGAAGACCTTGCCACAGAACAAAACAAAAGCTACAGGTGAGAACAGAAGGAAGAGGCTTGAGGCTCTGGGGCTGTTTCTTCCCGCTTAGCCCTGGGTAGAACTCTCAGATCTTCAGAAGGAATACTCACTAGCCTAACAGAGCAGGACTCATTTTATTTAAGTTTGTTAACTTGATTTATCACTTTTAAATATTTAGACATGTGGAACATGAACCCCCATTTGTACTTTTGCCCCATCCAGAGACGAGTGGAAAACGTCTGAAGGCTGGGATCATGTCTTCTCTGCCTCATTCACCCCACTCTGGGCCCCTGGACCTGGGTAATTTCCACCAGACAGGGACTGGAAGGACAGTCAGATCCCAGCCTGGAAGTAACAAATGTGCACTCTGTACGCTGCAGGGAAGGCTGGGATGTTCGGAGGTCCTTAATAGATATAGTCTGGTCTGGGGCAGGGTGGCATCTGACCCTAACCCTAGGAGAAGGAGGGGTTTGAAGATAGCGTAGATTGGGAACTCTGCTTAACTCTGGAGTGTTTGCTGCTGTTCAGCTCCCAGTGTGTCTTGTCAATCAAGATGATGTGTATAACCCCATTGGTCTCCCTCTCAGAGAGCTGGGGGCACAGGGCCTGGCATGCAAGGGCATCTAGAAAGCACTGGCTATTGCTAGCTCATAAGCTGGCCCCATGGGAGGAACATTTGCATTTTGTTTATTTATGTGGTTCTCTTCTTCCCTATATGGGCCGAGTCTGTGGGATTGAACTCAGGCTGTGGAGTTTGACTACAAATCTCCAAGGCCCCTGGGAAGAAAATGTAAGCCAAGCTAAGGGATAGAGCAGCCAGGGGACACTGTGGGAGCCCGCGGAACACCCGCAGGACACCTGACTTAGGCAGAAGGACCAGAAGTTAGAGCTCCATGGCTCTGTCTGAGAACCAGGAGATGCTGGGCCAGTGAGATGGCGCCCCCGCGGGTGAACGTGTCACTGCACAGCTCGCCACTGCACAGCTCGCCACTGCACAGCTCGCCACTGCACAGCTCGCCGTCTGAGTTTGATTTCCAGGTCCCATGCAAAGGTGGAAGGAGAAAATGTCACACGTTTGTCCTCTGACCATCATGTGCCCACGTGCACTCCTGCACATGGTATTTTTTTTTAAATTTTTAAACAATAAGAGCCAGGCATGGTGGCACATGCCTTTAATCCCAGCTCTCTGGGGGCAGAGGCAGGAGGGTCTTACGTTTGGGGCCAGCCTGGTCTACAGGATGTGGGGGAAGTCAACCGTGGCACCATGCTGTTCCAGGGCTGTCTGTGGCCTTGATCTGTTTCTTTAGAATCCACCCTGTCATTTCCAGGGCCTTGGCACAACTCTCTCCTGCTGTTTCATTTTCCTTTTCTGCTCTTCTTTTCTTTCTCTTTGTGTGTATGTGTGTGTGTGCACGCGTGTGTGTGCACCATGTGTGTGTAGTGCCAGAAGCGAGCATCCCCTGCAGCTGGAGTTACAGGAGACTATAAACCAGTTTGGTTGTTGGGAACCCAATTCAGCACCTCCTGAGGATCAACAGTTGCTTTTGACCTCTGTGTCACTGCTCCCACTGACCTCTTGCTGACCCTTTGGTACTTTCGAAACAAGAGTTCATGCAGCTCAAGCTGGCCTCAAGCAAATTATGCAGCCTAGAATTTGTGGGGATCTTTCTGCCTCTGCATCCTGAGTGCTGAGACCACTGACTTGTACTACCATACCGTTTATTTGATGCTGGAATTAAATCCAGGGCTTCACGCGTGCTAAGCATTCTTCCAGAGCAGCACCCCTTTCCCTTGCTTTTGGAAACAGAATTTCCATAAGCAGCCCAGGCCGGTCTCAAACTCCAGGCCCTGCTGCCTTACAGTGAAGGGATAATATGTGTGAGCCACCACACCAGAACCTAGTTTTGAGGGTGGAAATGAGATCTACTCAAAGACCATAGCAATGTCAGGCATACAACATCAGGCTAAAGACTGATGCTAAACACTGCTGGACCACAGCAGTCCTGGGAGCTGCCCAAATTCAGCTGTCATCCCTTCCTAACCTTTGGCCCAGATTATGGTCATGCCTTGAAAATTCAACTTTTAGCATCAGAGCATGGCAGCGACACCTTGTAATCTCAGTGCTTGGGCTTGCATTATTTTTGAGTTTTAAAGTACTATTTATTATTGTTGTTGTTTGAACACTTTGAATTGGTATGGATCTTGGTTTATTGATACAAATTTAAGGTCAATTTTGTTATATGTATATTTCTACTCTTGTTTAAGGTACTATGTTTATACAGATCATTTAAAAATGTAATATATAATTAAAAATTATGGATTAATAGTCATCTGTAATAGTCAAACTGTAGTCATGTTAGTTAGGTTTTCTAGATGTAAAGAGATAAATTTCAGATGGATAGGTATTCTTCAACCCCATCAAAGACTCCAGGAGGATATAATATTACCCAAGTAAACAGGAAGTGCATGATAAGCAACTTCCAAAACTCTAGAATTGACAGAGACATCTTGCTGCCTGGACAGTCACCCAAAGTTCTTCTGTAATGCTGAGGTCTTCAGCCTACAGGCCCACAGTATCCAACAGACTTTTCCATGAAGCAGGAAATTTGAAAGACTATTTAGCCTATATTGGCAGTTTGTCTGTCACTTTCTCCTGTGTCCTGCAGAATGTCTGGCAGATTCTTTCATGTAGCAGGAACCCTGAAGAACTGTCTCACCTTCTTTAGGCAACTTCAGCAGTCATTTTTCTGTGGGTCCTGCATGTCCAGTTCATACACCATACCATCAAGCAATCCAGGCAAGAGCAGTTTTTTGGCCAAATGACTAGAGAGAGAGAGTAGGTGGGGTCAGAGAGATGCCATGTAGCTGTTGAAGGAAAAAGATGCCAGATGCCGCCTGAACCTTTCTGGTAAGCCACAGTCTTGTGGCAATACACCGATTAATAGAAATGGGTTAATTTAAGATATAAGAGCTAGGTAAGAATAAGCCTAAACCGTTGGTCAAGCAGTGTTGTAATTAATATAGTTTCTGTGTGATTATTTGGGTCTGGGTGGCTGGGAAATGAATGAGCGGGTTCCGCTTACACTTGTTATTGTTGTTGTGTGTGTATGTGCACGTGCGTGCGCATGTGTGTGTATGTGTATGTGTGTGTGTGTGTGTGCGCGCACGCACGCATGCATGTGTGGAGATCACAGGAGAAGTCTGTAGAGTCGGTTCACTCCTCCTTCCACCTACTTGGGTTCCAGGGATTGAACTCATGCCATTAGGCTTGTACAGCAAGCACTTTTATTGGCTGAACCATCTTGCCAGTGGTCTTTGGTTTTTATTGCTATGATAAACACCACAACCAAAGGTAATGTGGTAAGGAAATAATTTGTTTCAACTATGGTTTACAGTTCACTATGAAGACAAGTCAAGGCAGGAACCCTGAGCAACCCGGAGACAGGAAGTGATGCAGGTGCCATGGAGGAACATTGCTTACTAGCTTGCTCCCTGTCACTTACTCAGCTTTGCTTCTTTTCTTTTCTTTTCTTCTCTTTTCCTTTCTTTTCTTTTCTTTTCCTTTCCTTTCTTTTTTCTTTTCTTTCTCTCTCTTTCTTTCTTTTTCTTTTAATGTTTTATTCCTCTCTCATATATTACAACCCAACCGCAGTTTTCCCTCCCTCCCTTCCCCCAAATCTCTACCCCTACCTCCCTTTTCCCCCAGATCCACCCTCCCTTTGTCTCTCCTCAGAAAAGAGAAGGTCTCATAGGGACATCAACCAAACACAACATAGTATACTACTATAAGACCAGACACCACATACCATCACATCAAGGCTGGATGAGTACCTAGGAGGAGGAAAAAGTTCCCATAAGTAGGCAGGAGAGTCAGTGACCACCCCTGCTCCCACTGTTAGGAATCCTGTTGGAATACCAGGCTCCTCAGTCCTAATGCATATGCAGAGAACCTAGGTCAGCCTGTAGGTTGACCCAGTTCTCAGCTTATATTCTTATAAAACCCAAGGCCACCTACTCAGGGGTAACACCACCCACAGTGGTTTGAACCCCCCCACATCAGCCCTCAATCAAGACAATGCCCTATAGCCTTCCCTACAAGCTAATCTGATGGGGGCATTTTCTCAGTCGAGGTTCTTTCTTCCCTAATGACCCCAGCCTATGTCAAGTGGATGAAAACCTAACCATTACACAAACCTTATTTATTAGTTTGTAGCTTTGGTGCCTGTCCTGGAACTATCTCTTGTAGACCAGGCTAGCCTGGAACTCACAGAGATCTGCCTGTCTTTGCCTCCCGAGTGCGCCACTACTGCCCGGCAAGTGTTGTGTGTTTGTGTGTGTGTGTTGTGTGTGTATCTGCACATGCGATGGGTACACATGTAGCTGTGCAAGGACAACTTAAAGGAGTTAGTTCTCTGCATCTACCATGTGGGTTTGTGGGTCAGACTCTGGGTGCCAGTCTCAGGGGCAAGTGCTCTTCCCGATTGCATCGTCTCCATGGCCCTGTTTGGTTTTTCCAAGACAGGCTAGGCCTACACGCTGGGCAGGGACTAGTAAACCTGCTTCAGGCTCCCGCATGCTGAGATCACAGATGATGTTCACTAACCACCACGCCTGGCAACCGCAGGACCTGGGAGACTGTGGCAACAAGATTCTGAGCTCGAGAGCAGCCCAAGCAACACCATGGAACTGTTTCTCAAAATATAAGGAATATAAGTGGCTCGACTTAGCAATGCATACCTATGTCCCAACACTTGGAGGGTGAAGTCAAGAGAATCAGAAGTTCAAGACCAGCCGTGGTCACGTAGCAAGTCTGAGGCTAGCCTGCTGTGGGGGTTTGAATGAGATTGGCCCCATAGGCTGATATATTTGAAAGCTTAGTCTTCAGTTGAACTGTCTGAAAGGATTGGAGGCATGGCCTTGTTGGAGGGGGTGTGGCACTGGAGTTGGCTCTGAGGTTTCGAAAGCCCACACCAGGCCCAGTGACTCTCGGTCTTTGGATTAGGATACAAAGCTCTCAGCTACTGCTCCGGTGTAATGGCCATCTGCTTCCTACCATGGTAATGGACCTGGTACTGTAAGCAAGCGCTCAAGTAAATGCTTTCTTTTATCAGAGTGGCCTTGGTCACAGTGTTTCTTCACAGCAATAGAACTGTAACTGAGAGGCCTTCATTACATAAGACCTTTCAAAAACAAAAACAAAAAACTAAGAGGTGATGTAACTTAGCATTACAGTGTTTTCTGAGGATGCCCCAAACTCTACATTGGGTCCTTAGCACAATAATGATAATGATAATAATAATAATAATAATAATAATACCAAGAATGATACTGCACATCTTTAATGCCAATACTTTAGAGGTAGAGGCAGGAAGTTCTCTGAATTTTAGGCTAGCCTAGTCTACAGAGCAAATTCCAGGACAGCCAGGGCTGCATAGTGAGGCTCTGTCTCAAAAAGCTGAAGTAGGGGGAACCAGGGTGGTGGTTCAGCAGTTAAGAGCTTGAACTGCACTCGTAGACGCGTGACTTAGGTTCCCAGCACCATCAGGGGCGGGACTGGTGGTGTGTGTGCTCAGAAGGTGTAACCCCAGCTCTGGGGGTCTGACATCTGGCTCTTCAGGCATCTGCACCCACGTCTGCACAATCCAATTCAGCATAATTAAAACTAAAATAAATCTTTTTAAAAAAAATCAGTAACTCACCAATATCTATGCTCCAAAGGGTGATGTCGAGATGTGTGTGTCTGTGTGTGTGTTGGGCGGAGGGGAGGGGATTTCAAGTACTCATCAACCACTGCCCAAGACCCATGTCCACACATTCTGCCTAATTAACTCCCTTCTCTTGTCTTTCCTCCCATGCACTCCTAGCCACACCCCCTTCAGATGCCTGATTTTTCTCTCCACCCTGCTCCAAGCCCGCACCTTGCTCTGCCCTTCCCTCCATGAAGCCCCCACCTTCCTGCCTGCTATAAATCTGTAACTCCACAGTGTGTGGGGATGTGGGGGGCGGGAGGGAGCCTGGTAGAAACCTGCAGCAAAGCAAACCAACCTCAGCTAATGAAAACGGTGATAAATCTCTGTCTATCAGGTTTGTTGTAAGCACAAACATTGCCAAACAAGGGCGCAGCTGGCCTGCAGGCCCTCCTCCCTCCAGTGTGCAGAACTTTAAATGGGATGGTTGCTTTATACATCTATTTACTGCTGGATGCAGGGGGAGGGACTGGTGCTTAGCCAGGAAATGGAAGCATGCCAGGTGAGACTCCTTCATCCCCCACTGGCCAGTCCCCAGCTTCCTCTGTCCCTGTCCTGGCAAGTTCTCTGTGATAAAGTCCACTGGGTGCAGATACAGGGGATGGCATGCCAGACCTGCCCCAGGGAACTGATATTCAAGCCTCCACAGTGCAGCCTCAACTTGCCCCAAAATAAGCACTTCTGGTCAGTAGAGCCATTTCCTGTTCTTTTCAGTTTTCCACCCTGACTAGAACTGTTCTTCTTTTCCGCTTGTTCCTTAGATGCACCCCTGAACCTCAGCTCCCCCACCTGGTCTTCACAGGGCTCCCTGGGTGCCATTCCTATAACACCAGTCTTTTGGAGCCCACTCAGGCATCGGGAAACAACTACTGGGCAGCAGACAGCTCAGCCAGGCCTTACCACCCAAACCTGAGCAGGGGAGTCTATGTCAGATTCTCGCTCTGTAGAAAGAAGGGACAATTAGGCCAGGGAAATGGCTCAGGGGGTAAAGATGTTTGCTGCCAAGGCTGACTCCTTGAGTCTGAGTCCCAGGACCTAAATCATAGATGAAAACTGGCTCCTACCATAGAGGCACAGGATTCCTTTAGCTTTCACCTGTGTGCCATAGCTGTCATGTATGTGCATGTGAGCACATGCATGTGAGGTTGCATACATTATAAAAACAAGTATATGTATTATTACTATGTATACACTTATATATATATGATTATTTATATGTCTGTGCAAGGGTATGTGCAGAGTGCCCATGGAAGCTAGAAGAGCGCTCTGGGTCCTTTAGACCAGGAGTTAACTGCCTAGGTGGGTGCTGAGAACTGAGCTCAGGACCTCTGGAAGAGCAGTCAGTGCTCTTAACCAATGAACCATCTCTCCAGCCCCCATATGATTTTTTTTAAGGAGCGAAAACTGCGGCCTCTGGCCCAGCAAGGAGCTGAGGATGACGTAATCAGTGAAGAAGCACAGCCTAGGAACTCCAGTGCATAAACAGCTCTGCCTGTCGGTGGGAGCGTGAGTGCGTGTGCACACATATAAACACTAAACAAAAATAGGAAAGAAAGGAGGGGGAGGGAAGGATGCCGGAAAGAGAGAAAACCTATTTATTTGTTTAGTTTTTTGAGGTCGGGTTTCACTATTGTAGCCCTGGCTGGCCCGGAACCCACAGGGACCCTTCTGCCTCATCCTTCCAAGTGCTCAGATCAAAGGTGTGTGCCACCATTCCTGGCCTCGACTCTTTGTTTTCTTATTTTTTATTGTTCTTTTGGGTTTTCGAGACAGGGTTTATCTGTAGCTTTGGAGTTTGTCTGGAACTAGCTCTTGTAAACCAAGCTGGCCTCAAACTCACAGAGATCCGTCTGCCTCTGTCTTCCAAGTGCTGGGATTAAAGGCATACGCCACCACCACCCAGTGACTCTTTCTTTTTAAGGTTGTTATGAGGTATGAAGGGACACAAGGCATCCTAACCTTTTGATCTTCCTGCCTCTAAGTTTAACCACCACATCTGGCCCACTTTTCTGTAGTTGTTTTATTTGTTCTTTTTGTTTGGGGGAAATTTTTGTGTTTTTGGCAGGGTCTCACTTTGTAGCGCTGGCTAGTTTGGAACCAGGATGGTCTCAAACTCACAGAGATCCACCGGCCTCAGCCTTCCTAATGCTGTGTTCATTTGTGCCACCACACCTAGAATTTATTTATTTATTCTCTAATATATTGCACCCTGATCAAAGTGTCCCCTACCTCCATTTCTCCCAGTCCCCCATGCTCCACCCCAGATTCACTCCCCCTCCATTTCCCTTCAGAAAAGAGCAGACCTCCCAGGGACATCAGCCGAACACAGCATAACAAGTAACAGTAAGACCAGACACAAACCCTCATATCATGGCTGGACGAGACAATCTTATTCATTCATTCATTCATTCATTCATTTAAGATTTATTTATTTTATGTGTATGAGTGTTTCATTTGCATGCACAACTTTATCCCAGGAGAGGGCATCAAATCCCACTAGAGACGGTTGTGAGCCATGATGTGGTTGCTGGGAATTGAACTCTGGACCTCTGGAAGAGCAGCCATTGCTCTTAACTGCTGAGCCATCTTTCCTGCCGCCCCCCCCTCGCCTATTTATTTTTTAAATAGAATCTCACACTATAGTCTGGGTAGCCTGGAGCTTGCGACAGTTGCCTGACTCAGTCTCCTGAGTACTGGATTACAGGCGTGTGCCAAGCCACCACTGCACATGCACGACGCTGGCTTTATCCTGCTCAGTCTGAACAGGTCTGTGCCAGTTGGCTTTTGTCACTTTGACACAGTTGGAGTCATTTGGAAAGAGGGACTCTCAGTTGAGAAATTGCCTTCATAAGATTGGCCTGTAGTCAAGCCTGTGGGATAATGCCATGGTTAATGATTGAAGTGGGAGGGGCTAGTCCACAGTGGGCAGGGCCACCCCTAGGCAGGTGGTCCTGGGTTGTGGTAGAAAAAAAAAAAAAACAGGGTGAGCAACCAGTGAGCAGTGTTCCTTCATGGCCTCTGCGCCAGCTCCCTGCCTCCTGGTGTCTGGAGTCCTGCCCCATTTCTTTCAATGATGGACTATGATGTGGAAATATAAGGTAAATAAACCTTTTCTTTGCCAAGTTGGTGTCTAATCACAGCAACAGAAACCCTAAGACACCAGGAGAGCCTGCTCCCTGCCACAGCCACCTGTGGCGAGCAGCCTTCACAGTAAGACTATGACCTAAGCAGAGCCGATGAAAAGTTCTGACTAACAGATGAGGCCCAGAGTGGCTTTGTGTGTTGCCTGGGATCACACAGCAAATTTAAATAAAGCTCAGCACTAGGATCTGGACCTGGTAACCCCTGCTTGTAATCCTAGTAGCCAGGTGACCAAAGTCAAGGACTGTGAGTTCAAGGCGAATTTGGGCTATGTAGCAAGTTGCAGGCCTGCCTAGGCTACATGGTGAGAATCTATCTCAAAAACAAATACAGAAAAGAAAGAAAACAAACCCCTCCAAACCCACACCAGAGTCTTGGGGAGGATCCAGGCTTTCTCAGTTCTTAACCCAAACCTTCTTTAGTCCACAAATCACATGGTATCTGGCTTGCGAGCAGCACTGAGCTGGACACTCAGCAGAGGCTGTCAAGAGCCCCACAACACTTCATCGCAACTACCTTCCTGCCGCTTGCTGTCAGCGGCTTTCCTGAGAGAGCATGGCTGAAGGGCAACTGGGAAGGACCAGGGATTTCAAAACTCAGAAACCTTCAACTTTTTGTTTTTGTTTTGGAGACAGGGTCTCACCATGTAGCCCTGGCTGGCCTGGAACTGGTTTTGTAGACCAGGTTGGTCTCGAACTCACAGAGCTCTGCCTGCCTCTGCTCCCGAGTGCTGGGATTAGAGGCATGCGCCACCACCCACCACCTATGACTTCATTTTTTTGTTTGTGTTTGTTTTGTTTTAAAACTGGGTCTCTTGTAACTCAGGAAAGCCTTGAACTTGTCTTGTAGCCTATGCTGGCCTTGAGCTCCTGATCCTTTTGCCTCACCGTCTCCAGTAGGTGGGATTAGAGGTCTGCCCATTACTCCCAGCCTTAGGTACAGATAACCTCAAGGTTCTTAGACTCCCTAGAAATCCCACAAGTAAGCTATAAGAGTTCTTAGAGCCTGGTGGTGGTGGTGGCGCACGCCTTTAACTCCAGCTCTCAAGGAGGCAGAGGCAGGCGGATCTCTGTAAATTCAAGGCCAGTCTGGTCTGCAGAGTGAGTTCCAGGAAAGCCAGGACTGTTACACAGAGAAACATTGTCTTGAAAAACAACAATGACACGAAACAACAACCAACAATAAAAAGAGTTCTTGGAATCTTAGGGGCTTAGGGATGTGATTAATTGGATAAGAATACTTGCTCATAAGCAGGAAGACCTGAGTTCAAATCCTCAGCACATGTACAAGAAGTGTGGGGGTGGGGGAGGTGGGCCATGGGGTTTATTGCCTGCCAGTCTAGCCCAAGGTTTAGTGAGAGCATAGAACAAGAGACAGAGCAGGACAAGAACTCCCTCCTCTGGCCTCCGCATTCACAGACATGATCTGGAGCATCCAAGCACACACACACATGCATACACCATACACATACTAAAAGTTTCTAAACTCTTTGGAAATACATGTTGAATGGAATAGATGTATGTGCATATACATAAACTATTCCTAGAACTTCTAGTAAATTCTGAAGGACTTGCTGAGCAGTGGTGGCGCATGCCTTCAATCCTAGCACTTAGAAGGCAGAGGCAGGTGGATCGCTGTGAGTTCGAGGCCAGCCTGGTCCATAAGAGCTAGTTCCAGGAGACTCACCCAGAGCATCCAGTGGAGTCTCCCTGTTCCCAAAAGCAAGGCATAGTCATTATTTCCTGGGGCGGAGAGTAGACCTTAGGTCTACCTACATGGAGTACAAACACATACACTAGAAGGAAAGAAGGAGCTAGATCAAGCCCGCAAAGGAAAAAGGCAGGAACCTTAATACCTGATCTCAGTGCTTGTGAGGTTGACAAAAGACTATGAGTTCGAGGCCAGCCTGAGCTACATAGAAGGACACTATCTTAAAATAACAAACCAAATTAAGCTTGTGCATACTGTAATAACTAGGTTTTCTGATGTGGAAATGAAAATAAAAGTTATGCTTTACAGGGCTGAGGATGTATCTCAGTTGGTAGAGTGACGTCCTAGCATGTAGAAAGCCGTGGATTAATTTCCAGTGCCCAATAAACTTAATATAGTGGTGTGTGCCTGTCATTCCAGCACTCGGGAAGTAGAGACAGGAGATCAGAAGTTCAACATCATCCTCAGCTACATAGACAGTTTGCGGACAGCCTGGGCTAAGACTCAGTCTTTGAAAAAAAATGATGAAGATTAAAGAGACAACTGAGTGGACACACACATAGATATGAAAAAATATGGCCAGGTGAGATGGTGAGATGGGTCAGCAGGTAAAGACTCTCACCAGGAACACCAGATAACCTCAGTTCAATCCCAGGACCCCACAGCAAGGTGGAAGGGAAGAACCCCACAGAGGATTCAGGCTCAGTTCCCAGCACTCACAGGGTGGCTTGCAACCATCTGTAACTCCAGTTTCAGGGGGTCTGACACCCCCTTCTGCCCTCCACTGGCACCAGGAATGAACATGGTGCACAGACAAAGGTGAAGACAAAGCACCCGTATGCAGAAAATAAGCGAATAAATCTTAAAAAATAAAAAAGAGGGAAAGCAATAGAAGAAAACATTGGCTTTGCCCTCTGGCTTTCATATACACATGCATGTATGCCAGGCACACATGAAAAAGATCACTGGTTTCGGCCAGGGGGTGGTGGTGCATGCCTTTTGATCCTAGCAATTGGGAGGCAGAGGCAGGTGGATCTCTGTGAGGCCAGCCTGGTCTGCTGCAGAGTTAATTTCGGGACAGCTAGGGCTGTTACACAGAGAAGCCCTGTCTTGAAAAACAAACAAAAACAAAAGCAAAATTCTTGGTTTTTTTAGTCAAAGCGGAATTCAGTGAACATGGGAATACCTCACTAGGACACTGAGGGCCTGACCAGTGGATACAAGCAAAAGGATCAATCTGTCATGCTGATTACAGAAGAAATAAGCTACAATCATCTACCTTGTTTTTCAATACTTTGTATCTTGTTTTTTTTTTTTTTTTTTTTTTTTTTATAAGGAGCCAGTCTCAGTATTTCAGACTGGCTTGAATCTTCCTAAAGAACAGTGGCCTTGAACTCTTGATCCCTTTTGTTTCCACCTCCCAAGGGCAAGAACCGAACCCAGAGTTTCCAGCAGACTAGCTAAGCACTCAACCAACTGTGCTACACTCGCAGTTCCAAGAGTTTGTTGACTTCCGGTCTTCGGTCTCCCTCTGGACTTTTTTGTTTTGTTTTCCGAGACAGGATTTCTCTGTATAACAGTCCTGCCTGTCCTAGAACTCATTTTGTAGCCCATGCTGGCCTCGAACTCACTGAGATCCACCGGCCTCTGCTTCCCAAGGGCTGGGATTAAAGGCGTGCACCACCACGGGCCCCGCATCTCTCTGCACATCTTTCATCTTTACTAAAATGTCAACTGTGCTGGACAAGCATATGCCCATCATGCTTACAGCTGTGTCCCCAGGCCCGACACAATGTGTAACCGCTATTTACTATGCGAATGAATGGGAACTCAAAGGCACGTCTGCTAGGATCGGAAGGCTCGCTGGCAACGTGAGAAAGGCTCCTCAGTTTGGACCATCCCCAAGGGGGACACGGAGCTGTGCCAAGAGCCCCGTTAGCGAATTCGAGAGTTATCTTCTGGTCCTCTTTGCCGCCCAACTGCAGAGCCACGAAGTCTTTCTGTGTGCTTCTCCAGAGCGTGAGAGACCAGAGTGCACAGGGCTTTCCCCGGTAGACGCTGGCCTCCAGGGAGCTCCTGCCAGCTGGGGAGTGTGGGGATTTAGGGATAATTCAGCCACTTAATTAATGAAAAGGAAGGAGAAGATAAAGGCAGGGAGGGACGCAATCCGGAAGAAAAAGTCACCCGGGCTGGGCAGCTGCCCCAGCCGCTCCCTTCCCTACACTCCCCGCCAGTTCCCGCCGCCGCCACTGACTTTCTGACTTCTTAACTTGTCAGCAAATCCCAGAGTTAAAAATGCACACGCACCCCGGCCAGCCGCCAGCAGGCCCGTCTGGCCGCGGCTCCAGATGTGGGGCCACCGCGCGGGCCGCCCGCCCCGCCGCGCAGACTAAACAATCGGCCTTGGCCGTGAGCGCAGCGCAATTCCAGATGCCGCGTCGCCCGCGCCGCGCGCTAATTGGGCCGCGGGCGCGAGGCTCTGTCAGCGCCAGCAAGGCCCTACCCCGGGTCGCCTTGGCACGATGCCGGCCCGCTGGGCTACCTAGGCGGGGTGGGGAGACTGAGTAAAATGGAGGAGGAGGGTGTATAGAGGGAGAGAGACTTAGGCAGGCAGGCAGACAGACAGAAGACAGACAGGCAGACAGACACACACACAGAGCTCGGAGAGTCAAGCGCAGGGACAGACACAGGAAGGGTCAGAGACATCCTAAAAAAAGATGTAGCTACAGAGACAGGGAGGACCAGACGACAGGTTTACTCAGAGTTGGGGAGACAGAAACCGGCAGAATGATCCAGAGAGATACCATGATCCCGAGAGATACAAAGACCACAGATGGGCAGCAAGGTGGCGGTGACCCGGGGCGGTCCTTGATAGGTTTCATGGTCCCTTCCTCCCACATTTTCACTTTCTAATTTTTCCAGGGCTTGACAAAGTCTGGGACTGAGTCTGTGACTTAGGCCTAGCCTGACTGGGTGAAGGAAGACCCGTGTCCCCACACGAACCTGAAGAATAGGTATTTCACCCCAAACACGAGCCTGAGACACCAATTCACGCTGGACATTGTGCTGATGAGACTCTACGCTGAGGCAGAGGGATGCCCCCCACCCCCCTCGCAGTCACACCGGCAACTCCTTTCTTATGGGTTGGGGAGGGGAGTATTCCACCGGTTCCGAGACTGGGGGATGACCTGCTTGTAGAGGCCCAGGGCAGGGAAGCCCACTGGGGACCACCCGTGGGAGCGGGAGCCAGGCGTTCCGCCCCTGCTGAAGGCCCTGGCAGCCCAGGGGGCAAGCGCCGAGCGCGGTGAGGCGGCCCGGGCGGCTCTTGGAGGCCCCTCTCTGACAATCTTTCCTTTGTTTGTTTTCTTAAATCTGGGAGGCCCGAATTCCTGCCGGATTCCGTAGGTTTCACTCAGGAAGGAGGCGCCCCCATCCCCCTCACTCCGAGCCCCGGCTGAGCCGGGGGAATGGCAGGTTCTTCCCAAAGGAAGGAGGCACGCAGCCCCGTGGCCCGGGCAGGACGAATCCCGGGCGCCCTGCCCGCGCGTGCCACCACGTAGCCCCAACCGAGGGCAGGGAACATTTAAAAGGGGTGTGTGTGGGGGAAGCAAAGATCACTTACACACACACACACACACAAACATTGCACCATCCCAGACTCATCCCAAGATCACTTACACACACACACACACACACACACACACACACACACACACACACACACACGAACATTACACCATCCCAGATTCATCCCCGCCCCCTTTCACCTTCTCTCTCTCTCTCTCTCTCTCTCTCTCTCTCTCTCTCCCTCCCTCTCCTCTTCTCTCCCTCTCTCTCTCATTTTGGTCTCCAAACTTGAGCCTCATTAATTTCCAAAAAAAATTTCCCCCAATAAAAGGCAAACATGGAAAGAAAAACAAACTATTAGAAAACAGAGGAGGGCGGAAATGTTATTTAAAAGGTTACCAGACCACATCATTTTCCAGTGATATTATATACTCCCAGCAGTATCCAAAATATATATGGGATCTGGGCCAAGAATGAAAAAAAAAAGCATAAAAACCCCTCACTTAGACACAACATCTGGACCGGAGAGCGAACAAACCCTCCATTTATCACACTTAATCCTCCATAGAAGCAATCGACGGTTGACTTCTGTTTTGCTAATTTAGCTGCTTTCAAGCTCCCGCCCAGTCCAGACTGGGAATTCGGTGTCACTTGTGGAGGGCCCAGCCCTGCCCTGCCCCCGACCGCGTCCGCTCCCTCCCTCCCGCAGCAGGGCCTTCGCAGAGGGGAGGGGAAAGAGACCACTGAAGAAGCACAACGTTTTATGAATTCGCTCCACTCCCGCCCACTCAGGTCAGTGAAATCCTCGCCTCTGCCCTTGTTCTGTCCTATTCCTCAACACCCTGACACCCACTTCCTTGTGGGCCACACCCCTGCCCCTCCTGCGCAGGCTCGGTGGAGTAATGGCAAGGCCTCCCGTCTACAGCCAGCCTGGTCAGCTAGCCCCTCATCCAAGCATTGCCAGCCGCCTACCTGGGAGTGCCTGCTGGCTTGGCAGCTGGGCCCTTGAGCCAGCTGGGCGAGGGCGGGGAGGGTCGTGTGCCTGGAGGTGAGAGTCTCTCTTCTCTGGAAGTGAAACGAGAGGCGCGAGGTCTTGAGGTGGCTGCCCTGGGCCCGCAATCGGTACAGAGACAATGGGGACTTGTGAGAGTGTCAGCCCGAGGAAGAATCCATCAGTGCGAGTGTATCATTGGGAACTCATCAGTGACTCCCTGGGACCCTGGCCCAGTGGGGCTCGTGCCAGATGCAGGGCTGGCCTCCAGTGCGACCTCCTCTCTCCCCCAAGGCCTCCTGGGTCTTTCCTGCTGTCCCAGCCCACCTCCCAGCCTCTAAGGAGACTCTCAACTTTGGAGCCTTTTGGTGTGCTCTTCCCAGCGGCTGGGCACAGAGAGTAGTGAGAGTGGCTGGCACCTGCTGAGAGAGGAGCCAAGGGATGCCTGCCAACTGCAGCTGCCCACCCCAGCCTCTGGCCGAGCACCCAAGCATAACTCACCCTCCTAAACGGACTCTCCCATACACACTCAGAACAGAACTTCAGTTCCTTCTGGGCATGATGGTCTGTGCCTCCGAGATTTATTTTTATTTTTAATGGTGTGTGTGTGTGTGCTGTGCACTGTGCATTGTGCATGTAAGCAGCTCTTGATGACTTTCCAGAGGACCCTAGTTCAGTTCCCAGCACTCATCTTGGGTAGCTCCCTGGGATGCAACCACTTGTAACTCCAAGGGGTCTGACGCCCTCTTCTGGCCTCTGGGGCACCTGCACTCATAGGCACATATCCATATGTATATTCACATCATTAAAAATAACTCTTTAAAAAAGAGACAGATATGGGGACTAGGTAAAACAGAAATTCCATCAAACCTTACCTTGAAGTGAAACCCGTAAATGTGGCTGGTAAACCCCCGGATACCTGTCTTGAGAGGCATGATGGGTATCCTAACTAATTTCTAGGCTGGACCCCTGAATCCCCCTTTGACAGCTCAACACTAAGCTAAGAAATGTCTTCTGGTTCAATGCCTCGGTTCTTAGACTCTAGACCTAGACCTCCTGTGTGTCCTCGGGCAAGTTGTGCTCCTCCTCTGGGCCTTGAACTCCTGATGTGGAAAATAAGCAGGTTGGACATCCAGTTCTGCAATCTGTGCATTGGGCTGTGCATCTGCCTCTCCCTGCCTGCCTCCCTTGCTCCCGTTCCCATCCCTGTCGGAACTCCTCATCTCTCCTTGGGATTTTCTGCTCTTCCCTAACTCCTCTGTCCCTGGCTTTTCTTTGCAAGGACCCTTGTCCTCTTCTGCCACAGTTCTTTGTGAGGGAGAGCCTGTGGACAAACAGCACTCCACACTCCACACTGCCACACAGCAGCTTGTCCATAAATGCAGCCTGGGCCTGAGGAACTGGCCCTCTCCATCTGCCTTCTTAGAGGAGGGTCTGTCTCCAAAGGTCTTCCTGATGCCATGACCTTTGACCTTTGATCTCTGACCTCTGGAGCAGCAAGGGAAAGGCATCCCAGCTGGATCAAGGGAGTGCCTTATTTGGGTTTTCAGTCCCAAGAGAGCAGTGGGCCCTGTCTTCTCACGTTCCCCATCCAGGCTCAGGCAAGGGGACAAAAAAGGAAGCCCCCAAGCCAGCTGATGCTTGGCCACCACCTCCTTCACAATGCCACCTGCACTTCAGAAGCTTTCAGAACCTCTTCCTAGAGGCCCAGAGACTTGGAGGTTGTTACTATTACTAATGCATGTCTACGGAATCTATTGGGCGGTACTGTTGGAGCAGAGAGGCTGTGGCTAAAACAAAGGCTGGGGGTGCCCCTAGGAAATGCGCAGATACCAAGCCTGGGGCTCCTGGGCAGAGGATTTGGCAATGCCTGCGCGTGGGCCCCGTTGGAGTGGCACCTGAGAAGCCGCCAGCTCCTGGGGGCAGGTAAACAGGATGCTGTGTGCTGGGTGTGGTGGAGGGGGAGGGGATGTGACATGGGGCCACAATAGGCCATTGTACTCAGGAGTCACCTTCAGTCCTGCACGCTGGGCTTCCTCTACTCTGCCTCCCCTCCAGCAAGGCAGTACAAATATCAGGACATATGGAAGGTGCAGTCATAAACAAAGGCTGTGGGGAGGGTGACAGTCACCTGGACTTGGACCCGCATACTCTGAAACAGACCACAGCAGAGTGCCAAATGGTTCAACCAGGAGGGACAAAAGAGGGGACATTCAGCTTCTGGTGTGTGTTTGTCAAGGCTCTGACCAAACAGATGACAAGGTCCTGGCCTCCATCCCACCACCAGTCAGCTATATCCGGCTACCCCTCAGTGTACACCTGACAGGTCTCTCACCCTGGGTCAGGGGTGAACAAAATTGACGTCTACTTGTGAGGAATGAGGGGGAGACCCAGAACAGGACACCTTTTATTCTTTTATTCAATTCTTTTTGAATTTTCTTTTCTTTTTTTTTTTTTTCTTTTTCCTTTTTGAGCCAGGGTCTCTCTATGTTGTCCTGGCTGTCCCAAAATTCTCTCTATAGGTCATACTGGCCTCAAACTCAGAGATCCTCCTGCCTCTGTCTCCTGAGTGCTGGTTTTAAATCATGTGCCACTACCGCCTAGTTTATTTTGCCATTTTTACTTCTTAGGACATTGAGACTCCAGTCTTTAAAAATGAGCAGGATATGGGGACAGAGAGGTGGCTCTGCAGTTAGGAGCCCTGGCTGCTCCTGCAGACGACTCAGGTTCACTTCTGGGTATCTGATGGCAGGTTACAGTCACCTGTCGCTCAGCACCAGGGACCCTGACTTCCTCCTCGAGCCTCTTTGGATGCTGCTCGCACACAGTGAACATACGTACATGCAGGCGCTCTCACATACACTCTTAAACATTAAATGCACAAGGTGTGTTTCTGCTCAAAGGGGTCTCCTAGTGTGGAGGAGGTCCTGAACACACACAGACACAGACACACACACACAGGCACACACACACACACACAGGCACACACACACACAGACACACACACAGGCACACACACACAGACACACACACACAGACATACATACACACACAGACACATAGACACACACACAGACACACACACACAGACACACACACAGACACACAGATACACACACACAGACACACAGACACACACACAGACACACAGATACACACACACAGACATACACACACAGACACATACACAGACACACACACACACACACGCTTCAGTTTATCAAAAAAGTTAATCTTCATCCAGTCAGTACTTACTATGAGCTGGGAATAACCCCAAACAGCTTATTCTTCCAATTTTTATTATTTATCTATATGTGTGAGTATGTGCATGTGAGTGGGTGCAGGCATACAGAGGCCAGGTACGTGGGATCCCCTGGAGCTGGAGTTACAGGGGATGAACTGCCTGATGTGGGTGCTGGGAACCAAACTTAGGTCTTCTCCAAGTGAAGTGTCCACTCTTAGCCTGTCTCTCTGACCCCAGTTTCAAGCCCTTTATGATAGTTCATTCTTGAAACCTTTTCCATTTCTTAAAGAAACTGA
Source organism: Myodes glareolus (assembly GCF_982192425.1). Lineage (NCBI taxonomy): Eukaryota > Metazoa > Chordata > Mammalia > Rodentia > Cricetidae > Myodes > Myodes glareolus. Next base: position 9,967,968 of record NC_142043.1, on the reverse strand, counting down.
AGTTCAGAGAAGGTAAGTGTATTGCCTGAAGTCACACAGCTAGCGACAGTGGCAGGACTGGCCCTGCCTGCTGCAGCCTGTGCTCTCAGGGCAGTGTACAGCATGCATGAGCCTGTGCTAAGTAAGGCCGAGGGCAGGGAAGGGAAGATTGGGTGAGTCTCTGAGCAAGTGGAGAAATACAGGGTGAGCTGCTTCCTGAGCGTCCCCAGCGCAGGGCAGAGTGAAGCCAGCTGGACTCGTAGCTGGACAGTTTTGCAGTCTCTTGGAAAGTGGGGGTGGGGGAAGCCAGGACAAGACCTAGTCATATGAGCCTGTAATCGCAGTTATTCAGAAATAGGAGCCTGTAGGAACCAAAGTTCAAGGCCAGCCTGAGCAGTTTAATAAGACCATGTCTCAAAGTAAAAAGTAAAAAGAGGGCTGAGAATATAGCTCACACTCATGTGAGGTAACTTCTATCCTAGTGCTTGGAGCTGTGGCAGGAAGATTGCTGAGACTTGGAGGCCAGCCTGGGCTACATAGTACATTCCAGGCTAGCCTGAGGTACAATGTAAGCCTCTCTCCCCCACTCCCCAAGGCAGGAAGTCGGGTCCGTTTTCTCTCACAGATGGTGGAGGGCCGGTTAGGGCAGGTCTTCTGTCTTCCTATCTTCCTGGGGTCCCTTCCAGCCCAAAGCTTGTCATCGAGGTCCTCAAGAGGTCATGGCGGAAGGTGACATCTACCTAAGATAGCTTCAGTCTCCTGAACCCCAAAGCCTGTTGGTCTCCTGATCCCTGTCTTGTTCTTGTCTCCAGTGTAGCTAAGCCAGGGCCGTGTTCATGGAGCGATCACGGAAATTCACCTCATGGAGAAGGAAGGCGAGTATGAGTAGTAATGGCGCCAGACGGCAAATGATCAGAAAGGATGGGTGTGTGTGTGTGCACACGTGCGCACGCTCGCACATGCATGCAGGCCATGCATGAGTATGGAGAGCAGAGGACAATTCGTGTGAGCCATTCCTCTTCTTCCACTAAGCAGGCTCTGGGAATAGAACCCAGGTCTAGGCTTGGCAGCAAGCCCCTTTACCAGCCGAGCCCTCTCACTGGCCTGCTTGATTCTCTCCTCCTGAAGCTGAGTCTCCTCTAGCTGCAAAGAAGGGAGGTCAGAGCTTCTCTGACCCATCTGAGGGCAGGGAGAGATGGGAGCAAAGTCCCGTTCACATCGCAGAGAGAGAGAGAGAGCTTACCAGGCCCAAAGCTGCAGAGCTACAGATTCTGACACGGGATGACTCCTTTCGTCCCAGCTTGGTCAGGTGTTCACTTCCAGGGCAAAGCAGATGGTCAGTGCTGATTGGCTGGGTCTGATTCATGGGCCCACCCTAGGGTTGGAGGATCCAGGAATCATGATTGGCAGACCTACTGAAAGTGTGGCTAGAATGGTAGGCAGTCGTTCTGTGAAGAAAGAAGGTACAAGCATCAAAACTGGACAGGGCCTCAGGCAGCATCAACAAACACCGCACACAAGAGCAGAGAGGCAAGGGAAGGGACGGTGCAATCCCAAAAACACTGCAATTTCATCCGCGTGCGCACCTGTGCAGAGGCCAGAAGAGGGCCACAAGGTCTGGGACTGGAGTTAAAGCGGTTTAGTTGTGAGGAGCTGTGTGGGTGCTGGGAACAAAACCTTGTAATAGCAGCAAGCTTCTTTAACCACTGAGCCTTTTCAGACTTCAAATTTGTTAAGTGGCTGAGGATGACCTTGAACTCCTGATCTTTGCCGACTAGGGACTGAGCTTTTAGGAGTATGCCACCACTCACTGAGTCTGCAGTGGCTCACACCATTAATCCCAGTGCTTGAAAGGCAGAGGCAGGCAGATCTCCAGGTTCGAGGCCAGCCTGGTCGACAGAGTGAATTCCAAGGACAGACAGGACTATACAGAGAAACCCTTTATCAGCAAAAATGAACAAAAAAAAGGAGTATATCACCATGCCTAGCCCCATCCTTTAAGTTTGCGTGAGATTTGGGGAGGGATTATTTTTTTAATGACATTTTATTTTATATTCATTTTGAAATTTAAAATTTTTACTTTTTAAAACTTCCTTTTTATGCCAAGTAGTGGTGGTGCACACCTTTAATCCCAGCATTTGGGAGGCAGAGGAAGGCAGATTTCTGAATTTGAGGCCAGCTTGGTCTACAGAGGAAGTTCCAGGACAGCCAGGGGTGTTACACAGAGAAACCATGTCTCAAAAACAAAACAAAACAAAACAAAATAATAAATAAATAAAATTAAAAATAAATAAATGAAATAAACTTCCTCCTTAAATTAAATGGCATTTTAAAATATGTACAGTTCTGTTATTGTTGTTTTGTTTGCTTGCTTGGCTTTTGTTTTGTTTTCAAAACAGGGTTTCTTTATGTAGCCCTGGCTGCCCTGGATCTCAAAGTCAGAGATCCACCTGCCTCTGCTTCCCAAGTGCTGCAATTAAAGATGTTAGCCACCACTGCCTGGTATTATATTTTTTCTACTTCTTTTTTATTGTTTTTATTGAGCTATATAGTTTTCTCTGTTCCCCCCATTTCCTTTGCCTCCCCTTGTACTCTATCCCATGGTCCCCATGCTCTCAATTTACTCAGGAGATCTTATCTTTTTCTTTTTTTATATTTTTTAATATTTATTTATTTATTATGTATACAATACTCTGTCTGCATGTATACCTGCAGGCCAGAAGAGAGCACCAGACCTCATTAGAGATGGTTGTGAGCCACCATGTGGTTGCTGGGAATTGAATTCAGAACCTTTGGAAGAACAGGCAATGTTCTTAACCACTGAGCCATCTGTCCAGCCCCGATCTTGTCTTTTTCTACTTCCCATGTAGATTAGATCCATGTAAGTCTCTCTTAGGGTCCTAATTGTTGTCAAAGTTCTCTGGGATTGTGATTTGTGGGCTGATTTTCTTTGCTTTATGTCTAAAAGCCACTTATGAGTGAGTACATATGATATTTGTCTTTCTGGGTCTGGGTTACCTCACTCAATATTATGTTTTCTAGATCCATCCATTTGACTGCAAATTTCAAGATGTCATTATTTTTTTCTGCTGTGTAGTACTTCGTTGTGTAAATGTACCACATTTTCCTTATCCATTCTTTGGTCAAGGGGCATTTAGGTTGTTTCCAGTTCTAGTTATGACAAATAATGCTGCTACGAACACAGTTGAACACATGTCCTTGTGACACGATTGAGCATCCTTTGGGTATATACCCAAAAGTGATATTACTGGGTTTTGAGGAAGGTTGTTTCCTAATTTTCTGAGAAATCACCATACTGGTATCCCAAGGGCTGTACCATTTTGCACTCCCACCAGCAATGCAGAAGTGTTCCCTTTTCCCCACAGCCTCTCCAGCATAAGTTGTCATCAGTGTTTTTGATCTTGGCCATTCTTACAGGTGTAAGATGGAATCTCAGTGCTGTTTTGATTTGCATTTCTCTGCAAATCAAATCTCTGCTAAGGATGTTGAGCATTTTCTTAGGTGTCTTTCAGCCATTTTAGATTCCTCTGTTGAGGAGTAAAATATCTGACAGTTGTATTTGAAATTTCAAGGTTCATAGGCTTCTAAGATAAAATATAAGGTACAGGAGCTGGAGAGATGACTCAGTGGTTAAAAGTATTTGTTACTCTTGCAGAGGACCTGGCTTGGAGTCCCAGCATCCACATGGTGACGCACAATCAGTTCCAGCACCAGGGTATCCAGCAGCCTCTTCTTTGCTGAGTGACCCTGCATGCACTTGGTGCACACAGACTCACACGAGCACATACATGATGCACACAGACTCACACGAGCACATACATGCTGCACATAGACTCACATGAGCACATGCACATAGCACTAATTAATTTAGGAAGAATGTAAGCTACAGAGGCTGGGAAGAGCTCAATGGTAAAGTGCGTACCTGGCCCATGTGAACTTGGGGTCTGATCCTCAGTGCTGCACAAACATTTATATATACACATGCCTACAAACAATGTATAAAATATTGAGGATTTATCTGGGTATGCTGGCCTGGGACTGTGATGCCAATTTGAAGAGGTCTCAGGCAGGGGAATCACAACTTTGAAACCAGACTAGGCTACCTAGTAGACCCTATCTCAAAGCTAAAACAGAGTCAGGTGTGATGGTACATGTCTTTAATCTCAGTCCTCAGGAGGCAGAGGCAGGTGGATCTCTGTTTCAAGTTCTAGCGGGGCCAGGCTAAAGAGTGAGATCCTATGTCAACGGTGGCTCAGTCAGTAGAGGTACTTGAGCCCTGGAACCCACATAAAGATGGATGACTCCGTTAAATTAATTGTCTCCTCAATTCCACATTTAGCAAGGCACACGAGTGTGTGCTCTCTCTGCCTCTCACAAACACATGAACAAAAAATTTTAAGCTAAAATCAATATAATGATTTAATTTAAAAATGACATCAGGGGTAGGATAAGTACATATTCATCCACTCACTCACACAATCCTTAGTTGTAGAGACTACATCTTCCTCCCATTTTAGAGATGAGAAACTAAGGCTCGCAGGATTAGAAAATTTACCTTCATAAATCAGCTATGTTTGATAGCTGTCAATCGGGAACAAACATTCCACTTTCCATTTTCTCCTGGGGAGAGAAGAGGTCTGGGGTATAGAGAAGTCCACAGAAATAAAGCCAAAATGGGGGTTCACTAGAGAGAGAACTAGTTGATTATCAAAGCAGAGGAGTGTGGCTGGGGATGGGGGAAAGGAGGCTTTGGGTACTGAAGGTCATGGGGAAGTCAAGGGCCATGGGGTCTGGGAGCCCGGTTTGGTGGTCAAGTACTGTGGGAGGTGTCTGGGAAGGGCGGCGGAGCCAGAGCTTTCAAGTAGTTTTTAAGCTGGGTTGGGGGTGTTTAATATTAATAGTAATGACTGTGGCGGGAAGATAATAGGCCTTAGTCAGATTAGAAGGGGTAAGCGCTTATCATGGCTGCCGAAGACAAGTCTTTCACCTGCTCCTTTAATATCCCCCTTCTTTCCTCCCCCACCACCCCCTCCCACCAGCCTAGAACAAAAGCGGTATTATAGGCCAGGGTGTTTTCAGACTGCAGCCCCTGAACCCTCCCCCTCCTTCTCTGCCCTACTCCCCCTCCCCCCCAGTGTGAATGAAGCTTTTTCCTCCCGCAGGAGATTAGCTCCGTTTGACAAGGCAGTGAACTTTGGGAGGGGTAAGTGGGTGTCTCCAGAGAGCAGCCATGATGAACTGAGTGAATGCTGCTGCCAGGAAGAGACCTCGAGAGAACCCTAAAGACAGACAGACACACGAAGTCAGGGGTAGACAGGCAGAAAGAGCTTCAGGGTGGACCCCAAGACTGAGACACACACACACACATGCACACATACATGTGTACCCACACAAACATTCATACACACCATGCATACACACGCACACAAACACACAAATATGTACACATATACATTCATGTTCACACATATACATACATCACATGCATACAAGCACACATGTATGCACACACATGCACCACACACCTACATGCACACACACATGCACCACACACTTACATGCATGCACACATGCAACATACACACACCTATATGCACACATATAGCCACACACACACACATGCAACATACACACTCACCAGGTGAGAGAAGCAACATACAGGGAGACACAGACAACCACAAAGCAGAGAGGAAAAAAATGCATGTACACTCCTGCTGGACCCAGAGAGAGACAAAAGCAAAGGCCATCAGAAGTGAGGGGGACAGAGATTTAAGGAGGAAATACCCAAGAGATCTACACACAGGCAGGAGTAAAGGAACCAAGGGAGCAGAAGGCAGCTGGGGAGACACCACAAGGAGCTGGAGACAAAAGAAGGATTGAAGGGATGTTGCAGAAAAGCTCCTGGGCCTGCCCTTGACCTCCCAGGCTCTGCCTCTGCTGGCTCTGGCCTCCACCCTCATAGAATCAGGCTCTGGAAGGGGTGACAGGGGTGACAGAACGGCTTTGAGGACTGAGGGGTAGAGGGGGTTGGTCAGGGAGGGGTGGGGAAGGTCAGATCAGATTGGGACACTGTCCTAGAATAAGTCAGAAGAGAAATGCCTTGGGGAGTGGTCTCCTCTGGGAGAATGTCCAATGGGCATGAGCAGGTGTGTTGTGGCAGGCACTGGCACTGAGAAAGGTCCTTTGGAGATGTACACATAAGGACCCGGCAGGGTGGGCAGGTACTCAGCTGGTAGAAAGGTTGGTCTCAGTTTGCAGCACTGCATAAAACTGGGCTTAGTTTATAGCCCCAGCCCTTGTGAGGTGGAGACAGAATTTGAGTGGAAATGTACCCATAGGCTCATGTATCTGACCGGTAGTTCCCAGTCGATGACACCGTTTTTGGAGGTTCAGGAGGTGTGACCTTGCTGGAGGAAGCGTGTCACTGGGAGCAGACTCAGCCAAACAGCCTGTGCCGTTTTTAGGTACTTCTCTCTACCTTGTGCTTGCTGTTCAAAATATGAGCTCTCAGTGTCCTGCTCCAGCCACTGTGCCCGCTGCTTGCTGCCTGGCTTCCTCACCATGTTGGACTCCTACTCTGGAATCATAAGCCAAACAAACTCTTATTTCTTCATGTTATCGTAGTCACTGCAGTAGAGAAGTAATTAGTACACAGAGTCCGAAGTTCAAGGTCATCCTTGGCTACGGGTGTCCTTGGCAGTGCTTGAGGCCAGGTTGGCGTCAAATGCAACAAGCAGTGGGGGCTGGAGAGATGACTCAGCTGTTAAAAGCACTGACTGCTCTTCCAGAGGACTGGGGTTCAAGTCTTAGCATCCACATGGTGACTCACAACTGTCTGTAATGCCAATTCTAGTGGACCCGACACCTTCACACAGACACACAGACAGGCAAAACACCAACGCACATAAAATAAAAATAGATACTTTTAAAAAATGCAGCAAGTAACAATTGTGGAAGACTCCTCACAGTCTATGGCTGGATGTGGAGAAGAAACAAGTGAGGTCTCCACGCTTGTCCCTATGCCCAAATATGTCAGTGATGCCGCATAACAAGAGAACAGGGCTGTTAGGTGTGAATCCCAACTTCACTCCCACAGGACTTCAGGTAAGGGGCCTAATACATCTCACTGTGCTTTCCTGTTTGGAAAGTGGGACTAGCCTCAGCACATCTCCCTTGAGGGTAGTTTCAAAACTCATATTACAGGCTGAAGAGATGGCTCAGTGGTTAAGAGCATTGCCTGCTCTTCCAAAGGTCCTGAGCTCAATTCCCAGCAACCACATGGTAGCTCACAACTGTCTGTAATGAGGTCTGGTGCCCTCTTCTGGCTTTCAGGCATACACACAGACAGAATATTGTGTACATAATAAATAAATTTTTTTTAAAAAAAATTCATATTAGGGTAAGGAAATTGGGACCACTATGCATTGGAGACCTGTTTTAGTTTGAGGCCCTGTTCTGAAATGTTTTGACATCTAATTGATTCCAGAGAACCCTTCCATTCCTAGACTGTCCAACACCCATGAGGGCTGGGGCTGAAAGAGACAGTTGGCGCTCACTCACCAGCCCATCTTGCACTGTGTGTAAGCCCTGCTGTCCTAGCTTCACAGCTTCCACAGTTGAGAAGGGGAGGCAGGGGTGGGGTGGACTGGTACAGTACCCAAAGCTGACTCTCTAGGAGGAAATCCTCATTCGCCAGTTTCCATGCTCTCCATATTCCCTCCACCGTGAACTTCAAGCTACCAATGTGGTGGGTGCTTACTAGTCTGGGAGTTAGAAAATGAGGCCTGCTATGTGCCTGGCAAGCCCATGTCACACGAATGGGCTCCCTAAGTGAGGTCTGTCTATGAATCCCCTTTTCATCTTGGAGCTTCCAGCCTCATCCAGGAGAAATTGGGGCACCATAGTGCCAAGGCTGGTGGTGCAGAGGAGCAGGTTCTCACCAGTGGCATAGGCACCAATGCAAGCTATGAAGTGAAGAGGGGAAGTGGGCATGGTGGTTCACAACTTACAGTTCTAGCTTGTGGGAGGTAAAGGCAGGGGGGTTAGGAGTTCAAGGCCAGCCTGGACTGCACGAGGAAAAAAAAAAATCTCAAACCAAGAATCTGAAGTAATAACAATAAGAAACTGAAAAATAAAAGAGAGAGAGAGAGAGATCCCAGGAAGCAGAGGCAGGGAACCTCACAGGTTAGAGGCCAGCCTGGTCTACATAGCGAGTTCCAGGTCATCATGAACAACATAAAGCTATCTTAAAGGGGCAACAAGGTGGCTCAGCGGGAAAAGGTGCTTGTGGCCCAAGTCTGATGACCTGAGTTCTATCTTTGGAACCCTACATAAAGTGGAGTGACGGAATCGATGGCCTCCATCTCCACACATGCACCCCAGCAAGCATGGCCACCCACCCCTTGTCAATAATAATAAACGTGTTTTTTTTTTTTTTTTGAGACAAGTCTCACTGTGTAGCTCTGGCTGGTGACTTCTTTCACCACATAGACCAGGCTGGCCTGGAACTTACAGAGATCCTTCTGCTTCTTGCTCCTGACTGCTAGGATTAAAGGTGTGCACAACTATCCAGCAAAAAATAAAATGATAAAGGGAGATTCTGGCTCCAGAGGACAGGACATGAAGCTGGGCCAGGGATACCAGTGGTGGTGGGGCTGATCTGCTGCAAACCCTTAATCCCAGCACTCAGGAGTGAGTTCCAGGGCAACCAAAGCTGTTATACAAAGAAACCCTGTCTTGAAAACAAAACAAAACAAAAAAACAAGGAGGAGGAGGAGGAGGAGGAAGAGGAAGAAGAGGAGGAGAAGGAGGAAGAGGAGGAGGAGGAGGAGGAGGAGGAGGAGGAGGAGGAGGAGGAAGAAGAAGAAGAAGAAGAAGAAGAAGAAGAAGAAGAAGAAGAAGAAGAAGAAGAAGAAGAAGAAGAAGAAGAAGAAGAAGAAGAAGAAACAGCAGCATAGCATTGCCATGGTTTCCTGTGGGCTGGCAATGGTTGTGGGAGAAGAGGCTAAACATGGTTCTAGCATTTTAGCCTGAGTACCTGCAAGGTTGCACTTCCTTCCAGAGCGAAGTAAGAAGACTGTAGAAGGCACATGCCGGGGGACAGTCTTGAAGTGGGAGGTGGCTGGTTACCAGGTCCAGTGAGCGCCACAAGGCACTCTGGCCCCCAGGCCAATCCGAAAGGCTGGCCCTGGGTATATCTAAAATGGTGGTTTTGACTGTAATGACAGAAGAAGTGGTTCAGTAGGTAGAGCGCTCACTTACTGTGCACAGACCCCTGCATTACATAAATCATAACCAGTGCAGTGCATGTCTGCCTTCTCAGTACTGAAGTGGAGGCAGGAGGATCCAAAGGCCATCCTCAGCTACCTAGTGAATTTGAGGCTAGCCCAGGATCCATGAGATCTTGCCCCACCTACTTCACCTTCCACCCCCAAGGAAATACTATCACAACAAGCTATTAATTTAAATATGATTTATCTTGATGGCTGAGGTTATGGTCCTCCACTCCCGTTAAGTATCTTCCTGGGGCCAAGGCCCTGCCTGTTGTTGACGTCCATGATTCCCAGCTATTCTCTTTGTACAGACTTTAGCTAACTGGGACATGAACTGAGGAGAGAACACGCAGGGAGCACCTTGGACAGGAAATGTGTGGATGTGCCCCCCCACTGGTTGACCAGAAGTACCACGAGAGTGTGCACCTGCCAGCCCCAGCCCACCCGCCTATGATGGATGACCTATGCCTCTCACTTTATTAAACTCACACCCTGGTTCAGCCCTGGATTTGCAAACAGCTTAATAAGCGTTTGGAAGGGATGGGGAGGCAGAGGCCTGGATTTCAAGGGGGTTACCAAGACCCAGACAGGAAGCTGCCTTTGCCCTGAGTGAGCTCCAGAAGGGAGTCAGGTGTCCCAGTGGGCGAGTGGTGGGGGAGGGAAGCTTTGGTTTCACAGAAGCCTTTGTGGCTTAGAGATGAGCACCACAGGCCTTTGCTGCAAGCCCTCTCGAGCCCCCTGGTCACACACCAGGGAATGTCCTGGTCCCTGCTGGAGCAAAGCAGAACACAGTCAGGCTGAGGTAGCATGGATGCTGGGACCAGAGACTAAGTGCTAAGTGGGGGCTCTGCACGTAAGAGGGTAATGGACACTAAATAGGTCCTACCCTCCCGACTGCCTCCCTCCATGTCTCACATCCCCTGTGTGCACATTCGTGGGGAGGCCAGAGTCCCATGCCCTGATAACAGATAGGTGTCTATCTATCTCTATCAATTTCCACCTTACTTTTCGAGGCAGGGTCTGTCACTGAATCCAGAGCTTCAACTAGGCTAGACTGGGCGGCCGGTCATCTCCCAGGACTCACCTGTCTCCACTTCCTTCAAAAAGTGCCCAGCTTTTTGTGACTGCTGGGCATCCAAACTCTTGTTCTCATGTTTTTGCGCAATCAGTTTACCGGCTAAGAAAAGTAGGAGTTCTGGATCAGGTCCCTTCTAATATTTAGCCGTATCTTATGCAGCCCAGGCTGGCCTTGAACTTGATTTGTAGACTTGAACTTGATTAAAGACTAGCTTTAAACTAGTCAATCCTCCTGCCTCAGCTTCCCAATACTGTTATTACCGGTGCATGATGCCAAATCTCATACTTTCTAACAATTTAATATCTTTTGTGACTGGGAGGTGGCTTAGTCTGTGAGGTTCTTGCCACATAATCACCAGGACTAGAGTGTAATCTTTCTACAGAACCAGAATAAAGAGCTAAGCATGGTGGTGCACTCTTGTAACCTCGGGGCTAGGGAGCCTCAGCAGGATTCGTGGTGGTGCCCATTTGTAACCTCGGGGCTGGGGAGGCTCAGCAAGATTGCTGGGCCCCACTGGCCAATTAGTGTAGATAAACCAAAAAGGCACAGGCTATATCCTAGGGAGAGATCCCGTCTAAAAAAACAAACAAATAAACAAAAAATAAGTTTGAGGGGTCCAGTGAGATGGCTCAGGGGATAAAGGTGCTGGCTGTATGAGCCTGGTGGCCTCAGTCCAATTCTCAGAATTCAAGTACAGATGGAAGGAGAGAATTGACTCCACAAAGATGTTCTCTTGACCTCTATGTGAGTGTCCTGCCCCCATCGCATACACAGACACAATATATATATATATATATATATATATATATATATATATATATATATATATATATATTCAGAGATCTCTGGCTTGCATGTGAGCACCCCTCCCCATATAGCTAACATGGGAGATCTTAGCCCTCTGCTAGCTTAGTGTGGTCCATGGATTCACAGCGCAATGGCTCAGCTCCTGAGACCACCACTCTCTGGATGGGCAAGTCTTGGTCTCTTTTGCTCCATCAGCTGGGTGGCGACAACTGTTTTCTCTACCCAATATGGTTGCCAGGCTGACTTCCTTAGAGAAGAATTCATCCTGTGCAAGTGACTTCCAACCAAACATTAGTGTCATCTGGCTCATGATCACCCGTGGCAGAAAGACGCGGAGGATTCTAGAATGTTATAATTGACTTTTTGTATTTTACCAAACACATGTATTTATGAATAATACCAGTGGCAAACCCTTTTCCCCCAGGAAATAAAATGGCTGACAGGAAGCTAGAGGCAGGCCACATTCTTAGCATACTGGGTCAGCCCAGCCACAGGGGCTCCCACCCGCGTGCCCTGCACCCAGCTTCCCGTTCTGTAGGCTCTGCTCCTGGTCCTCCCTGCCTGCGTCCCCTGAGTCAGGTCTGCCGATCCTGGCCCAGGCCAGAGCTTCTCTTGCCCAGCTGCAGGAGCCAGGCGCGGGAGTTCCAGCTCAGAGCTGGGCTGGGCTAGGGGCCAGCTCCACATCTGGCATCCATTACCAACGGTGGCTGCTGAACGGACTCCTCTGCCTGCCACTCACCTATCTGCTGGGATGACAGAGGAGATGTGGAAAAGGTTTTCACAGCTGGAATAAATTGAGGGGAAGTGGAGGGGGAGGGTCAAAAAGAGACAAAAAACAACATTGAACTCAAGACAGAAAGAAAAGACAGTATTTGAGGAGGTAATGAAGAAAATATGTGTGTGTTCGTGCACCCGGGTGTGCATGTGTCTGGGGAAGGTGTCAGTGTGTGCCTGTGTTTGCAAATCAATGTGTCTGGAGAAGTGCGAATGCAAGTAGACTTGTTTATGTATCAATGTATGATACTTAGGAGCATGGGCACCTGTGTGTGTGTGTGCAGTAAGTGTATGTATGTATGTGTTTGGGATAAGTGTGTGTGTGGTAAGTGTATGTGTATGTTTGGGATAAGTGTGTGTGTGGTAAGTGTATGTATGTGTCCGGAATAAATGTGTATGTGTGTGAGTGTATAGGCAAATCAGTCATGGTCCTTTATTTCCTGTTGCTTGTATTTTATTTGGAGGTTCTTCCTACACAGACTGAGCCCAGACAGGGGTCTGTTTCTGGTCTAGGGACAGACACCTTTGAGAAAGGAGAAAATGGTTGAGGGAACGGAACAGGGAAAGAAGGGAGATGCTAGACATGCTGGAGGGTGCTAGGCATGATGGGAGATGTTAGGCATGAAGATGCACACCTTCCATTCTAGCATCTGGAGGCAGAGGCAGGCAGATCTCTGAGTCTGAAGCCAGCCTGGTCCACAATAGTTAAGTTCCAGGCCAGCCAGGGCTAAGCAGTGAAACCCTGTCTCAAAAGAAGTGTATGGGGTGGGGGAGAGTGAGAAGAGAAAAGAAAGGCAACAATAGAAAAATCTGAACTTCAAAACAGAAAAGATTGTGTCCCAAAGCTCCACAGCCTTGCCTTCAGCTTGCCACCTGGTGCCTGCTCCCTCCCTCCTGTCTCCCTTAGTGCCACACCTCAGAAGCCAGGCAGCAGAAATTCCGCACCTCCCCCATCCGCTCCTCATTGACACGACAGAACTTTCAATTGCCTGCTCATTAGTCACCAAGATTTCCCCCCTTGGAGCCCCTCCCCCTGCTCCTCTGCTTCCCCTGAGCCAGGGTACAAGGGTCTCCGCCTTCCACCCGGGCCCTTGTCTGCAACAAACTTCTCAGTCATAACCTCATCAGACCCAGAGGAGCTGGAAGTGGGGACGCCCTCGGAGGCCTCTGAAGTGTGTTTGAGGGGCCCCTGACTGTGAGCAGCCCACTTTAGGCGGTGGCTGCCCCCTCATAATATTAGCCCTGTTGAGTTCATAAAAGCCCCCTCTAGTGTTACAGCGTTTGAGAGACTATTAAGTTTTAAGGCTCTGGACCTCCGGGGAGGAGGCACCATGTCATCGGTGTGGCAGTCAGGGGACTGACTGACTGACATGACCGGAGGAGGACTGCACAGGCTACAGGGGCAGTGGAGAGGGTTGGGACCAGCCTTAGGGTCAGGAGCTCTCAAACATCACAAGTTCACAGGGCAGGAAAGAGACTGCTCCCGTGAAGCACAGAGCTAGGGGGCTCTCTTGAATGTGTGTGTGACTGGGGTGGGAAGGGCAAGGTCAAGCCAGGGGTTTCTTCTCAGGGTCCATTCTCTGTTTTTTTGAGACAGGGATTTTTCCTGTCCTAGAGCTGAAGATTCCACCAGCCTGGGTGAAATGGAGGCCCCGGGATCTGCCTGCACCTGTCAGCAGCCGGACATGCGCCATTAACATGGCATAGAGTGTAAAAGGGACACACACTTGATGGCTGTGTCCCATCCCTGGGACCCACAATGAAAGGAGAAATGGACTCTGGAGAGTTGTCCTCTGATTTCTACATGCATGCTGTGCCACTTGTGGGGCTGCATGTGTCGTGTGAGAGCACACACACACACACACACACACACACACACACACACACAATCTTCCTTCCTTCCTTCCTGTTTTGTTTTGAGATAGGGTTTCTCTGTGTAGTCCTGTCTATCTGTCCTGGAACTCATTTTGTAGACCAGGCTGACCTCAAACTCACAGAGATCCACCTGCCTCTGTCTCTGGAGTGCTGAGATTAAAGGCATGTGCTACCACTGTCTGATCTTTTTTTTTTTTTTTTTTTTACTTTACTGCATTGGTGTTTGGCCTGCATGTGTGTCTGTATGAGGGTGTCAGATCCCCTAGAACTGTGAGCTGCCACGTGGGTATTAGGAGTTGAACCGGGGTCTTTTGTAAGAGCAGCCAGTGCTCTTTACTCCTGAGCCATTTCTCTAGCTCCTCCCTTCTTTAAAGGCTTGGTGATATCCACCTATGATCCCTGCACTGGGGAGGTGGAGACAAGAGGACCCATGCTGTTTGCTGTTCATCCAGCCTGGACAAATTGCTCTAGGTGGAGTAAGAAACCCTGTTTCCAAAGATAAGGTGGAGAGTGGCAGAGGAGATACATCAGTTCTGGCCTCGGCATGTGTACGCATGTGCATATGTTCACATATACATACACATCCCTCTTTACCTACGGGGTTGGGGAGAGGGAGGAGAGAGAGCAAGCCAGAGAGAGAGAGAGAGAGAGAGAGAGGGGAGAGAGAGAGAGAGAGGAGAGAGAAAGCCAGAGAGAGAGAGAGAGAGAGGGAGAGAGAGAGAGAGAGGGAGAGAGAAAGCCAGAGAGAGAGAGAGAGAGAGAGGGAGAGAGAGAGAGAGAGGGATGAGAGAAAGCCAGAGAGAGAGAGAGAGAGAGAGAGAGAGAGAGAGGGAGAGAGAAAGCCAGAGAGGAGAGAGAGAGAGAGAGAGAGAGAGAGAGCCAGAGGGGGGGAGGGAGAGACAGAGAGAGGGAGAGGAGAGAGAGAGAGAGAGAGAGAGAGAGAAAGCCAGAGGGGGGGGGGGGAGAGACAGAGAGAGGGAGAGAGAGAGAGAGAGAGAGACAGACAGAGAGACTGGTTTCCTAGTTATTCTTAACATGAAGTACATGTTCTCATGACCAGTCCCTGTGCAACCCCGTCCTTACCCTCTGGGCACATGGTGGCATCCTCATTGACTGTGTGGAAACAGCACTTAGCACACAGCTAGCCAGTGGGCAGGACTCCTTGCCTCTCAGTTACTGCTGTGATTAGCGCCTTGTCACCGTCTTCCTGAGCGGAAGACCTGCTTCAGCCAGCTCAGGAATATCTCTCAGAGAACGACCACCCAAAGGAGTCAGTGCCCACCCAGAGTTGCCCTGGAGGCAAGAGGAAGCTGGCTAATGCTACCCACAAACCACTGTCCCTGAGTCTTTTTTTCTAGGGCTTGAGTCTTTTTTTTCTAGGACTTGTGACTTGGAGGTGACAGTAATAGCGATACCTTGCATTTATAGAGCTCTGTCTTTGGGATTCCAATTTAATTCGACAAATATTTGCTGTGTGCCGAGCATGTGAGGGGCCTTCAGATTGATTGCTTTCTGCTAATAGGTAGACTGTCTCCCCTGGCCCCAGCCCCACCCCCATCCACCTACTTGCACACTAGTGTGAGCACAGACACACACATACACGTACATGCTGTCAGTGGCCCCTTCCTGCAACCTCTGCCTTCAGAGATGCTATTGACTCAAGTAAGTTCACCTTGGACCCAGATCTCTGAGCTTCTGGAGCTGCTGACCTCCAGAGCCACCCTGCAAAGCCCCCTCAAGGAAGCGTGGTCCCATGGGTCACAGAAAGGCAGGATCCTGGGTGTATCACAAGGGCTTGGGAGCCACCAACCCCATCCAAATTCTTGCTCTGTTTTGCCGTTTAAAGTCCCTGGACAAGTAACAGCCTTTCAGTGCCTCCACTTTGTTGTCTGTACAGAAGTGGTGATGATGTCACATCATAGGGGCACAGTGATGAGCAAGGAGGACAGCATGGTAGATGTCAGCAGGCGCTGCTTGACGTGTAGGACCGGTTTCTGGTTGTGACAGTTCCTCATGGGTAGTAATCGAGCACCTCTGTGAGGACACCCAGTGGAAATATGTGTCCCTTGGCGTCTCACCATCAATCCTTGGGGCTAGCTGGCCATTCTTGAGGTCTGAAGACCACCATCTTCCTGTGACTGTGTTTAGCAGATGAGGTCTCCACCCACAAAAACACTTTCTTATCACTTCTTGTGTGCGGATTGAGGATTCTGCATAGAGGGGGCGATTGGGGAGCTCTGAGGTGGGGAGCCCAGGAGAGGGCTCTGCCCAGGAGGAGAAGGTCTGACACAGGAGAAAGGGACCAGACCACTCAGCTCTCGTTCCCCCCCCCCCCATCACCCACCTCCTCTGGGGCTCTTGCTTCTACTGCTCAAGTTTCCTTCAATTTTGTTTGTATGCGTGTTTCACCTGCATGCATGTTCATGAACCACGCTCATGCAATGCCTGGGGGACCAGAAAAGAGAGTTGGATCCTTTGAAACAGGAATTACAGACAGTTGTGAGGTGTCGTGTGCATGCTGGGAGTCAAACCCAGGTACTCTGGAAGAGCAACCAATGCCTTTTTTTTTTTTTTTTTTTTTTTTCCTGAGACAGGGTTTCTGGCTGTCCTGGAACTTGGCTGTAGACCAGGCTGGCCTTGAACTCACAGAACTCTGCCTGTCTCTGTCCCTGAGTGTTGTGAGGCCTGTGCCACTACTGCCCAGCTCAGCCAGTGCTCTTAACCCCTGAGTCATCTTTCCAGACCCATTGCTGAAGTTTATCCAGAGGTCCTACCCTCCACCTGCCTTCCCTCCTTCCTCATTCATTCAGTCGTGAGTGAGAGAGGGCTCATGTAGCCCAGGGTGACCTCAGACTCCTAGGAAACCAGAAAGGGTTACCTTGAACTTCTGAGCCTCCACACCTTATATGCCACCAAACCCAGCTCATGAGGTGCCGGGGAAACAAACTCAGGGTTTCATTGAAGCTATGGAAGCATTCTACCAACTGAGATAGAGATCTAGTCCTCTCCTGGTCCCATATCCACTTAACAACAATTGTGTGTGTGTGTGTGTGTGTGTGTGTGTGTGTGTGTGTGTGTGTGTTAGTGGTTAAAAGCGTTTGCTGCTCTTGCAGGGAATTGGGGTTTAGTTTCCAGTACCCATGTGGCGGTTCACAGTCCCCATAACTCCAGATCCAAGGGGTCTGATATCTTCTGGCTTCCACAGGTACTACACACACACAGTTTATCTATATAATAAACTCTTTTCCCCCCAACTTGCTTTTTTTATTTTGCTTTGGTTTTTGTTTGTTTGTTGTTTTTCCAGACAGGGTTTCTCTCTGTGACCCTGGCTGTCCTGAAACTCACCATGAAGACCAGGCTGGCCTTAAACTCAGAGATCCGCCTGCCTCTGCCTTCCGAGTGCTGGATTAAAGGTGTGTGCCACCACCGCCCTGCCCCAAATTACTTTTGGTCATAACATTTCATCACAGCAATGACAACCCTAACTAGAACAGACAGGCTCTTCAGTGCTGCCCCATCGTGGTCTATGAGCATCTTGATGTCAGCACAGGGCACTGTCTAACTGTGGAATCTGCAATGTTTATCTGGAGGAACTCAAGTTCAAGATCAACCTTGGCAATTTATTTATATATATGCAAGAACTAATGCACATAAAATAAAAATAAATAAATCTAAATAATAATAACAACTTTGGAGACTTTTGGTTTTGTGACTTTTGTGGGTTTTTTTGAGTCAGAAACTCTTAAATAGCCAAGTTGACAACCAAGAATGGCCATCACACCTTCTAAAGCATAGCTTCTCTTTTTCTCTCTTCCTATGTTTTCTCAAACTTTAACACTTTAACACAGTGTCTTACCTGTATGTTTACCTGGAGTAAGAGACAGTTGTGAGCAACGATGTGGGTGCTGGGAACTGAGTCTAGGTCCTTTGCAAGAGCATCCAGTGCTCTTGCAACATTTTTAAAAAACAAAAAATAAAAAACAAAACAAAACAAAACAAAAAGGTCTCCATATGGATCTTTGAATAGCCTGGAACACACTGTGTAGACTTGGCTGTCCTCAAACTCACAGACACCCACCTGCTTCTTCTGCAATGCTAGGATTAAAGACATGAGCCATCACTCCTGACCTGTAGCCAGTTTTCTCAACACTGAGCCATCTCTCCTGCCCCAGCCTTGAATTCTTAAACACTCTTGTTTTAAGCCTGTAAGATACAGTCTGCTTAACATACCCTGCACACACATGATTAACTCTCGGTGTTCATTGTGACTAGGTGACTCCCATTGAGTACACTGTGTAAACAACATTCTGATGAAGAGCAATTTCTTGGCATTGTGTTTGATTGTTGCTTTGTTTTGTTTGTTTGAGACAGGGTCTCATGTGGCCAGGTTGGTCTCAAACTCTCTGTGTAGCCAAGGCTGGCCTTGAACTCCTGACTCTTCTCCCTCTACCTTCTGAGCTTTGGGATTTTAGGTTTGCTCCATAACACTTGGCTCAAGCAAAAAAAAAATCTTGAGTAGCATCTTGGAACATTGCATGTTGCTTTGGTCATTGTCCGCTGCCTCAGCAAGGGAACCCTAGACAATACTAGCTTCTAACATTGCCAGTTTGTCTTGCCTGCTGTTGAACTCCCATACATATACAATTGGCAAACTAGTTTGATACATGTTTGGGAAGTTTGTTACAAAAAGAAGTAGTGCTTCTTTAAGTATCGATTAATTGTGCATATGCACATGTGTGTGTATGTGGTGTGTGCACATATGTGCACCAGCCATTGTGTGTGTGTGTGTGTGTGTGTGTGTGTGTGTGTGTAAGTCAGAGGGCAAATTTTCAGAAGTTGGGTCTGTCTTTTCACCTTACTGAGGCAGGGTCTCTCTTGCTTCTGCCACCATGCTGTGTACTCCAGGCTTCCGGGTAATTCTCCTGTCCACCTCCCATCTTGCCACAGGAATCCTAGGATTAGAGATGTGCACCACCAACTCTGGCTTTTTGCCTGGCTTCTGGAGATTGATTATGGTCATCAGTCTTAATTGATGATCATCTTTAGGAGCTGAGCCATCTCCTTCTGGGTCAATTGTAACTCTTTTTCCTTTTTGGTATCTTATTGTACAACAAACTTCATTGATCATTGTTTTCTGCTGTTGACTTTTTCTAGATTTTTGCTATTATATGTGATATGGCATGAACATTTGCCAATCTGTAGAGTTTCTGGGTCATAGGTTATGCATCTGCTCAGTTTTAGTGCTAATGCTAAGTGAGTCATACTAATTGTGGAGCCATGCATATCCCTTAGTAGGGCAGCAGGGCTTCACACTGTCATCAACCTCTTGGCTCTGTGTGGTAGTTTTGCAACATGGCTTTGATTTTTACATTTCTCTCAATAACTAACAACATTGAAATTGAAACTTTCTGTCTCAATGAATGTATTTTAATTGTGCGAAATGATGGCTTTATTATGATCTTTAACTTTTTTAGGTTATTTTATTCTCATGTGTATGAGAATAAATGTATGTTTTCCATGCATGTATGTGTACCACTTATGTGTCTGGTGCCTACAGAGGTCAGAAGAAGGTTATGGATATGAACTGGGGTCCTCTGTAAAAGCAAAAAGTCCTCTTAACCTCTGAGTCCATCTCTCCTGCCGTGAGGATTTTGTTTGTCAGATTATTTGAAGCAGAAACACCCTTAAATATGTGGAGGAAGGAAGCTTTGCTTTTTGCCTGCTTGCCCTTACTCTTGCTGGCAAGTCCACCCATTCTGTCGCTGTAGTATCCCTACTTCTTTAGGATTCCAACATAGCCTGAAGACCAGCAGCTCTCCAGGATCCTCCAGGGCTTTGGTGCTAGATTGGGACCTCAGAGACATCCAGTCTTGTGGGCTGAGCACTTGACCACTGGATTCTTGCCTCTCCAGTGTGAGACAGTCACTATTGGACTGCCTGAACCACATCCTGCAAGCCAATCTAGTCAATCCTCTTTAACATATGCATTCATTCTGTCATTCCGTGCTGTTATGGGACCTTGACTAACACATCAGGCAAGCACTGTACTTCTCTATGAGCCACATTCCAGCTCATTCAAGTATTTTGTCCACCATTTTCTATTTCCTTCCTTCCTTTCCTCTCTCTTTCCCTCCTTTCCTCCCTCCCTCCCTCTTTCTTTCTTCCTTCCTTCCCTCCCTCCTCCTTCTCCTCCTTCCTTCCTTCCCTCCCTCTCTCCCTCCTCCTTCCTTCCTTCCTTCCCTCTCTCCCTCCCCCTTCCTTCCTTCCTTCCTTCCTTCCTTCCTTCCTTCCTTCCTCCCTCCCTCCCTCCCTCCCTTCCTTCTTCTCTTTTTCTTTTTCTGGAACTCACTGTGTAGACCAGGCTGGCCTTAAACTCACAGAGGTCTGCCTCCCAAGTACTGGGTCTAAAGACTTGCACCACCACACCCATTGATAGATTTGTCTATCTCTCTGTCTGTCACCTGTCTCCTGGGTTTGAGTCCTTATTGGGTTTGTGGTTTACTAACACCATCTCCATCCTCTGGTCTGTCTTTTTCTCCCCTTTAAAGTATCTTTCGATGAAGAGAAGTTTTAATTGTCACGTTGGCTAACTTAGCAACTCTGTCCCGTAAATGCTTTTGTGTTTCTTTTAAAAACAGAACATAGAAGACGGTTGCCAGACCAAAAGCCTCACAGATATTCTGTTTCATCTTAAAAGTGCAACTGCTTCATTGTCCTGCTCAAAACTCCAATCCATCTGGAGTCTATGTTTGTGTACGCTGTGAGGTAGGGGTCAAGATTCATTTTTAAAATACGGGCTAGCACCATCTTGACCTCTGATCCCACCCACTCCCGATGAAAGACCTACTTTAATCTAGGAGGGCTTTTGTGTCCAAATGTGTACTTTGACAGCTGAATTCAGGAGCAGCTTTGGGGCCTCCGAATAGGGGTCAGGGTGTCTCACTCAACATGGGAGGTCCCGAGCATGTGTGTGTCTCATCTCTTTCAGGGATACGGCTTCGAGAAGAGGGATGTTTGAGTTCAGGATGAAGGGTTTCTCCCAGTTATCAGTTAGGACTGTGTTACCTACTGAACTGACAAGATTTGCAGAATCCTAACGTCGGTGATCCTCCTGGGGTACCCGAGGCTGTCTCCACTTAGACATGGTCTACAGAGTCACTCACCGTAGTTTTTCCACTCTGTACTGGCCACTGGTCAGTGGAGACGCAGCAATACACAGAACAGACAGCAGAGTCCTGGTGGTACGTGCCTGGCATTGAGATCCTAGCACTGGGAAGGTTCAGGTGGCTGAGTCAGGAGTTCAAGGTCACCCTGGGCTGCCTGGCAAGTTGAGGGTCAGCCTGAGCTACATAAGACCTCGCCTCTAAAAACTGAAAACTAGCTGGACAGTGTTGGCACTTGCCTTTAATCCCAGCACTCAGGAGGCAGAGACATTGAGGCTAGCCTGGTATATAGAGCAAGTTCCTGGACAGCCGGGGTTACACAGAGAAACCCGGACTCAAAAACAAACAAATGGATGAACAGACAATGAAAAATATGAAGGAACACGGTGATTGCTACAGGAGGAAATTAGAACAGCAAAAAGAATTACCTAGTGCCTGGTGACTAATTTCAAGTCGGGTGTCCAGGCAGGGCTGGGGGCATCATCGAGAAAGTGGTAATTGATCAAAGTCTGAGGATTCAAGTATGGCATGGGGGTGTGTGTCCCTAAGTATAAGAAGCAGCAAATTCAGAATTCTGAAGGTGATTACAAGGGTATGGATGGCAGTCGCAACTCAGGGATGACATATAATTGCTGAGGACGTCGGTGTGCAGGAACTGTGGCTAGACGGGTTAGAGGTGGCCTGGCTTTTTTCTTACTCCACTGTCCTGCCAGAGCCTCCTACTGGCAAGTGAGCCACTGACGGGAACTGGGAGCCTCGACCCCAGGAGAGGCACCTTGAAACAGGAAGGCTGCAGGACAGAAGAGAACTGGACTGGAGAGGACTTGCTTGTTGGCCTGCGGTGAAGACCCAGCGCTGCATAAGCTGGGTGTGGGGTTTACGCTGCAATCCCAGCACAGAGGTGGAGGCAGGAGAATCAGAAGTTCAGAGTCATCTGTACTACTCAGTAAGCTTGAGGCCAGTCTGGGATACCTGACCTGGGTGGGGGGAGTGTGTGTGTGTGTGTGTGAGAGAGAGAGAGGGGGGAGAGGGAGAGGGAGAGGGAGAGGGAGAGGGAGAGGGAGAGGGAGAGGGAGGGAGGAGAGGAGAGAAAGCCCTGGTGGAGCACACTGACTTGGACAATTGCCACCTCATAGTCTCCCTGGAGCCAATCACCTACAGAGAGCAACCCCAACGAGCATTGGCGGAAGCAGGGGCTGCAGGATCTCTGCTGCAGATGACTCTAAGACAGTAAAACCCTTTGAAAATGCAGCCGAAGCTTCTCACTCATGGACGACCACATCTAACCTG
Source organism: Myodes glareolus (assembly GCF_982192425.1). NCBI lineage: Eukaryota > Metazoa > Chordata > Mammalia > Rodentia > Cricetidae > Myodes > Myodes glareolus. The sequence continues at coordinate 9,945,709 of NC_142043.1, read as the reverse complement.
TGACTAGCGACTTTCACTGCTGGGATCTACCCCCTAGGGAAAGAGAGCACATCTCTACTCAGAGTCTCGGATGCAGGCTGTGGATGCGGCTCTGTGGGCTGAGCGATGGTCTAGTGTCAGAGTCCTGGGATTGATACCTCCTAGGACCACATACAACAGGCAGTGGAATGCACACTGCAATCCTAGCACTCTGGAGGAGAGGCAGGAGAACATGAGAGCCTGTCTTAAAACAAAAGCAAACAAGACGTGGCTGGGTACTGCTCAGTAGTAAAGTGCTTGACTAGCATGAGTGAGGAGGACCTACTAGGTTCACATGTGAGGACCTACTAAGTTCACATGTGAGGACCTACTAGGTTCAGATGTGAGGACCTACTAAGTTCAGATGTGAGGACCTACTAAGTTCAGATGTAAGGACCTACTAGTTTCAGATGTGAGGACCTACTAAGTTCAGATGTGAGGACCTATAGGTTTAGATGTGAGGACCTACTAGGTTCATATGTGAGGACCTACTAGGTTCAGATGTGAGGACCTACTAGGTTCATATGTGAGGACCTACTAGGTTCATATGTGAGGACCTATTAGGTTTAGATGCGAGGACCTGCTAGGTTCAGATGCGAGGACCTACTAAGTTCGTATGTGAGGACCTACTAGGTTCAGATAAGAGGACCTGCTCAGTTCAGATGTGAGGTTCAATCTCCAGCACTACAAACAAAACAAAACAAAACCCTCCCCAAAACAAAAGCAAAATAAAACAATCCCCCCAAACCAAACACCAACAAAAAAGCATTAGAGAAAAAAATTAAAAATTTATTAAAATTATATAAGCTTTAATTTTGTGTGTGTGAATGTAAGTTGAATGGAAAAAAAAGGAATAAAAAGGGAAGGAAAGGACATTACTGCTCCTGGGTGTGGTGGAGGAGAAAGTTATTACAGATAAAAGGGGGGGCACAGCCAGAGGCAGGGCCATCAGGGAGAGTCCAGAGTGGACATGACCAGGCTGAGCTGGGACGTGAGGAGCGAGGGTATAGAATAAGACCCTGTCTCAAAAAAGGAGAGGGGAGGGAGAAGGAGAATAAGAGGAAAAAGGACTCTGCTGTGGCAGACGCACACAGTGGAAACCCAGTCCGGTAAAGATGAACTGGCCATTGGGCGTGCAAGCCACTGCGTGACTGTCTCCATGGCTTCCCTGCTGGGTGAATCACCAGGATACTCCACTGAGTGAAGTAAGACAGCTGCAAAGAGAAGCACCTGAGGAGAAGTGTTCGCCTCACACCATCTGACTTATGTAAGGATAGAGACAAGAGACAAAGAGATTTAATCAATGGTCAGTCAGAAGAGGTTTTTTTTTTTTTTTTTTTTTTTTTTTGGCCTGGTGATGCACACCTTTAATCCTAGCACTTGGGAGGTAGAGGCAGGCAGATCTCTGTGAGTTCTGTGAGTTCAAGGCAAGTCTGGTTTACAGGTGAGTACCAGGACAACTAAGAATGTTACACAGAGAAACCCTGTCATGAGAAACAAAACAAACAAAATATAAAAAACCAAGTTTGTCTAGGGGTAGAGAGGTGGAGGGAAGGGGTGGTCTTCTCTGAGAAACCCACACTCATACTGTTGGAGTGTACTTTGATTTTTCTCCCTGAGTGCTTTTCTATTATATCTTTTATGAATTTATTCATTAATTTTATTTATGCCATGAGTGTTTTTCTTGCATGTGTGTATATGTGCCATATATGTGATGTGTAGTTCTTGCAGAGGCCAGAAGGGGGCATTAGATCCCACTGGAACTGGAGTTACAGAAAGTTCTGTGTTGTGGGATAATCTTTTTGTACACTGTAAAGATGTGTCTTTGCCTAAATTGCCTTCTGATTGGTTTAATAAAGAACTGAATGGCCAATAGCTAGGAAGGAGAGAATAGGCGGGACTTCCAGAGAGAGAGAAGAACTCTGGGAAGAAGAGAGGTGGAAGACGCCAGCGAGATGTGGAGCAAGTCAGACATACAGAGTGGGAGAGGTAAAAGCAATGGTAGAATGTAAGTTAATAGAATCAGGTTAATTAACTTATAACAGCTAGTTGGGAACAAGCCTGAGCTAAAGGTCAAGCTTTCATAATTAATAAGTCTCTCTGACATTATTTGGGGGGGTTGGTGGCTGACTAAAAAGTCCGGCTACACTTGGGAGCCTTAACCAACAAATCGTCTCTCCAGCCCCTTTCTGTTTTGAATAAATTCTCCAACCCTGCTTTATGCTGGCTAATCCCGTGATAAAGCCATGGGCCTGTGTTTGCCCGAGTTGAAGTCCCTAAAAGGTTAAGGGACTCTTTTGGCTCGCTGAGGGTGACAGTGTGTAGCTGTGTCTCTGTCCCCTCACAGATGGTACAAGGACCAGAAGTGAGGAAGCAGAGGTCTGTTATAAGGTGGAGTCTTGAGTGACTGACAGCAGTGCCTGCTGAAGAGTTGACTAATGCAGCCCCTAGGGCTTCCCCATGCCTGGCTCTGTCCCATTGCCTCTCCAGCCACATTGCAATAATTGGGATCCAGTCAAACCAGTCCACCTGACAGACAGCTCACAAAGCCCCGTGTTCCCTCTCACCCGGCTTGTCTAACTTTAGGTGCAGGAGCCCCTGCCGTTCTTCTTCTTACTAAATGGTGAAGGTGTTCTGCCTTCTTGGTCCACACCAGTCAAACTTCTGCCACAAAAGTTGTGGAAGGAGGAGGGCCAGACAAGCTTCGCAGTGACAGAAGAAGAAAGCCTTGGCTAGTGAGACGGCCCGGCAGGTAAAGGCACGTGTCACCAAGCCTAATGACCTGAACTGGATCTCCAGGATTCACATGGAAGAGAGAATCAGCTCTCAAACGTTGTCCACTGACATCTATAAGGGTGCTATGGTAAAAACACCACACACACACACACACGCTTGTGCGCACACACACACAATTTTTCTCTCTCCCTCTCTCCTCTACCTCTCTCAATAACCAAACAACAAAACAAGTAAATGTAATTAAGACAATAAAAGTAAATAAAGCTACCTCAAGTCCCACTTCCCCTTGATGGCTTGGGCCTCCGGAGGCCCCAGTGTGAGCTCCCCTTCCCACTGTGGATCACTAAACTCAGGGGCCCTACCGGGTTAGTTTTACACAGGCATTGCATGTCCTTCCTCTGTCTGTGGGTTAAGAATCTTGTGTTGAACACGGAGTCGGTGCTTGGGAACGCCTATTCAGTGAAAGAGTGAGTGAAAATGAGTCAGTCAATACCAGTGACGTCGTGGAAACATCAACTTCCAGGCTTAGTTTCAGCCCTAAGCTAGAAGTCGGAGTGGAGGGAGACGTAAAGCCCCAGTCCAGGCGCTAGAGGACTGCTGGAGTGGAGGGAGACCTAAAGCGCCAGTCCGGTCACTAGAGGACTGCCAGGCGTGGTGGTTCACACCTGTAGTCTCAGCACTTGGAAGGCAGGAGGATGCTCAGAAATTCAAGGGGATCTTTAGATACCTAAGGAGTCTGAGGCTAGCCTGTGCGCAATGAGACTCTATAGGAAAATGTAAGAACATAGCCTACTCGTGGGGTCACAGGCAGGAAAGCGGTGACAGCCCTGACTTTATCTCATATTTTTTGGTCCATATAATTGCTCACTGTTGCTTGGGAGGAGCTGCTCCTCAGCCCACACATTCATGTTTCATAGTTCAGGAACACAGGTCAGCCACGAACGTGTGTGGAGTGCAATCCGAAGAGTCCTTTGCATTCTGAAATCACGTTGTGTTCTGAATGGTACCAGCTTCCTCGTGTCTTCGAAATCTTACATGGAATCATAATTTTTGCAGTAATCTGCATATGCTTTATTTCTTGGTTCCGTCCCGTCATCCTTACAGGAAGCTGCAACTCCCACGGCCACAGTGAATGTGCCAGCAATATGAACCGGCAGACGCTTGGCCGGAAGACGACCATCTGAGTTTCCCGCACGCGCCAGAACTCATAGTAGCAAACGTCCTCTTCCCCAGTGTCCTTCCCCATTCTTGGAGAAAGGGAGGCTCACTGTATGTTTACAGTGACAGAAAACTGTCGCCCACACAGCCGAGGCCTGCAGTGTGTCCTGCTCATCTTGGTCTTCACACTGTCGCGGACGGCAAATGCTGTCTACACAGTCCACATTTGAGAAATGGTTAAAGTCTGGTTGGAGGATGAGTGGGATGACGGCTCAGCAGACAGAGCTCCGACCCAAGTTCAGTCAGATCCACATGGTAGAAGGTGAGAACCAACTCCCAAGGGGTGTCCTCTGACTTCCACGGCAAGAGATAGTGTACACACACACACACACACACACACACACACACACAGAGAGAGAGAGAGAGAGAGAGAGAGAGAGAGAGAGAGAGAGAGTTAAAAATTTAAAAATATTTTTGGATTTAAAATAAAAAGTAAAACAAAGCAGGAAAAAGTCACTCTTTCAAAGGTGCCCCTCCCAATTCCACCCAATGACTAAATGTGTCCCTCTTAAAGTTCATGTATTTGGGACTGGGGAGCCTCAGTGTGAGGAGTGCTTTGTTGCTCTTGCAGAGGACTCGGATTCGGTCCGTGGCACGTACATGGTAGCTCACAGCCTTCATAACTTCAGTTCCAGGAGATCCAGTGCCTTCTTCTGGTCAATGTAGGCCCCAGGCACGCCTGTTGCGGATATACATACATACATACAGGCAAAGTAACTGTCTTAGGATTTCTGTTGCTCTGAAGAGACACCATGGTCTCATAGTGAAAGGAAGGAAAGCATTTTGTTGTGGTCGCTTACAGTTTCGAGGCTCAGTCCATTGTCACCATGACAGGGAGCATTGGTGGCATTTGGGCAGACATGGTACTGGCTATATCTTTGTCAGAAGGCAACCGGAAGTGGACTGTGTTAAGGGGCAGTATCTTGAGCATATGTGAGACCTCAAAGTCTGTCTGCTCAGTGACACACTTCCTCCAATAAGACCACACCTATTCCAGCATGCCACACCTCCTAATAGTGCCATTCTCGATTACATTCAAACTATCACAGTATCCAGACACATGAAATGAACCTAAAGAAAAAAAAAAGGAAATTCAATAATCCTTGGAGGAATGACACCTCAGAGCTGATGCTAAGGAACTTGGTTTGTCCTGCTGCATATGGTGAGTACAGGAGAAGGCTTTGCTCAGGGACCAGTTCCCAGAGCTGTGCTGGTAGCCTGGAGCAGAGAGCTCAAATCCACGGCAATGAGATGGGAGGCTGTTGGCTCAACACAAATGGTCCTCTCTGAAGAAGTAGAAAGAGGCACAGATTCCCAAGTCTAGTGCTGGGAAAATTGTTGATGGGTTTTTTACCTATTTCCATAGTCTGGTTCTGAATGAGCAAAGAGAGACTTGGAAAGAGGCGCTGGGATCTGCAGGATGGAGAAAGCGACTCTTGGAGACCACATGACTGCACATGCCAGCTCCTATAGCAGGCAGGGAGCCCCAGCAGGCTGAGGAGCTAGAGTCCAGGATGAAACCTTTGAGCGGATAAGACTGGGATGGGAAGAGGGAGGAGGAGCCCACAAATCAATTGGAGAGTCTAACAGCTAGGGAGTGGGGAGATTTACACAGTTCTGAGCCTTCCTCGGGTGCCCCAAGTCCTAACTCTAGCCACAGGATTATTTATCCTTGCTGTGTCTGAGAAGACAGAATTCAGAGCCTGCTCACAAGAATACACAAGGGAATGAGCTGAGGTGACAGGCCATCCATGCAGCTAGGCGGAGGGCCATGAGGACAGCCCACAGCCCACTCCTAATCCCTCTCCCTTCTGCTGCAACAGACAAGCCCCCAAGCTAGACTCAGGGTCCACTCTGCTGTTGCCTAAGGAACTGTGGGTTATTTTAAGGTTGTTTTCACATCCTTATCTCTCCCACCCCCAGCCAGCAAACAGTCAGACAGAAAAACAAACAGGCCAAGGCCCACAGGGGCTGTTCACAGGGAGAGGCCAACCCTGTTCTCCCTGTCCCAGGCCCAGATTCTTCCTTGTCACATTCCTCCAGGCAGGGTCAGAGGTCCCCTTCTGTCACTCTCTGACCCCTCCTCTTTTCTGGAAAATGCTTTCCCCCAGTCTAGGAAATCCCTTCGTAGAGTTTCAGCTAAAATGAGTTTGGGCCTTTGCTGATCAAGGGAACCCCAGTACTCTGGGCTGAGCCTGCCATCCTGGCCATTTGGGTCAAGAATGCCTATGGTTAGGTTTTTGTTGTTTTTTTTTTTTGGGCCACGTGGTGATTTGTGACCTGTCAGTGAGCCCAGGGGGAAATGCCCAATTCCTATCTGTATAGACCTGGGAACCCCACAGATAGTTGGAAGAACTAAGACTAGATTCTAGGGGGCCCTAAAAGAGGGTCTTCTGTAGGTTCCAGTGCGGTTGGAGGGCACAGCCGTTGTAAGCCCAGCAGTTGCTCCCTTGTCTGCTCAGTGACTGGCCATTGTAGTCTGAATTTCAGTAGTAACAGGCCAGCCTGACCTCCTGGGGGTGGGTTGGGGTTCCCTGGAGTGTGGATTCTGGTTGGTGGTAGGAGGGTGATAGATGAGAAGATGCTGGAACAGAGAAAAGCAGGGGAGGAGGCAGGGAGTTGGTCTAGGGTCCTGGGACCTGTGGGCTCTTAACAGCACAGACTCCATTCACACAAAATGGAAAGGGCTGGGGAGACACCTCTCCTAGGCAGGCCTGCTGTCCATGTCTTCGCTGAGGGAGAAAGGAGCCCCTGAAATGGGGGGTTTCTCTTCCAGGTATGGACAGCCCTGGTGGAAGCAGGGTGTGTTCTCAGCCAGGGAACTGTGAGCAGCTGTAGACCTGGTCCGCCTGGCAAGGGTCCCCCCCATTTCCTACCTCTTGCCTTTTACCCACTGTGGCTCCCCATTCTCCTCCCTCACTCCCCGTCTGGCACTCCAGGTGCTAAGCAGGCCTTGCTCCCCTCTGACTTAGGTCAGGGCCTCAGGAGTTCTGGATCTGGGCATTTGTGCCCTTAGGGCAGTCACATAGCCAAGGCAGCCTGGTGCACAATGAAGAGCTGACCCTAGGATTTATGGGCCAGCTCTGGTGTGAGGAATGAAGTCCTGCCCCCCATCTGGCACCCCTGTATCTCTCTCGGCTCCCGCATTATCTCTCTTCTGTCACGGCAGCGAAGACTCCTCCTCTATTCTCTCTACAGGATGGACATTCTTTGGACAGATTTTGAGTTGCAAGAGAGACCAATGAAGCCATTAGATGATCAGTCCATCAACCATTATCCATCAACCAGCGTGGGAAGGACAAAACTCCAATCGAGACAAAGCTCACTAATTTGGAGAATTTGTGGATGTGTAAATAAAATTGAACAACTCTGCCCTACTCTGGAATTACAAAGTATCCTTCCTGGGACCATTTGGTGGCTTTTGTTTTCCTAGGAGGAGGGGCAGCAAGCACTTTCTCACTCTCTGGGTTTATTTTTAAACTCCCCCTCTTTTTATTTGATGCAGACTTTCAATGGAGTCTGGCTAGAATGTGTGTAGACCAGTCTGGCCTGGAACTCACTCTGTAAATCCTCCTGCCTCTGCCTCCCCAGTACTGGGATTAAAGGCATGCACCACTATATCAGATCAAAGTAGACAAACTTTCATAACTTGGATTAGCCCTGGGTAGGGCCTAGGGGTTAGTGAATGAACGGGAAGTAAGTCTGTGTGTGTGTGTGTGTGTGTGTGTGTGTGTGTGTGTGTGTGTGTGTGTGTGTCTGTGTGTGTGTATGTCTGTCTGTGTGTGTCTGTGTGCGTGCATCTGTGTGCATCTGTGTGTGTGTATGTCTGTCTGTGTGTGTGTCTGTGTGTGTGTGTATGTCTGTCTGTGTGTGTCTGTGTGCATCTGTGTGTGTGTATGTCTGTCTGTGTGTGTGTTCGTCTGTGTGTGTGTGTCTATGTGCATGCATCTGTGTGTGTGTCTGTGTGTGTGTATATGTCTGTGTGTGTGTGTCTATGTGCGTGCATCTGTGTTCATCTCTGTGTGTGTGTCTGTGTGTGTGTATATGTCTGTCTGTGTGTGTCTGTGTGTGTGTGCGTCTGTGTGTGTGTGTGTTTGTGTGTGTGTGTATATGTCTGTCTGTGTGTGTCTGTGTGTGTGTGCGTCTCTGTGTGTGTTTATGTGTGTGTGTGTGCGTGTGCATCTGTGTGTGTTGCCTTCCTCTAGATCAGTAACTCTCTATTCCCAGCCCAAATGTGGTGTGAAGGAGATGCTGTCCACTGCCCTAGTTACAACCCCTTTCCCCAGATTCTCCATCTTCCTGCCCAGCCTGACTGATATCGGCGGCGTGGGGTAGAAAGGGAGGGAGGTGAGAAGTCTTGCTGCTTCCTGGGGCTCAGCAAACTGCAAGAAGGATCATGGTTGCTGACAGAGCAGCCATCCAGGTATCTAGAGGCTCCATTCTGGACCTCCCTGGGGTCTGCGTTGGACCCACTCATTCCTCCTGCTGTGTAGAAGCACTGCTCAAGGCCCGCAGGCTGCGATGGGCGCGTGGGGCTCAGCTTCCCGGTGCGACCCCTCCTCTCTGCTGTCTCCCTCCCAGCCTCCTTCCTCCAAGCCCTGGGCATCAGAACTCTGTTCATCAGTTCTCAGCGGTCTCTTGGTCTCACAGGGTGGCTAATCGCCTAGGTTGAGCTATCAGAGGGCTGTGGTGCCTGGGAGATGGTGGGTCACCACCCGCTCCGTGTGTGCCAGACACAGGCCTCGACTCGACCATCTGTGCTCTTGCCCAGCCAGGCCTGGCATCCTAGGAGCCCAGGATGCAGAGAAACATGGCATGGGGGAGCTCCCAGGCTCTCCAGAATTGGCATAGAGAATGTCCCCTCTCCTCCTAGTCAAGGTGAGCAGATGATGGGGGCAGAGCAGTGTCCTGAGACACCTAGGAGCGTGACATACTTGCCTCCAACCTTCTCAGCCGAAGTGGGGTGTGTTTGAGGAATGCAGACTTAGGGTGGGGCTGCTCAGAGCCACTCGCCCCGGAGCACATGTGCCACCAGTTCTGGTGTGTGTGTGTGTGTGTGTGTGTGTGTGTGTGTGTGCCCGCGCGCGTGTGTCTGGCTCTCGCTCAGGTGCAAGGTGCATCCTGATTGCTGGGCCTTCCCTGTGTCCTTCCTGCCTCCTCATCTCTCTGCCTGCCAGCCCTATCGGGTTCTTTGTCTGACTGTCTGTCCATCTCTGTCACCGATCTTCTTGCTCACTTGGGGTGTTTATTGAATTGTTTTCCTGCAAGCTACAGGGCAGGCTCTCCTGCCGTCCAACTCTGCCATCCACACTCTGTCCGCGTAATTTAAAGCTATAGTTAAATTATGACTTCTCCGGACCTGTTGTGGCGCCCACGCCTAAGCCTAATTAAATGATCACATCCATTCTGAAGGCGGCTCTCCTCTCCCCTCCAACGTTAATTACAACATAAGAGGCTTTAATGGCTCGCCTCACCTCCAGCTCCTGGAAAGAAAGGTCAGGCGATTAATTTTCATCATTAATCTTTTCCCAATGTGGACACTGTGCTGTCATCGGAGCCTATTAAACCCCCTCTGTCCCCCCTGCCAGCCTCCTTCATCCCCTCATCCCCTCCTCCCTGAGTGACTACAGAGAAGGGAAGTATTTAAGAATACCTGGTCTCTTTGCTTTCCTGGAGACAGCTTCTCTTCAAGGGGCTTGGAGGTGTGTGTGGGGGGTACCCCCTGGAAGGCTGTGCAGACTGAAGTGTTATGAATTTGGAATTAGGCTAGAGGGCCTTGAGGCTGGGTCGGGGGTCTTCCATCACTCCTGTGTGTGTGTTGGTGAAGGGGGCAGACCTGGCACTCCTCTGTTCTTCGCTTCATCCTTCATGGGAAAAGCTTTCAGGAATGTGTGGGAACTCAAGGTCTCCCAGCTACCACTGGCTTGTTCATTCTGTGGTAGCCTAGATTTATCCTCTTCTTTTTTTTTCTACTGCGACTTCAGCCCCCTACAACGAAGGAACAGTCTAGATTTCTGCAGTCACACGAGGCTGAGCCAAGGTTGTCTCTGGAGACACCAGCTCTACCAGACCCACCACTTAGGAGCCTGGGTTCTCTCTCCAGCAGGGATGGCAGTCCTGGGCATACTGGGGAAAGGATTTGTGGGGATAGGCAGCAGAGGTCTAACACACGAGAAAAGGCCTGGCTTTGAAGGTTGAGAGGCGCATGAGACACGAGCCTAGGAGAACCCGAGGAGGGTTAAAGGACAACCAGGGGCTATGACTTCCCGTCATGCTGCGCCTCAGCAGTAGAATGAGGAAGGCCACAGTCACTAGACCCCCCTAAAGACAGCTTTTGTTCCAGACCCCAAATTTATTTGATTTCAAATTCTAGTGCAAACTCAGCCTGTGATGTAGGCCTGTAATCCTTGCTACTCAGGAGTTCATGTGTCCCCTCCCCTCATCCTTCTTTCTTCTGCTTTGTCCGGCCCCTACTCAGCCTCTGGCCATGGCTGGTGACTCAGGCCTGTAAGTCTAGTTACTCTAGAAGCTGAGGCAGGAGGACAGTGTCAGGTCTACCTGCCACAGATGAAGTCAAGACCAACACTGGGCGATTTAGCTTCAAAATAAAAAATTAAATGGGGGTGGGGGTGGAGGTGGCTGGGAAGATGACTCAGTTGGTAAAGGATTTGGGGTGAGGATTTGAATTTGGTCCCTAGAATACACAAAAAAGCTGGTGGTGCATGCCTGTAACTCCATGGCTGCAGGAGTGGAGGCAGGAGGATTCAGACTTGCTGGTCAGACATTGTACCCAACTGGTGAGCCCTAAGTTCAGTGAGGGACTCTGTTTCAAAGGCATCCGGTGACTAACGACGGGCAGCACACCAACAGCTGACCCACAAGTCAACATGACCCACAAGTACACACAGCGATAAGGGCCTGAGACGCCGCTCAGTGGTTGCCCCGTCTACGCCATGCATGGTGCCCTACTACATCAAAATGGAGGAGTGTAGTTAAAGAGACACTTTTCAGTAGAGGGGTGCGGCTTGGCCAGGAAGTGCTAGCACGCCAGACCAGGAAGTGGCATGGGTCCGCAGGTGTGAGATAGATCAAGACACATGACTGCTCCACGCCTGCCCACCTTCCTGCGCCGGCTCCATATATGGCCCACTCTTAAGACAGACAGGGCCCTTTTCACTCAAACGCTGTAGGCCTTTTAGGTCTGAACTGGGGCAGACTGCAGGTGAGGAAGACAGTTCTTAAAATGGTCTGAAAAGCCTTGTGGTGACCTGAAATGTCACCCATGGGCACTGGAACAGGAAGCCCCTGAGAGAAGCATGCCATGACCCCACCCTCAACTCCATCCCGTCGCTATCCCCAAAACCTAGATTCTCCTGGCCTCTGCCCGGAATGAGTATCTGAATACTCCTGTGGCCCAGACTGGATCTCCCTACCCACAGTCCACCCTCCCCTGTGCCCCCTACACCACTCCAAGGACATTGGGGACATCACGTCTACAGAGCCCTGCATGGCGGGTAATAATAATTAATAACCATTAGGAACAATAAGACCAGTGCCCACTCAGCCCCATGTGCGGCTTCAGCTTTTTCCTTTCTTCTTCTTTTTTTGATTTGACTTTGAAGAAAGTGACTTTTTTTTTAAAGTAAAAGCTGGATTGAGTTCTTCCTCGGCCCCCTCCCCCTCCTGCTGCCCCCCTTCCCTTCCATGCTCCTCCTTCCATCTTGTCCCCCTCCCCATTTTTCTCTTTCCCTTTTTTCTTTTTCTTTTAATACTCTGCGTTCTATCATGCAAATCCCCTTTCAAATTATGAGAGTATTAGAGCCATCAACGGTAATGTCACCGCCACAAAATGAGAGTGGGGACTTAAGCACCTAACGAACAATGAAATGTGCGAGCCCTGGGACAGGACAATTAAGAACTGGGCTTAGCCAGCCAGGGAAATTTATTGCTATCAAATCCATATTTCTATTTTCCCCCTGAACAGTAACCTATTTGAATATGATTAAAGGGTTTCATTACGGCAGAGAGAAGGGCCTGTGTCCCGCGGTTCCTTGTGAGCTCACAAACACAGACTGGGAGCTGATACCGTAGGGGAGGCAGTGAGGAGAGGAGGTTGTAGAGGACGGGGTGAGGGGAGGTTGGGGGAGTCCAGATGTTGAACACGGGGGCTTGGCTCCCAGTGAACGATGTGGGAACTAGAAGTTGGCAGAAGTGGAGTCCGAGTGTCTCTCATGGTGGAAGGTTCCGTAGCAGATGGGAAAACTGAGGCAGTAAGTTGAACAAGTTGGTGGTGAGACACTTGGGTTGGAATGCTGAGTGGTAGATCCAGGGCTCTGAGGATCAAAATCCAGTCTGTCTCTCCCACCCGACTTCTCCCCCACTTTTCGCGTCACCTCTGCGCTAAGCGCCGCAGATCCACACTAGAAACAGGCCACGTCAGGGAAGACAGTCTATTTCAGCCGGTGAGACGTAGACAGATGGCCCTGAGAACGGCTGGAGACCGTGAATGATGCGTGAGCTGCACCAGCTCAGAGTGAGTCATGCAGGGGCTCAGGACGTGTGTAAAACACACACACATGCATGGCACACACATGAGCACACCAGCACACACACACACACACACACACACACACACACACACACGCACTCGTACAAGCACTCACACACAGGGAGGGTGCGTGTGCAATAAAGACTTTTCTGCTCTGACAGACCCTGCCCAGGATTGACTATTGCCCCTTCCCACTTTGTCAGCTGTCCTCAAGCCCAGGAAAATCCCCATGGAAACCCTAATGCTCCCGTGAGCGTCTGCGTCATTTGAGTTGATAAAAACACTTCTCATTCCTCTTCTCAAATCCTCGGAACTACCTGGATCATCAGGCAAAGGCACTTGTCACCAAGTCTGTCAACGTGAGTTCGATCCCAGGGTCCCACACGGTGGAAGGAAAGAACTGATTTAATCAAACTGTCCTCTGATCTCCACACATGTGCTATGGCATGTGCATGCCTTCATCCCCTATGTGGGAACACACACAAACACATGTATATATACATATATACATGCAAATATATGTATATGTACACATATATGTGTGCATACATATACACATACAGAGAGAGAGAGAGAGAGAGAGAGAGAGTTAGTTTAAATTAACGAGATTCTGAGAGCTCAAACAAGTCTGAAGGCACGCACATAGTTAGTGATAGAGCTGGGGTTTGAACCAGGATCTGACTCGCATCCCTGCTCACCGGAGTGTGACTTCTGCTGTGACTCACACTTGGGTGGAGCTGTTCACACCTCCTATTCCTCTCAGTCTCTTTCTCACTGCAGACAGATTAATAGCCTTGTCAGACGGATCAGCTGTGGTGATCCTAGCAGTCTGGGGGACAGCTGTCTTGGGAGATCACCCTTGCACAGAGCGCATATACACAGGAACAAAGAGAGACTCCAAATGCTAAGTGCCAAATGGCAAGGGACCGGGAGGGAGGAGGCTGCCATGATGCAGGAATGAGGTCAGGGTATGGGTCCAAGTGACAGCCTGTGGAAGTCCTGCCCTCCCAGTGGACCTACATGGGAAGGAGACTCTTGGGAGCTGGCGGCCAGCAAGGCCTGGCTGATATTCTGAGGAAGGCCAACTGAATTTGTGACGGGAATCAGGGGCCAGGTTGTCATGTTCTTGAGTTTTCCAAACGTTGACATCCCCACCCCCTCTGGAGACAGAGTCTCTTGCAGCCCAGGCTAGCCTCCAGCTGGTTATATAGTCCAGGCTAGGCTTGAACAACTTCCTGCCTCTAGCTCCTGAGTGCTGGGTTTCCAGGTCTGCCCCTCTAGCCCTTCAGGTTGCATCTTATCCCCCGACTCTCAAGTTAGACCGGGAGCACAGAGACGGCCATGCTTCTGTCCTGTGTGAAGCGCATTACTGACAGGAGGGTCTGCCCTGTCCCATCAGTAGCTGACTTGTCACCAAGAATAAGCACTGGTTTGGTGTTCCAGAAAGGAGGGTGCACAGAGGGGCTGGTCAAGATCAGGAGGAGATAGCTCTGATATTCTCATGGTCCTCCATGGGGATTCCTTCCCAACTTCTCACATATCATGGCAACCCTTCCCCATTACCAACACTTCTTCCCCACCAGCAGCCCTTCCCCACCAGCAACCCTTCCCCATCAGCAACCCTTCCTCATCAGCAAACCTTCCCCATAGCAACCCTTCCCCATCAGCAGCCCTTCCCCATCAGCAACCCTTCCCCATAGCAACCCTTCCCCATCAGCAGCCCTTTCCCACCAGCAACCTTTCCCCATCAGCAGCCCTTTCCCACCAGCAACCTTTCCCCATCAGCAGCCCTTCCCCATCAGCAGCCCTTCCCCATCAGCAGCCCTTCCCCATCAGCAGTCCTTCCCCATCAGCAACCCTTCCCCATCAGCAACCCTTCCCCATCAGCAACCCTTCTCCATCAGCAGCCCTTCCCCATCAGCAGCCCTTCCCCATCAGCAGCCCTTCCCCATCAGCAGCCCTTCCCCATAGCAACCCTTCCCCATAGCAACCCTTCCCCATCAGCAACCCTTCCCCATCAGCAGCCCTTCCCCATCAGCAACCCTTCCCCATCAGCAACCCTTCCCCATAGCAACCCTTCCCCATAGCAACCCTTCCCCATAGCAACCCTTCCCCATCAGCAGCCCTTCCCCATAGCAACCCTTCCCCATCAGCAGCCCTTCCCCATAGCAACCCTTCCCCATCAGCAGCCCTTCCCCATAGAAACCCTTCCCCATCAGCAACCCTTCCCCATAGCAACCCTTCCCCATAGCAACCCTTCCCCATAGCAACCCTTCCCCATCAGCAACCCTTCCCCATCAGCAACCCTTCCTCATCAGCAACCCTTCCCCATAGCAACCCTTCCCCATAGCAACCCACCCTCTTCAGTGCCCATCACATCCGTGCTCTTGTCTGTTATGCTTGCGTCCGTCATTCAGAAAACCCACCAGGCACTCTCTGGAATGTTCACAGTGCACAGCAAAGAATAATGACCAGACACAGCCACCCTCTAAGGGGTAGGGCAGATATTGTCCTCACTGGAGCTGGACTCTGGTTCTAGCCCTGGAGCAGGGTCCTGGGGCCCCCTGCTGGGCCGGTACTAATATTCTCTTGCTGACTCCCAGGGTAGCGGCTAAGATGGTCTTTGTCTGATGATAGACAGTCCTTTGCCCCTCTGTTCATTCTCCTGTGAACGCCATTCATAATAAATCCATCTCCCCACTCCAGAGACAAGAGGATTACCGCAGTTTGGAAGTCAGCCTGATCTACTCTGTGAGACTCTATCTTAAAACAGCAACAACAGAACAGGTGTGGTGGTGCATGGCTTTAATTCCAGTACTCAGACCTCAGGAGGCAGAGGCAGGTGGTTCTCTGTGAGTTTTAGGCCAACTTGGTCCATATATCGAGTTCCAGGCTAGCCAGGGCAGCAGAGTGAGATGCTGACTCAAAAACAAACACAGCACAGTAACAACAAAAGACTGAACTTTGAGCAAACGAAGGTCAGTCTCTCAGCTTCCCTGGGAACTGTCACATGCTCTGTCTCCATCTCTAAAGTCCTGACGAGTCCTAGCTTGTTGTCACATGTTTATACACTGTTGCAGAAGCCAAAGACTGTGGACTGCGACACGCTACCGCTCCCACCCTGGCCTCTCTCTCTGGCAGGTGCATCGCCTCCTGCAGGGAAGGAGTGGCTGGATTCCTAGCTCTTCCCTGCTCCCTCCTCACCCCTTCCTTCACCTTCCTTCCTGGGGCTGTCAGTTTAATGGACAGGTATTTAATTGCAGCCTGGCAGGTGTCTGGAAATGCCAGCCTTGCAGTACAGCAGCATGTGAAGTTCACTCTTAGGAGAGCAGCAGACGCCGAACCCTGCCACCTGCAGAGCAACCTCCCCTCTGTGTCTCTGCACCAGACAAACGGGAGTGCCCCTGATGTTTTCCATTGTAAAACAGCTGAACCTGGGGAGCTTGCAGAGGGTCAGAGAGCCTCCCCAAGTGCTGCCCATGGTGGCTGGTTCCCAAGTGCTGGTGCCATCAATTCTGTCCTTGGCATGTGACGGATGCTTTTTAACTATCAAGAGCACGTAATAGCTAAGACACACTGCTCCTGAAGCCCAGGGCAGACAGGCAGCTCTTGACTTCTCCAGCCTGCGCAGGCTGCTGCTGTTCTATATCAGCCCCACACAGGATGTAGTCAGTAACAGTCTGCTCACTCTCAGCCTGGAGAGTAAGTGGATTAAACCCTGGGACGGGCTCAGAGAGCTCCAGAATCATAGATACTGGGGCTGAGCATGGGCCACAGCCCACTGTTATGCCAGTCCCAGAAGGACTGGGTACCCAGCCCCTCTATGAGTCTTGGGGAGGACTCAGAGCTTGCACTGGTATGGACGGGAATGCAGTTGGACAGGGTGATTTTAGCCAGGCATAACAGTGGCGCACGCCTTTAATCCCAGCACTCAGAAGGCAGAGGCAGGTGAATCTCTGAGTTTGAAGTCACCCGGTCGACATAGGGAGTTTGAGCACAGCCAGCACGACACAGAGATACCCCCCTCTCTCAACAAAACAAAGCAAAAAACAAAAAGAAGAAATGAGGCAGTGCGATGGGGCTGGTAAAGGCTCTCACCACCAAGCCTGATAACCTGAGTTTGATCCCTAGGACCCATGCGGTGAGAAGAGCAAACCGAATGCCACATGTTGTGGCTCATGCCTGTGTCATGTGCCTCCTCTCACATACAGTGTGGAGACAGATGGAGCGCACCAGTTACAGCCAAAGGAAGGAACTGGACGTCTCAGGCCAGGGGGTGCTTAGAAGGGGAAGACCACCACAGCTCCCTTCTAGCCATTCTCCTGCCCACCCGTGTCCACTCCTGCTTGTTTACTTTTTCTCTTTTTTCCTTTTTTGACACCTTCTTACCTGTCCCCAATCCCCAAGACCTACCACATACCCCAGTGAGGCATCACGATTCCTAACGAAATGGAACTGCGGCCAGATGAAATATATTACTATTAAATACTTAATTCTTCTCGTGAGCAGAGAGCAGGCAGTATGAATACGATTATTAAAGAAAATTACTTTGGCTGATCAGATATTTCTGCATGCTAATTTCTGACCCCTCTTCCCTCACTCTCGCTTCTTGTCCCTTAGAGACCAGGACAGATAAAATTCCATCACAAATAGCTGATTACCAAGGCTCACATTAAAAAATCACATTTTCCCTCGCCTCCCTCTTTCTTGACTATCTTTTTTATGCTGATGTCCTTGCCTAGAGCAGGGGTAACCCTAGATAGCAGAGCTACGGGTTGGACATCAGGAAAGCCCTGTTCTTTTCTTTCTAACTGCATATCTACTATTCTGACTGGTTCCCTAGATTGGAGCATCAGCTCAAGGGACTGCTCTCTGGTGTCTAATCACTGCCTCCTGCTTCAGTGTTCTGTGCCTAAGTACGTGGTGGGACTGCCCACCAACCAAGATGGCTGACTGAGCACTGGGTGGAATCTCAGGGCCTCAAGAGAGGAGCCGGAAGTGACACAAGGCTCCACCCTGAGGGGAGGGACTTCCTTACCCTTCAGAGCTTTCTGATTAGAGAAGTTTTAGGTTTCCAAAAATTCAGAATTAGTTTGTTTCCATGCCTTGTTTTTTTTTTTTCCCATCTGCAAAATGGACCCCCACAGTGTGCACCTCATAAGATTATCATGAAGATTCATGAGTTAAAACGTGGATCCCAGAACACTGCCTGGCACTGAACAAGCACCATGTTGGGGGGGGGAGGCTGATGTTACTAATACTACATTATTTGTGGCTATGTATAATTTTTAAATGTATCCTCCGTCTGCTTGTGAATGATGTAGCTCCCAAAGCTCTTTTTTTTTTTTTTTTTTTTTTTTGAGTCAGGATCTTCCTGACTGGCATGGAACCCACCATGTGGACCAGTCTAGTCTCATATGTACAGAGATTGGCCTGCCTGTGACATGCTGGAACTTTTTTTTTTTTTTTGTCTTTCTATGCGGTCCTGAGCTCATCTTTTTGTGACAAGCCCTCAGTCAAATGGCTAGGGTTACAGATGTGTATCACTGAGTCACAATTTGACTAGGCTCTTTTATTTATTTATGTGTGTGTGTGTGTGTGTGTGTGTGTGTGTGTGTATGCATGATTGTTTGTTTTTTGTTTTTGTTTTTCGAGACAGGGTTTCTCTGTGTAGCGTAGCTCTGGCTGTCCTGGAACTAGCTCTGTAGACCAGGTTGGCCTTGAACTCACAGAGATTTGCCTGCCTCTGCCTCAGAGGTGCTGGGATTAAAAGGATGGGCCACCACTGCCTGGCTCATTATTTTCATTTATTTGTTTGTTCGTTTATTGCACACATGTTTGTGTGTACATACTTTTGGTTTGTGTGTGCCTCGGTGCACTTGGGGAAGTTGGAGGACAGCCTTCTGGAGTCCCTCCTCCCATCACATGGTGCTGAACTCAGGTCGTCAGACTTGGTGGCGAGCATCTTTACCTGTTGAGCCATCTATCCAGCCTTTGACAAGTTTCTTAACGCCTCTTGGATTGTCTTCTGAACAATTCCTAAAACCCATTGGGAACCCTTTCTAAGTTCAGCTCGCCAATACCAGCGCACTCTCTATAGTTCTGACAGTTGGTGAGGGTAGCATGCTAAAAATATAGCCATCCCCACAACCCCAAAAACCTTCAATTTACCTGCTTTTATAAAAAGATGCTTTCTTAGGTGTCACCCAGAGGAAGGTATAATTACAACCTGGGAATGTTAATTCCTTTGCTCCTGGTATGCAGGATCTCTGCTCTGCGGGGCTCCTGTCCTCCTCAGAGCCTTGGAATAGGAGATGGGCAGGCACCAGGAGGGGACCACGGTGGGAGGCATACCAGGCCTGGAGTCTGCAGGGCCCTCACCTTTAATGAGACTGGGCACAATACAACTGGGTGAGACCTGGAGCAATCTCCTGTATGTCTGGGGTTGGATCAAGTGGTACCAGGGACAGAGACCCAACCAGGCTGTAAAGTGGCCTGTTTCACAAAGGAACTTCATGCTTCATCAAGGGTATCCTTGTATCCTGCCAGACCCCAGTTCACTTTCCTAATTTTTCCTGGGGTGGGAGAGGAGTGCTGACCACAGTGTCCTTCCCTCTGGGTCACAATGAGGTGGCATGCCTTTGGGTATATGGGGAGCATCTCCTAGTAATCTAAATGGTTGTTCCTTCCTAACATTTTCCTTGCAAACCCAGTGTCTGCATTGGAGTAAGCACTGGGTCACAGCGATTGAATTCACAGCACAAATTTAAAAGAATGAATCTTAGGTTGTTTATAGTGGCACACATATTTAATCTTAGCATTACGGAACCAGAGGCAGAAGAATCTCAAATTCAAGTGAGTTCAAGACCAGCCTGGTCTACATAGTGAGTTCAGGGCAGCCAGGACTTTGTAGAAGCACTCGGTCTCAAAACAAACAAAACAAAACAAAACAAAACAAAAGATTGAACAAATGAACTTTGTAGAAACTAACCTGCTGAAGAAGAAAGGACCCAGGTTAGAGAGGTGGCTCAGTGAGTAAGAGCACTTGCTGCTCCTGCAGAGGACACAGTCCTCCCAGCACCCACATGGTGCTCACTTGCTGCTCCTGCAGAGGACACAGTCCTCCCAGCACCCACATGGTGCTCACTTGCTGCTCCTGCAGAGGACACAGTCCTCCCAGCACCCACATGGTGCTCACTTGCTGCTCCTGCAGAGGACACAGTCCTCCCAGCACCCACATGGTGCTCACTTGCTGCTCCTGCAGAGGACACAGTCTTCCCAGCACCCACATGGTGCTCACTTGCTGCTCCTGCAGAGGACACAGTCCTCCCAGCACCCACATGGTGCTCACTTGCTGCTCCTGCAGAGGACACAGTCCTCCCAGCACCCACATGGTGCTCACTTGCTGCTCCTGCAGAGGACACAGTCCTCCCAGCACCCACATGGTGGCTCACAACCATTTGTAACTCCAGATGATCTGGTCTTCTCAGATACTGCACACACATGGTGCACAGACATACATGTAGGCTAACACTCACACACATCAAATAGCATTAAATAAATCTGTATTAATCTTTTAAAATATACTATTTTATTTTTTGTACATAGATGTTTTGTCTGCATGTACGTCTGCACAACGCGTGCATGCATAGTGCTGGAGGAGGCCAGAAGAGGGCACTGGATTCCCTGGAACTGGAATTACAGATGGCTGATAACAACTATGTGGGTGCTTGGAATTGAACCTGGTGACCTGTATTTCCAGTCCCAATAAAATGAATAATCTTTTTAAAAGATTTATTTATTTATTATGTATACAGTATTCTGCCTGCATGTATGCCTGCAGGCCAGAAGATGGTACCAGATCTCATTACAGATGGTTGTGAGCCACCATGTGGTTGCTTGGAATTAAATTCAAGACCTCTGGAAGAGCAGTCTGTGCTCTTAACCTCAGAGCCATCTCTCCAGCCCCATGAAAAAAATCTTAAAAAGAAGGAGGAAAAGAATGAGGGATCTGAATCAAGCCAGACAGGCCTTGGGACTCACCCCCATCCTTTCCCCCTACCCTCAAACCCAGGTATCTCAGTATATTTGGAGGGAGGTCAGAAAAGGGTTTCTGGAAGAGACGAATGGTCAGAACAGGCTGGGAGGACCAGGGTAGACGGTCTCTCTCAACAGACTGTGGTCCAAGAGGGAGAAGTTGAGGACTGAGCTTCATTCTTCAGCCTGGATAGGTGAGCCTGCAGGGTGGCCTAATGGTCCAGTGTGAGTGGCTATCTTGCCCCGCCTCTGCTGAGTGGAGGATCTTGGGAGCAGAGGTGGGGGTGGGCTCACTGACCCTCTAGGGAGCGGCTGGCCCGAGATGCTGCGGAACACTGGTCCCGAGGCTGTATATACACAGGGCCTGGAATGTTTATTTTTCCTTATTGACTTTCTCCAAATAAACCCCTGGCCAGCAGAAAGGGCTCCCAGCAGCAGCTGTTTACCCAGTGTTTGTGATAAAGGACCTTCTCCATAGCAACAGGTGGCAATGTGCTGCTGGTGGGGGGACGGGGCTGTGCTTACTCAGTGAGAAAGAAAACG
The DNA here is from genome assembly GCF_982192425.1 of Myodes glareolus. NCBI lineage: Eukaryota > Metazoa > Chordata > Mammalia > Rodentia > Cricetidae > Myodes > Myodes glareolus. Next base: position 9,924,609 of record NC_142043.1, on the reverse strand, counting down.
AGAAAGAAGGAGAGGGGAGAACAGGATGGAAGGAGGAGAGGAAAGGAGAGGGGAAGGGTCTGAGAGAGGGAGGGAAAGAGAAAAGAAAGGTGGGAAAGAGACAGATTCATTAGAAGATGGGTGGAGGAGGGTAGCAGGGGTGGAGTGTGGAGGAGGGAAGCAGGGGTGGAGTGGAGGAGGGTAGTAGGGGTGGGGGAGGAAGAGGGTAGCAGGGGTGGAGTGTGGAGGAGGGTAGCAGGGGGGTGGGTGGAGGAGGGTGGGAGGGACGCGGAGGAAGTTGGAAAGTGAAGAAAAGGAGCAGGGAAAAACCTAGAAGGAATGGAATAGTTTCTGTCCTCAGGGCAGCTTCTCTTTCTTAAAAGTACTTTTTTTTTTTTTGCATTTATTCTATGTGTGTGTTTTGCCGGCATGAGTGTACGTGCCCCACATGCATGCCCGGTCTCTGTGGGGGTTGGTACAGGGTGGCAGGTACCCTGGAACTGGAATTCCAGATGATTGTGAGCCACCATGTGGGTACTGCAGACCCAACAAATGCCCTTAACAACAGAACCGGCTCTCCAGGCTCTAAGGATTTATTTTATTTTTATTTATGTGTATATGTATATTTTCGTGTGGGTGGGGGTGTCCAGGGAGACCAGAAGAGGGCATCTGGTCCCCTGGAGCTACACTCGCCGGGGCCAGTGTCGTTGTCTTCACAGGCTTACAGTTCTGGCTGGTACAACTAGGGTAGGTTACATTCCTGTTGCTGAAAGACACCAAGGCAGCAGTTTGCTCCTGAAGAAAGTCCAGGCATGGATCCTGCTCCCTCCCCAGCACTGGAGGGGGCATGCACACATACAGAAGAGCTTCAGTGAGCCTCTTACATTCATGCTCCTCCCCAAAGCATAGGAGTCCACTCTAAACAAGTAGCCATCAGGGGAAATTGAAGATGCTCCAGGACCCTGCCTCTGCCTTCCTGCTGCTGGCGTTGACAGTCTCCATACTTCTTGGCTTGCAGATGTGTCTGGCCCGTATTCCATGGTTGGATGGCATTTCCCTGTGTTTTCGCAGAGGCAACTGGACAGTTAGTTTCCTTTTTAGAAGGACACCAGCCTACGTCCTGTCTGATTTCATCTTAACTCTATTACACCTGTGAAGATCTGATCTCCAAACCACGCCACGTGAGCAGGTGTCAAGGATGGGAATGAAGATACCTTTGAGGTGATCCAACTGCAGCCAGGGCAGGGGTGTCATCCTGTGAGCAGAGACAGCAGACAGCACACACCTCCCCCCTCCACCCTGCCCTGGGCCTTGTGAGCAGAGGAGGGCATCCTTTTGAAGCAGGGAAAGGAGGAGGACTTGGGATGAGGAGGGGGCAGGAGTGTAGTGCCTGTGGTGGCCTTGGACACGTTTTTCTTCCCTCAGAGTCTCAGCTTTCTCGTCTATACCGGCAGTATCTCAGTCTCATGAGGATGAGGAGGGAGAATGATGGCGGCACAACGCCGGCGAAACCTGAGGTTTGGTCCATTCTTGCTGTTTCCCACGAGTCTTGCTTTCTCCTCAGCAACAAAGGAGACACGCTTGGGAATCCCCACCTGAACGGGGCCCACTCTTACTGTCTGTAGTTTATGTGCAAGAAGAGCATGAAGGGGCCCAGGTGTCAACGGGGGGCATGCGGACATGGCAGTCTGCTCCAGATGCGTAGAGAAAGTGAGGATGTTAGGAATCTACGATCTGGACACGGCAGCCATGGCATCTTCTAGAGAACCGAGTGCTCACATGAGGAGACTCCGTGGGAACAATGTGACAGAAGTCAGTGACCAGAATGAAAAGTGCACACACATGGATTGCAGAGATATAGACACAGTACACCTCACAGAGACACCTCCAGCCCAGACACACCTTGGACACAAACCACAGACATACTTCATATGTACCTGATACACACATACACTTCACACACACACACACACACACACACACACACACACACCTTACACATGTGCCACTCATGTACCTTCCATCCATACCTCATACGTATTCCACATATTCCTTATACACAACCTCTCACACTCACATCTCAAAGGGTTGACTTTCTCACACCGCTTCACACACCTCACACACGTGCACTGCACACAGACACACATCATGGACACCCACACTTCATCTCCACACACTTCACACACATACACCTCTCACCCTCTCTCACAGGCAGGCACCAACACAAGCTCCAAATCCTTGGAAACTCAGTTCCGATCCCTTTCCACCAAGAGTCTGTACAGTACAACTTTTTTTTTTTTGTTTTTTCATATACAAATTGTTCTCGAACTGTGGGTCGGGACTGCTCTAGTCCTTGGAGAACCCACAGGCCACAAACATGGAGGCTACATTTTCTTCGGGGAGACAGACAACAAGAAAAACAAAAAGACAAGTCATGCTGTTCAGGAGAGGTAGTTTAGAGCTGTGGAGAACGGCAAAGGAAAGGGGGCGGGTGGGGGGAGCGGGTTAAAAGCGCCCTCCCCGCCAGTCCAGCGGAAGGGGCTCCTGGGCAGCTCCCCAGCAGTCAGCCCGCCTCCAGGATACGCAGCTCTCTCGGTGGTAGCGTGTCAGCTTCCTCGTTACTATTCTCATCCTCATTATAGAACTGTCCTCACACTCAAGCACAACAAGCACGCAGCGCTGGTTGTTCCACGGCGCGGTGAGGAGACGGGCACGTTGTTTGAGCTGCTAGAGAGGGCGGTTACAGCCACTGGGAGGGAGGACGAGTTGACGCCTGGGGGGAGGTGGCGGGGGTAGGCTGCCTCTGCTGGGTGTCAGCTCTTCCTCTCCTCTCCGGTCCTGTTCCAAGCCCTCCTCCTTGCTGATTGGTTACGGCAGCTGATGCCTGGTACTAGCTCTTGGGTGAGGACTTCAGAGCCCAACCGTGCCCTGCTCCTCCTCCATCTTTGCAGCCAGACATTTGCAACGTTGCCGAGTACTTAGTATGTGCTTTATAAAGGGTACTTAGTATGTGCTCTATTAATACTACTCAAAAACCGTCCAGGATCTGAATAAAACTAGATATAGTGCCGGCAGTGTGGTTTACCGTCAGATGTTTTTCTGGTATGGTCAAGCTCTCATTGCTAAAATGAAGTTGTCATAAATAAGCCGAGTTTGCCGTTGCCCAGTCCCGTGGGTGGGTTGGAGATAGAAAGGTTGACAAGCTGAATTAAGGACCGTCCTCACTCTTGGCTCAACAGCCTAGGCTTTTCCAGAATCAGTCTTTGGCTCCCCACCATGATAGATCCCTCCCTTTGTGTTCAGCTTGCCCTCTTCTGTGGCTCTCCTGGGAAAGACAAGTATAGTTCCAGGCAACCATTGCCGTGGAGCGGAACAACCTTAACCGAGTCCCGGGACTTCCCACAGTCTCAGGGTCCTGGTGTGCAAAGTGAACTGTTGTCCACACTTCCTCATGGGCGATGGTGAGGGCTGAATAGGTTGCCCACCCCACAGCTCTCCACACAATGACTGGCACCCGCTGCTCCGCGGATGTTGTTTGTCTGTGAGGCAGGTGGGTGCCACTGGGGTGGGGTGGGATGAAGGGAAACTGGTGGACCATCTTCCCCATGGTTGCTGGCCTTGGACTGGCTGGACAGACTGGGGACGGAGAGGGTCTGGAGGGCGGAGGGGAGGGCCTTAGGGAGGGGCCTCGGGGAGGGGCTTTGAGGACGGGACTCAGGCTCCAGGAAAGGGATTGCTGCAGAGACTGGGGGGAGAGGTGGCTAAGATGCAGCCTGGGGATGTGAGGAGCAGGAGGGCTATCAGGTTTTCTTTCTGCCCTAGCGATGAGCACAGGGGAGACAGCTAGAGAACAGAGCCCTCAAAGTTTCCAGCACATTCCTGCTAAAATTAGCCCCGTCTTGCGTGAGCAACTATATTTAAACCAGCGGCCTGTCAGAGACAGTGTGTTGAGCCGAGGCACAAGCCAGCAGGTGGAGGGCCAGGGAGATGTGGGGGTACTGGTGGCCTGCAGGGCATGCAGGAGCTGTCCAAGGCCTGTGCCCACCTGACACTTGTTGGTGGGGAATTTAACCAGGCATGGGGGTATGCAGGGGTAGGATTCCCACTTCTTGTCCCAGTGTAAGGCAGAACCCAGATGGGGAAGACGGTGCACACACAGACAGGGACACAGTCCCGCGCAGCTCAGGTGGACAGGAAAAGAGCACTCTAGGAGGAGGGAGAGGAGGAGGGGACCAGAAAAAGAAGAAATGGGCCAGCATAGCTCACGTGCAGGAGACTAATTCAAGGGATGCCTGTGGTGCCAAGTGGTCTCCAGTAGACAGCAGCCTTTCAGAGACTATCATGCCTTTTGCTCTAAAGTGAGGGGAGCACACAAGTTGCCCCCCTCACCATCTTTTCCTGTCTGCTGCATCCTCTCCAGGGGCAGAGTGTGTGTTCTCATGAGATGCTTCTACCTGAAGCCTGGGCCGTTAAGTTTGATACTGAGAAAAGGATATTTTATTACTTAGGGATATATCTGCATCTCTTAGGGGGCCTAGCTCAGCTTCTACCCTGGCTGCAGCCTCTTTCGATAATTCAGATTGCCTCTATTTGACCGCACCATTCTGAATAATCCCCACAAGAAAGCCTTTTCCAACTGGCCTCTTTTCCCTTGCCTTGTTTTGTGTTTGTGCGTGTGTGCATGGATCTTGTGCTAGGAACAAGCAAGGTGACTCACAAGGCCCCTCCTGCTGTTGTCTGAGAAGCAGGCTGCTCTGGTCCATTCTAGAGAGCCTTGTGTGTTTAGTTCTTCAGACTGACTTAACCAGATTTCGCTGGGCAAAGTCCCATGCCTTCTAACCAGCCCCAAAGCCTGACACAGCACCCAACGTGTGATCCACTGGAGGCGGTGTTCTGTGACCACATCGGTTCTGTCCGACCCTGGGCGGGCTAGGTTGTCATCTTTCCCTCTTACACCGTGGCTTCTTCACTGTGGAGCATCAGGGTGTGCTAATACTTCTCCTTGCCCATCAGCCCTAGTTTTGTTTTTTTTTTTAAATATTTATTTATTTATTTATTATGTATACAATATTCTGTCTGTGTGTTTGCCTGTAGGCCAGAAGAGGGCTCCAGACCTCATTACAGATGGTTGTGAGCCACCATGTGGTTGCTGGGAATTGAACTCAGGACCTTTGGAAGAGCAGGCAGTGCTCTTAACCTCTGAGCCATCTCTCCAGCCCCCAGCCCTAGTCTTGAAAGAAACAACTTTCCAGGACTGAGAAGATAGTTCAAGTGTGTAAAGGACTTGGTGTGTAAGTGAAAGCCCCATCCCTAGAACCCAAACTAGCAACAACAAAACAACATCCAAGGGGAGAGGCAGAGTCTCCAGTAGACAGCATCTAGGAGGGATGCCTAGAGTCCACAGCCTGGCCATTCTAGTCTACTTCCTGAGCTGCAGGCCTGTGTGAGAGACCTTGTCTCTGAAAGCAGGTAAATGGAGTCTGAAGAACACCCGAGGTTTACCTCTGGCCTCCACATACATGAGCATGTGAGCGTGAACACGCGCGTGCGCGCGTACACACACACACACACACACACACACACACTCACACCTTCCCTGAAAACCAACAAAGCTCAGAGGAAATCCATGCGAATGATTCGAGAGGTCCCAGACTCGCTCTTTGGCTCAAGGCTATCCTGGTCCTACCCCAAGATGGGAGCACTCATGCTTGTGACAGCTAGACCCTGTTGGCAGCCTCTGGCTCCCAGGTCTTGGCTCACTCCTGTGTGGATGTAATCTCCACCTAGGGTACAGGCGGCACAACTCTTGCGGTTCACTCCATATTCAGAAACCCTTAGTGAAATTACAGCCTTAATTAAGTACAGCTGGCTGTATGTTATACTCCGTATAATTATCATGTTATTATTATTATCACTTAGACAAAAGTTCAAACAAAGTTTATTGTAAATATTGTTTGGCAGAAATAACTGGGCGAGCCGAGGGTTCTGGACTTGTCTGAGTGACAACGGATGGAGATGAAAGACGGGGTCTTCTGAGAGGAGCAGGTGAACCTGGGACAGTCAGGAGGATGAGCTGGGGGGCGGGGCCTGCTAGGCAAGTTCCTCTCCAGTCGCTGGGCCTCAGTTGCTTTCCCGGGATGGAGAAAGACTCACACATTCCATAAATAAAGACTGGGACATATGTCCTAAGCAGTGTTCAGTGCTTTGGGACCCAGAGACCAGTAGACAAAAGGTCTACCTTCCTGGAGCTGAAATTCTAGGATAAAGTCGAGCGCTAATCAATAGAAGTAAAATTAAGTTTGCAATATGACGTCTGGGAGTCAAGAGTATACAGAGGGGAAAGACAGCAGGACAAGGGCTATTGGGACGACTTGGGTGCTGCTGTGTCAGGAAAGCCGAAAGCCAACCCTTTCATCTAAGAAAGAACTAGAAGGAAAAGCTGAATGAAGGGAGCTTCTTCAGTGGAGCTCCCTCTGAGGCAGGAGCCTGGTTGCCAAGGAATGACTCGGAAGCCAGAGCGCATGGAGCAGCGGAAGGGAAGGAGTAGTGGTAAGAGGTGATCTTAAAGGGAAAGGAGGGCACAGAGCCTCGGAGACCCGCCAATTGGAAGCAGACAAGAATTTACCCAGAAGAGCTCAGCGGTTGGGAGGACTTGCTGTCCTTTCACGAGGGTTCGATTCCGAGCAGCCAAATCGGAGAACTCAAACTGCAGGAGATCTAGAGCCATCTTCCGGCAGCTGTGGGCACCTGCACTCATGTGGCCTTCACTCACACAGACACACAGACACATAAATAAAATAAAAAAGATACATCTTTAGTAAGTGATGGGAGGCCATTTTGGGGTCACTATTAGATCAGAATTATATTCAAATTAGGGGTTTTGGACTGGGGCATTGGCTCAGTGGGTGAGAATTTGCTGTGCAAGCACGAGGACATAAGTTCAAATCCCAGCACCTATCTAAAAAGCCAGGGGTGACTGCTCCTCTGTGATTTCAGCCGTGGGGATCAGAAACAGGAGGATCATTAAGGCCTGCTGGTTGCCACCTTAGCTCTGGGTTCAGTGAGTGGCCCTGTCTCAAAGTTATGAGGTAGAGACTGGCATGAAAGACACCTGTCATCCTTCTCTGGCCATGGCTCTGCATGCAGTGTGCATGCACTACATGCACACAAATGCATGCGCACACACACATACACACATGCACACATGCATGCACGCTTGCATGCACACACACATGCAAGGATTGCCGAAGTTCCTTCTGACCCCCCCCCCCCAAGATCCTAAGGCGTTGTTCCTTAAGACAGATGTACTGTCTATCACAAGCACACAATGACTGGGCTCAGCAGGGTGTTTTCTCTGTGGGGTCTCTCACTTGGTTCCAACAGGAGGCGGCTGGGCCTAGAGCCAGACGAAGGCTGGAGCTGGAGGGGTGTCCAGCTCTCTCTTTCACCCGCATGTCTAGCATCTCAGCCAGGGTGGACATAACTGCTGGGCACCAGGCCAGGCAACCTCCTCTCTGAGTTCTGTGACTTCTCCATGAAGCTAACTGTGGCTTCCTCACCAGAGTGGGCTTAGCCAAGTGGACACCTCATGTGGTACTTGGCAGTGAACTTGACGAGAAGCAAGGTTATTGTGGCCTATCCTTGGAAGTCGCACAGGGCTACTTCATCCTGCCCTTCCTAGGTTCAGCAGGAGAGAGCCTTCCTACAGAAGGGCACACATTTGAGGTGGCATGTTAATATAAGGCTACCTTTGAGCCCATTACGAAAGTCACAAAAACAATAACAGTTGCCATTGCTGAGGACTTCCAATGGCCAGGCCCTGATCTGGTGTCCATACTGTATTTAATTTTCTTATCAATGCTGTGAAGTAGAGGCGGTGTTACTCCCCACAGTCTGCAAGTGGGGAGTCTGTGGCACAGAGAGGCTGAGCATCTGGTTCAAAGTCACTCAGCCAGACAGTGGGAACTGGGATTGAATCCAGGCTGTCTGGCTCCAGTTTGGCTTCTGCAAACTCCAGCTTCCTCAGCAGCTGGAGGAGCAGCATTTCAGAACAGCTGGAGGCAGGGAACCCTTCCCTGGCCTCCTCAGAGTCCCTTGCTCTGGGGTGTGGCAAGTATCTGTATGTGTGCATGCATTTATTTTATGAGTATATGGCTGTTTTGTTTGTATGTGCCTGTGCACCTCATGTTCCAGTGGTGCCTGGTGCCAGCGGAAGCCAGAACAGGGTGTGTAACCCTCTGGGACTGAAGTTGACAGAGGGCTGTGAGCCACCATGTAGGGAGCTGGGAATGGAACCCTAATCCTCTAGAATAGCCGGCTTCATCATTTATTTATTTATTTGGCTTCAACATGTCTTTCTTTTTTTTTCTTTTTCCTTTTCTTTTTTTCTTCTTTTTTTTTTTTCTTTTCTTTTTGCTTTTTTGAGACAGGGTTTCTCTGTGTTGCTCTGAAGCCTGTCCTGGAACTAGCCCTTGTAGACCAGACTGGCCTCGAACTCACAGAGATCTGCCTGTGTCTGCCTCCTAAATGCTGGGATTAAAGGCGTGCGCCACCACCGCCCGGCTCAGGATGTGTTCTTAACCTCTGACATTCTCCAGTCTCTCATTTCATTTGATGAACTATGTAGACTGAAGGGATTGGCCACATGTATAGAGGCTGGGACTTTACCCTGGCGAAGGCTAGGTGGCTTAAAGGTAGGTTTGGACCCCCAACTCCTGATGGGTGCAATAAGCCTGCATAGTCTTGCCATTCTTTCCTTTGGGGTCTCAAACCCACTTTGCCCTGATTTGGGGAGAGAGAGCAGGTTGCTCTGGCGGCCCAGCTCCTATCATGCTCCTCCCTGCCCATCACCGGCTGGGCCCCCAGACCAGGTTGTCACTGACACCAGCAGAGGTTCCCAGGCTGATACCTCATGGCAGCCATACTCCCACAAATCTTTAATTGTTTAGTTTAAAGAATTGTGTTTTGACCGCGAGGGGATTTTGGCTGGAGCTCAAGAAGTGATAACGATATTCTGCTGCCAAGACGTCTCCGCGGTTCTCTCTGTGTTAATGTGCACTTTCAAGACGTTCCAATTAACTGCATCAGCTCTGGGGAGAGAAAGGGAGAGGGGATCGGCAGGGGGAGAACGGGAGGGGAGCAGACAGGGCCCCCCAGTCTTTTTATTAGCAAACAAGTGGGGGTGGGCGGATGGGTGACAAAATTCTTCAGGCCTGGTTCCAGTGAAGTGGCGTCTCCTGCCATGGAGGGGGGAGAGGTGGGGGGAGAGACGGGAAGGCAGCTACCCAGAGGCCTTGGCCTGAAATTCTCCATGGAGACCCGCTCCACCTGTCTCCAAGGCAGTGATTCTTAGCCTTCCTGATGCTATGACCCTTTGATACAGTCCCTCATGTCATGGTGACCCCTAGCCATGAAATTATTTTTGTTGCTGCTTCATAACTGTAATTTTGCTAGTTATGAATCATAATGTAAATATCTGGTATGCAGGTCATCCGATACGTGACCCACAGGTTGAGAACCACTGCTCTAATGTCTCTATCCCTACCTCTTTCCTCTCTCTGGGCACCCAAGGGTCCCTCTACTCAGAGGGGGAAGCAGACACAGAGCCTCCCTGGAGAATCCTAGCCCCCACTTCAGCCTTTCACCTCCCGAGTCTTCTCTTCTGTCTTTCTCCGTACGCTCACAATTGTTTCTAGAACTTTCTGGGCAAGGTTTACTTGCAGGCAGGCACTTCATCAGGCATCTCCTGGGCTGGTGCCCTACCTCCCAGAGGCTTGAGGCTCATCCCAGCAGGCCATCACTCTGTCACTTCCTACCCTTTCCTAGCATTGTCTCCACAGCCTTGACCAGTGTCTCCCTGCAACCACTGTGAGCTCGGAGGGGTTCCAACCAAGGGACAGCAGGGGTGCATGTGGAGTCTTGAATGACTTACTCTTTTGGTAACATCAGGTACCAGGCCTCACCCACAGAGGCAAGAACCTCACTACTGAACTATGTCCCCAACTCCCTTTCTTTCTAAGACAGTCTTAGATATCCCAGTCTGGCTTCAAACTGTGTGTAGCAGAAGTTACCCTTGACTTCTGATCCCCCCTGCTTCCATCTCCCAGATTCTGGGACTACAGGACACAGGTACAGCCTGCTAAGAAAGCCATCTGTCCTATCCCCAACCTTCTGTTGATGTCAGGAGCTTCTTGCTGTGCAATTCCGACTGGCCTCGGACTTGAGGCAATCCCTCTGCCTCTTTGTCCAGAATGCCGAGATTTAAGCTGTTGCTCCACCACACCAGGTTGCTCATAGAATTAATGACGTCTGCTTACCCGGCAGACCTTGCCAGACAGTTCACTCCTCCATCTGTGTGGGCATTCCTCCCTCACCTGCCACTCTCCTGACCCCAGCCCTCAGCGCTGCGGCTTGACCCTTAGCCTTACTGACTCTCTCGAGGGTTCAACAGTGGCCTAATCCTGCCTTTCACCCCTGCCACTGCCCTTCCTTCATTCAGCCAGTCCCCTTTTAATTCAATGTCCCAGGCTTCCAGAATCCTGAACTAGGGCTTTTGGAATCCCACTTCTACCCTGGCCTGACCGCCCGCAGGCCAGGGCCAGGCAGGTTCCTGAACATCGTTCCAGGGGCTCTATGAGGTTCCCACATGGAACTGGTCCGGGGAGATACGACCCTTCCCTGGCCTCTGGGTCCATTACTAGTAGAGTGTTAGGATGGTCTGCAGGTGGCTCTGTCTGGACCCAAGGTAGTGCGGTGACTAGGAGGCCAGGCGACGACTCTGCTCTTCAACTCCGCTCGGGGGAAAAATGACTTTTCCACATGCGACCTCCCCGCAGCCAGTCTGCCTCACACACATTTGCACACCCGCCCGGTTCTACCCCGAAGCACCTAGAAGCAGGAGCTCCCTTTAAAGAAGCATGCACACATTCCGCTACTTTAGCATCCTGGGGTGGGGGAGGCGCCCAACGGTTGAGGGACTAGGGCAGCCACCGAGGTGGGCCAGAGTTGACCCGTGCTAAAGAGAAGCAAGAGGGCTCAGACTTTCTTGGGCCTCCCCCTCCTCCAGCATCCCTCACGCCCTCCCTAGGCCTCCAGAGGAGGGTCAGCGCGAGAGGCTCAGGTTACAGCGAGTCGAAGACAGAAAGATTTAGCGAGGGAGCCTCACAGCCGCACAGTGCGCCATTTGTCCGCCTTTGAAACCGGAGGATGCGGGCCGAGCTGGGGGGCGGCTGGAGGCCGCAGGACGCCCGGGTGAATTATCGCCCGCTCGGGCCCCCTCCCCCAGCCCGGCTCCTGTTTCTCCAGGTGCTGGGGTGTTTTGCTACGTGTTAATTTGCCCCAGTTGACGCGCCCATTCATGGCCCCAGCCCCGCAGCGGGAGGCCAGCCGGCCCTGGGGTGGCCCGCGGGGGCCCTGCAGCGCACAGAAGGGCGGCGCTAGCCCTTGAGGGACCGGGATCAGGTGGGAAATTTGCAGACTTGGGGGTATCCACACACAGATATGGATTGCACCCCTTGTCCCTGTAGCCCCTCCAGCACAAATGGGCGCGCTCTCACAGCGACCCCTGCCGGCCCCTGGAGCCCCCGCTTCCTCCAGCGAACTTGCTAAGGTTTGAGGCATTTTGTCGCCGGATTCTTTTAAGTTTAGTCTGGTTCCAACAGCTACGATTTTTTAAAAAAGGATTTATTATTTTTGTGTCTATGTGTGTGGGCCTGTATGAGTTTATGTGCCTTCCGCGTGGCAGGAGTCCCCTAACGCCAAGAAGAGGGCGCTGGATTCCACCACGGGAGTTAGGGGTAGCAATTGCCTTGTGGGTGCTGAAAAACGAACCCACGTCCTCCAGTCATCTCTCCAGCTCCTTCTACCTTCTTTCTTTTTGAGACAGGGTCTCTCTATGTAGCACTGGCTGTCCTGGAACTCACTATGTAGACCAGGCTGGCTTGAAACTCACAGGCACCCACCTGCTTCTGTCTCTCCAGTGCGGGAGATTAAAGGCATGTACACCATCACAACTGACTGGCTGCATACACGAAGTCTATGAGAGAGGGGGACTGAGGCTCTAAACTAAGCTATTTGTCCAAGACCTCACAGCTATTGAGAAGCAAGTTCTGGAGGTGAGTTGTGTTCTGAACTTAGTGTCCTTGGAATGAGACAAGTAGGGCGGTCAGCCCAGTGGGGGTTGGGGACTGGCAATCAGGAAGTCTGGGAAGCTAGGCACCAGACTTGACCCCAATGCTTGGTGACCACTGGTCTCTAGAGGCTGAGGTAGGGTGAGGGCTGGGTTTGAGTCAACCACTTGTCCCAGTTGACTCTCAGGGTGGCCTGAGGGGCACCCCTATCTCCCAGCCTTCTGCCTTCTCACATTGTCCTTGAAGAAGGCGGAAGGAACAGATTAGGATGGTGGCAAAAGCCACCCCCATCAGACCTGACCTCCCCACTCTTCCTCCTTATCTCCCTCCTGCTTGGGACCTCTCCCCTTCTCTTCCTTCCTCAGAATGATGTAACCACTTCCCTGGACACTCCCAGGTCCAGCCCACAGTGACCCATCTCTTCCTCAATACTGCTCTCTCTCTCCCGTGTCACAAGGGCTGCGGTGGGCTAACGAGGGAAGGGAGAATGTCTGCCTGTGTTCCCTGCCTGAGGAACATGAACCCTCCTGAGTAAAGAGCTTCTTCCCAGAGAACAGGATAGAATTGGGGTGCTTACATGCCCCCAAACTCTCTGACCACCAGTCACAGCAGAGCTCCAGCCTTCACCCTGAAACACACCCCTTAACTTTATCTCTGACTTGACTCAGAAGGGGTGTGACTTCCTTACCTATGGCTACTGAAGAGGCTGAAGAGGAAGATAAAAGAGTAAAGGGTGAGGTAAGCAGACCCAGGGAGAGAGGGCTCCAACCCTCCCCCTGTGAAGTAGGAGGGGCCAGGAGAGGGTGGCCCTGAGAAGTAGGAGGGGTCAGGAGAGGGCGTGCCTGTGAAGTAGGAGGGGCCAGGAGAGGGTGGGCCTGTGAAGTAGGAGGGGTCAGGAGAGGGCGTGCCTGTGAAGTAGGAGGGGTCAGGAGAGGGTGGGCCTGTGAAGTAGGAGGGGCCAGGAGTGGGCATGTCTGTGAAGTAGGAGGGGTCAGGAGAGGGTGGGCCTGTGAAGTAGGAGGAGACAGGAGTGGGCATGTCTGTGAAGTAGGAGGAGTCCAGGAGAGGATGGGCCTGTGAAGTAGGAGGGGTCAGGAGAGGGTGGGTCATTAGTAGGTGGGGTCATGAGAGGGGCAGGGAAGAGAAGGCTCATAGATCGCCTGTGGAGTAGAGGAAGGGAGGGCAGGAAGGTAGTTGCAGGTCTTGCTCCTAGGTGGTGGTTTCAGTAGCATGTCTGAAGGAAAGATAGATGTGGCGGAGGGGGAAGGCAACTTAAGTTCTCCATTTCGCTAACACCCCAAACCTTGCAGCACCACCTGCTCTCCGTGGGAATGGCTAGTAGCAAGCCCCAGTATCCATTCTTGTCTTCCTTAGTAGTATGATGAATCAGCAATCCCTCTGCTGTATATGCTCCCCTCTCAGAAGAAAGACTGCCTCTTCCAGATCCTTCTGCAGCTCAGCATGGCCTATGTAATGCTCACACGTCGGCTGGGATCCTCGGAGGATGCTTTGTTGATGACTGAGATGTAGGTGTGGTTGCTGGAGCTCGAGGATCCCCATAGGATCGTGGGGTAGGAGGTTTAAGGAAGACAACTCAAAAGGAGCTGCCTGGAATTCTGAGGACTTTGTGAACCACCAAGCCAACTCTGAGTTTTAAAAAATAAAGTCTATATATGATGTGTAAGTGTGGGTATGTATGTGTCATGGCATCGATGCACGTAGAGATCGGAGGACTCTGTGGAGTCGGTTATCTCATCTTTATGTGGGTTTTAGGATTAAACTCAGGCCACAGCTGTGTGCTGCAAGCCATCTACTTACCAGGTCATCCTGCCAGGTCCCTGAGCTGCTTATGTATGAGGCTTCTGTTGGTGGGAGAAATAAACTTACATCTCTGATAAGTAACTATTGCCGTGGATTTTCTGCCATAAATTTAATCCTGAGTAAAACACTAGCAGAGCAGGAGTTGGCTGGGGAAGGGACGTGGGTGGCCTGGACAGTAAGGAACTACACTGGGATCTCCTACCCCAGCATACACTGCCTTTCTGGCCCAGGAGAACTTGGGAGCTTGCCCTGGAGGGTGATGGCAGAAGGATTTGCTCAGCTAGGTCTCTGGGAAGTGGTGACCCTCTCTGCCCCTTCCCCAGGCTGCCCCCATGTTGATCCTCACCTCAGACTGTCTCCAGGAAGGCTATGCTTGCTCAGTTTACTTCCGGTTGTGGCCAATAGGAAAAGCTGAGGTTAGAAGGGTGGGGGCAGAACATCCTGGAGTCTCTGGGGAGACTATGTTCTGGAGTTTGCCGTTCTTTCAGGGCTTCTGCTCCTCTCCACTCTTGCAGGATTTTGCTGGACTCAAGACTCTGATGCCTGCTTGACCCTTGCAGTACCGACACTCAGCACTACCAGGCTCTGCGGTGTCCTTTCCCCTAGCTCTTCCTCCGGGCTCCAGAAATGACCTTTCTATAAGACCTCGTTACAGCCTAATTCTTGAACCAACTCTGGGGGAAGCTGCCTTCCTTCGGGACCCTGCCCTGACACAGCAACTTTTTCTTTTTTCTTTTCTTTTTTTTTTATTTTTTATGGTTTATTTAACTTTATTTTATGTGCATCGGTGTGAAGGTATCAGATCCCCTGGAACTGGATTTTCAGACAGTTATGAGCTGCCATGTGGGTGCTGGGAATTGAACCCGGGTCCTCGGGAAGAACAGTCAGTGCTCTTAACGGCTGAGCCATCTCTCCAGCCCCCCACAGCAACTTTTTCTAAAGTCCTGAAGAAAGCCGGAGGCCAAAGAACCCAAGGACCAGACAGAGGCGCCAGGACAGAAGCAGACAGCACAAGGCAGGCTCAGGAAGGCAGAGAGAGGTCAAGATGAAGAACGACAGACAGTGGGAGGCAGATGGGGGTGGGCGCTAGAAGTGGGCAAGGAGGAGACGCCAGGCGTGTGTGTTGGGCATGGTGATGCAGCCCTGTAATCTCAGGACTTGAGAGTCAGAGGCAGGCAGATCTGTGAATTCAAGGCCAGCCTGGTCTATGTAGTGAAGTTCAGACCAAACAAAGACACACAGTGAGACCCTGGGGAAGAAAGGACAGACAGACAGATGAGGATGGCAGAGTCAGGGAAGCCGGAGACAGCAGAGGAAGGGGCTGGCATCAAGACGCACAGAGACAGAGGTGGAAGGTGGTATATAGTCAGGGAGGGGCCTGAAAGACCACTAGGGACAACAATAGAGAGAGAGGGAAAACTCCAGTTATTTCAAATATCTCAGCGGCGAGCCAGGGATGGCTCAGCGGTATGGTGCTTGTGGTGTGAACAGGAGCACCCGAGCTTAGATCTTCTGAGTCCATGTAAGAAGCTGGCTGCAGGGCTGGAGAGATGGCTCAGTGGTTAAGAGCATTGCCTGCTCTTCCAAAGGTCCTGAGTTCAATTCCCAGCAACCACATGGTGGCTCACAACCACCTGTAATGAGGTCTGGTGCCCTCTTCTGCCCTGCAGACATACACACAGACAGAATATTGTATACATAATAAATAAATAAATATTTTTTTAAAAAAAACAAACAAAAAGCTGGCTGCAACGGTGCAGGGTTTTTGAGGCCCGATGCTAAACATGGAGACTGGAGGATCTCGGAGCTTGCCTAAACAGAACCAGCCACTCTAGTCAATCAATGAGGTCCCGGTTCAGAAAGAGACCCTGTGCCAAAATAAAAGTGTGTTTATGGAGGAGGGGTGATGTGTGGCTGAAGAGAGGGCCCATCAGTTAGCACCAGCTGCTCTTCCAGAGGACCCGAGTTCAATTCCCAGCACTCACGTGGTGGCTCACAACTGTCTGTATCTCCAGTTCTAAGGGATCCAATGCTCTCGTTCAGCCTCCTCAGGTACTAGACATCCATGTGGTACACAGACTTACATGTAGGCTAATACATATACACATAGAGTAAAAAACAAGTTAGAAGGCTCGTTAGCTACAGTGTTTGATGCCCAAACGGGAATCTGAGTTCATCCCTGCCACATTAAGGTAAAAAGAGAATTGTCCTCCAACCTCCATGCGCGTGCCATGGTGTGTGTGCTCCCCAACAACATGCATACACGCAATATTGATAATAACTTAAACATTTCCTGTTAGAGTTTATTTTGGGGGAGCGAGGAGGCTTGTGCCGAAGTGCACATGTGGAGGTCAGAGGACAATTTTCTTTCTCTCCAAAATGAGTGCTGGGGATCGAGCTTCAATTGTCAGGCTTGCCAGCAAGGACCTTTACTAGCTGAGCTATATTGCTGATCCAAGGAAACAGCATTTTAAAAAAGAAAGGAAAATAAGGGGAGAGCAGTTGAGGAAAACACTAGACGCATGTGAACATTTACAAACACGTACTCTGGCCTCCACATGCATGTGCACGTGAACATGCAGAAACGTATACTCTGGCCTCCACATTCATGTGCATGTGAACATGTAGAGAAACATACTCTGGCCTCCATATGCATGTGCACATGTACAAACACATACTCTGGCCTCTACATTCATTTGCATGTGAACATATACAAACACATACTCTGACCTCCACATGCATGTGCATGTGAACATGTAGAAGCACATATTCCTCCCCTAATCATGATCTAAGGTTCGCTTAGCTTACACTAAGCTCTCAATTTGAGCCTCCAGCCCATGTCTCTATTCCCACACAGCTGCCAGGGCATGAGTTGAATGGACAGCCCATGCCGGGAGCCAGGGGAGTCAGCGGGGCTGACTGAGGTCCAAGGGAGTGAAGAGTGTGTACCAACAGGGCACTGGAATGGGGAGTCTAGCATCCAGAGAAGGGAGCTGCCCACAGGATCCTGCCTTTCCTCCATAGGGGCGCAGCCTCTGCTAGCTTTGCTCAACCCGGAGGACTCCAGGGACAAGCGCTCTCACCAGGCCCTCCCATCTTCCCTTTGACTGCCTCCCTCATTGACCAGGATTGGTAGCCAGGGAGCTGGGTGCAGGAGGGGCAAGCTTAAGGTAAAGGGCAGGGAAGGCTGGGGAGCTGATGCTCATTGGCCACACATTCAGAGTGGGCTCAGCTGGGCCCACTGTGCATGCTGGGAGCTACAGAACCACAGGTGTCCTTAACTCTCAGAGCTCAGCTTCTTTTGTCAACCCATGGCAATTTCACAGGACTGATAAACAAAAACATTGTGCACAGCGGCAGAAGTGTAAAATCTGAGCTGGTGAGGCAGAGATAGGCGGATTCTTGGGGCAGTTTCTAAGCTAGTGGGAGACCCCATCTTAAGAAAGAGAGAAGACAAGAGAGAAGACGGGTAGCCTCTTAGAAACAATAGCTGCGGTTGTTCTCTGGCCTCCAATTACACAGGCACTCCTCGGGTGTACCTGCACCCACGACCTCGGGTGTACCTGCACCCACGACCTCGGGTGTACCTGCACCCACGACCTCGGGTGTACCTGCACCCACGACCTCGGGTGTACCTGTACCCACGACCTCGGGTGTACCTGCACAACACAGGCCTCTGGCTGTAGTAGTGACAAATCACATCTAGGCTTCTAGTAGAAGGGAACAGGGTACTTGGAGTGACAGATGATTTGAGACCAGAGCAGGACAGTCACAAGTCCACAGGGAGTTCTGAGCGCCAGCTTTTACTTTGCTTTGAGACAGGGTTTCCCTGTGTAGCCCTGGCTGGCCTGAAACCTGTGGCAATTCTCGTGCCTCTAACTCCCAAGGGCTGAGATGAAAGTGGTTAAGGAAAGCAAGGCAAGAGAACTTTTTCTTTGTCAAAGCTCATGTTGGCAGGAGTGTGCCAAAGGGACGCGGGACGCGGCAGCAGAAGCCATGACCCAATAGGAACATCTTGAGCCGTCAAATAAATACACCTGCATTAATCACTCAAAGTGTAACATAGATATCCCTGAGTCCATGCTGACATAAATAATTGGATAAATAAATGAGGGTAAAATCTCCCATGCAGGAACGAGGTAAATAAAGGCCAAGGCTGTGGCTCAGACCATAAAGTGGCCATGGTGACATGCCTGTAATCCCAGCATTACAAAGTGCGGCAGGAGGATGACGAGGTCAATGTCTTCCTCAGCCTATGCAGCAAGGCTGAGATCAGCCTGGGCAACAGGAGACCCAGTTGGGAGTGTGTGTGGGGGGGAACCTCACCTATGTTTTGATTTTTATAAATATTGTGAGGATTACGTGAGCTAAAGCATCTGAAAGTGCCCAGAATGTATTAGACTGTTGGTAGGGTAACAAAAATATTTATTTTGAAGGAAGGTGAGGCAAGGGATTGCCCCAGGCACCTGGGGTATGGGAGGCCTCCTTGGCAGAGGATGTGTGTTGTCCCTTAAGAGCAGAACTCTTGAAGGGGGGGTTGATAATAATTGGAGGCCACAATGACATTGAGGTCTGCTGTCGCCCGGGTTTGATGACAGTAGATCTCTTGGGGGAGACCCTGGGAGGAAGCCTGGGCACTGTCTTGGGGATGTGTCTTGGGCACAGCTTCAGTCTGGAAGCTGGTGGAGGCTCCATCAGAGACTGACTTCTTAGCCAGCAAGGCTCTTCCTTGGTTTCCAATGAGGGCAACATTTTGGAGGTGGAGCAGGAGGCCAGGGAGGGCAGGGGGTGGAGCTTCGTCTTTGTCCTCAGTCTGCACTGACAGAGGCAGGATCCACGGAGTGGGGGCAGGGAAAATTCTTCCCACCACCGGCCTTGCTCTGGGGAGGGCCTGGGCCAAGCCATCAGGCCCCACACTGAGTCCTGCCTGGGTACTCCAAGAAGGGTCTTGACCCTGAAGAATAGGAAGAATGGTGTCAGGGTGAAGAGGAGACAGAGGAGAGGTAGAGGTTAGAGGTCAAGATGGTCATAGCCTGAGG
The DNA here is from genome assembly GCF_982192425.1 of Myodes glareolus. Lineage (NCBI taxonomy): Eukaryota > Metazoa > Chordata > Mammalia > Rodentia > Cricetidae > Myodes > Myodes glareolus. The sequence goes on along the minus strand of NC_142043.1, from coordinate 9,905,642 downwards.
ATCTCCAGGGAGCTGGATGGGGGTGGGAGGGTGGGGAAGGTGGCGGGGGGGGGGGGGGGAAGCCAGTGCTGGAGGGACAGAGGACGCAGCAGTGCTATGTCATACGCACCTATTTTCTTCTTTCTCTCGTTCTTTGTCTACAATCTCCTCCTTCTGCTCCTCTTCCTCTTCCTCCTCTTCCTCCTCCTCCTCCTCCTCCTCTTCTTCCTCTTCCTCCTCCTCCTCCTCCTCCTCTTCCTTTTCTTTGTCCCAAATATCCTCCATTGGTGGGATCTTGGGCACAGTATCGAAGATGGAATTCACCCATCTTCCCTCTTAAAAAATAGGGGTGGTAGGAACCTCACATGAAGAAGGGAATCCAGGATTGACAGATTCAGGGTTGGGGAAGAATTGCATCCCCTTCTCTATATTCCCCCCACCTTCCCTAGCTAACCCTCACCCCAGATTTTCTGTTTAGGCCTACCTATGCCAGGCAATTTGGAGTCTGATCTTTCCGCTTAGAATGTGTTGACAATTAACAGCTTCCCTGCTTCCCTTAAGCTACCTTCCTTCCTTCGTTCCTTCATTCCTTCGTTCGTTCGTTCCTCCCTCCCTCCCTCCCTCTCTCTCTCTCTTTCTTTCCTTTTTTTGAGACAGTGTCTCACTATGTAGCCCAAGCTGGCCTCAAACTCATGATTCCCCTGACTGATGTAGCCTTCCAAGTGTTGGGATCACAGGTATGTGATACCATACCTGGCTTTCAGTCCCACTGCCTGACAAAAATCTTACCAGTTAGGCAAGGCCAGCCCAAAATGCAGACCATTTATCCCCTTGGGTAGGTTCCCTCAACCTTCCATTCCTCCCTGACAGCCACTACCACCTATGTTTGTACCTGGCATATCAGGGGCATTCACTGAGAGCCTTATTGAGCCATTGTGCTTTCTTCCTTGATTATATAAATTTCTGATATTTCTGTAGAGATTTGTATTTGAGATCATTTCTGCTCATGTCTGTCCTTGAGATGAACCTCCGAAATCACTTGCCCAGGGGACAACAGGCCATGGGACTGGCCCATGCCACGCCATCCTATCCACTCTGGAGTAGAAGGGTAGGGAATGTGAGGGAGAGCTGCTTTATCTTAGCTTAAAAGGAAGAGTCACCCTCCAAACCCATTGTGACATCATCCTTGTGAGTCACAGCGCAAAGGAGCCACAGGTCTTCACCAAACCTGGACTGTTAGCCTCTCTGGGGGTTTTCATTCTTCCTCCATTTCCCAAGATCCTCTGGGTGATGAATGGCATCACAGACAGAGCCCACAGCTCAGTCGGGGACCCCTCTCTTCTGGAGCCAGGTGGGAATGGGTTACCCCGGACTAGCAGGAAGATAGGTAGGAATGAAATTCTTCTCACATCCAAACCCTACACCCAGGTCGTAGCAGAGACTCTCTGTGCATTTCTGGGAAAGAAGCGTCCAACTGGAGCAGTGAGGAAGGAACCCAATAAGGTCATTAGTAACTAGGTGCCATGGGCTTTCTTTGTCCACTTTCCCATGCTAGCATCCAACAGGCTTGCTTTTCTCTTCTCATGTCATGTTCTTTTTCCCTTAGGAAGAGTCTCCACCCCTTTGTAGAGGGTTCACCGTTAGGAGCTGTCTTCCTACCTGGCGTGACTGATGGGTTCTTCTTCACCCCCAGAGGCCTGTCCTTGACTCTATTTCTAGTCAGAGATGGACTCGGAGCTTCTACACTTCCTGGATCCATCTGGATCCCAACAAGTTCTATATTGGCTTGTATGTATGTAGTATGCATGTATGTACTTATGTATGTATTCTTCCAGTCTGGCCTCCAACTCACTTTGTAGTCCAAACTACCTCAAACTTACAACAACCCTCCAGCCTTGGCCTCCCAAATTTGGGGGACTGTAAGAATGCTAGCATATTCCTCACTTTTCATTTTTATTTGGTTGGTTTTGTTCTTTGTTTTTTGAGATTGTGTCTCATGATGTAACCCTGGCTGTCCTACAAGTCTAGGATGGTCTCAAGCTCAGAGATTTGCTTGCCTCTGCCTCCCTAGTGCTGGAATTAAAGGCAGGTGCCACCTTGTCTGGCCGTTTTTGAGGCTGAATCTCCTTATGTAGTCCAGGTTAGTCTGGTATTTACGGTCTGTTTGCTTCTGTCTTCAGGTAGGTACCATTGTACTTGGCATTAAGAGTGGCCTAGAGATTGATGATAAACTTCCACGCTCACTATACCCAACTGGACAAGAATCTGGTGTGGGTGTGGTTTGTTTGCTTGTTTTTTGTTTTTGATGAGGTTAGCCCAGGCTGTTCTCAAACTCAGTATCTTCCTGCCTCAGCCTCCTGAGTACTGGAACAAGAGTCATGGAGGACATACATTTCTATAGTGGTGTAGCTGGAAATGTAGGCTTGGAGTTGATTTCTGAGCCAGGAAGAGAAGAACTGGCAAGACCTCTGCACAAAGGGCCCTCCACTGGTGCTGAAACGCTCGACCAGTGACCTGGAGCCCCCTTTACAGTCCTCCTACTGTGGAGCTTTGGGCTATGCATTAGAGGGACTACCACGTATTTCTGTGTGGTCCTTTGCTATCTCCTTTTCTTACTTTCACTGCCTAAAGTTAGGAGACCAAGTTCTGCACAACAGCTAGCTGCCTACCGAGGGAATCCTCCGAGAAGGAAGGTCTAGGTTTAATGGCTTCGAAGGCTGAGGCACATCCAGGGCAAAAGAAGGAAGCCCACAAAGACTGGGGAAGAGAGTAAATATGGGAAGGTGGCTGCCAATGTTTGGGATTTCTTACCGGGACCATGGGCCACTGAGCCTCAGCATCTTCATCGGCAAAGTAGCAAGCAACTGAGATCCCATCTCTCCGGCTTGTGTTGATGCAAGGATGCAAACGAAAAGTAGTGTCTGGCACACAGAAGGCCCTCAGATATTGCAAATAATACATATTACCGACAACATAGTGCTATGTTCTGTCTGTCTGTCTGTCTGTCTTTCTTGTTCCACCTCCCTTACCAACTTCAGAATTTTACTTCCCATCTGCCTCTGCTTAAAAACAATCCTTCCCTCCCACGTGAGTGGCTTCCCCTCTCAGTAGCCGGCTGACAGCTACCAACTCTGGGCGGTTCCAAGGCTCCTGTCCATTACTCAGGGTTTCCAAGGCCCTGCTTGGGACTTCCCCCGCCTCCCTCCAGGCAAGGACAGGAAGTGGGCACTTTGAGAGTTACTGTCTCCGCCCCCCAAAGTTATTATGCCTAGAGTCATTTAGCCTCTGCCCACGGAAGGCGTAGGGCTCTGTCCCAGAAGCATTGGACACCTGCTTCAGTCCCGCTCCTGCGGGGATCCTGATGGCTGGGCACTTGGGCAACCTGAGCGGGCCTGAGCTCCGGCGTACATTTACTAGGTGACTTTATATGGCTTTGAAAGGGCTGTTGTCTCCTCGGTTTGCTCCTGTGATAAAAGAGGAGAAAGGGGCTGGTGAGATGGCTCTGAGTAAAAACCCTTGCTGCCAAGGCTGATGTCCTAAGTTCCATTCCAGGGACCCATGGATAGTGGGGAAGCAAAATTTGGCTCCTGCCAAAGGTCCTCTGACAACCGCCCCTCCCTTACTAAAAAGTTAAAAAATTAACAGAAAATAATTACAATTCTACAATTTAATGATGTATGTTGTTCGGCTAGAGAAAGGGGGAGGAAGTTGAGGAAACGGGAGTTTTTACCCAGGCATTCAGGCGCCTGTCTTCAAGGGATATGATTGGGGGAATTATGTGAGGTATGCTTTCCGATTACCAAGGTAATCCCAGGATGGATACCAGTTAGACCAACGTCCTTCTAAACTTTTCTTCTCTGGTTGCCCCCGTGGAGGGTGGTGGCGGCGGTGTGTGTGAGGGATGGGCCGTCCAAATGTTTTAACCCTGTTTACAGAAAATGAGAATTTGCATGATGAAAATAACTCCGGCCGGAGTGCGAATTTTTACTGCGCTTGGCACGGGGCTCGGAAAAAGCGGCTGCATAGCCAATTACTGGAATTTTTAAACACAAATAATATTTTATGGGATCAGTGGGTTGGCTCAGGGCCGCCGCACCCGGCTCAGGTCCTCCGCCTACAAACAGGCTCGGATTGTGCAGCAAGTCAGCATGCCAGGCCTCGGGCCAGCCTGGGGGACACAGTGGGCTTGGGAGGTGGGGCGCGTCCCGGGTGCGGGCAGGTGCAGTACGGGGCTCGAGCCTCCCTGCCGGCAGGGGGCGCCCGCGAAGCTCATTTCGGGGTTGCCCGGCGCTCGGCTCACCTGCAGTGCCGAGCTGGGAAGCATGCTGGGCGATGGGCTGTCCCCTGTGCAGAGTTGCCCCGCCTGTCATGGCCCTGCGCGCCCCAACGCCTCCCGAAGACTGACTTCCCGGAACGGCCGTTGGAAATCCTCGCCTCCCTCTAAAGTCACTCGAATTTGTTCTCCAGCCTGCTGCGTCCCACCGGGGTTTCAACGCAGGGCTAAGGGTACAGCCAGACGCATCGAAAGCTCTGTCTTTATAGGGATCCCTTTTGCTTCTGTTCTTGGAGATAGATCTCCAAGCCTGACCAAGGGCCCAAGGGAGGTGTCTCCCAGCCGGAGTCTTGGTCTCCGCAGCGGGTTAGCCAGCCCCTGCCAACCGAGCGCCCAGCGCGCACAGGGTTAAGCAGGAGCAGGTGTGTAGCCAGATGCCGCGGCCCGTCCCCTCCCCCGCGGCCCGGTCGGCGTCCTCCTCCTCCGCCCACCCGCTCAGAACCCAACAGTCCCAAATAAAAGTGCTATTGTTGCCGGGCCTTCCCCCACCCCCGCCTCTACCCCGCCACCTGGAGCAGAGCCCGGTCTCTCTTCACCTGCCCCGGGGCCGGCCGGGGGAGGGGGGAGTGGGGCCACCGAGCGGGGACTTCCGCTCTCCCTGCTCCTCCTCCAAGGCCCCTGTCACTGACCCCTGAGTCCCTGGGGCAGGGCAGACACCGTGGCTTTGTGCTGGGACTTCTTTCGGGTCTGACAGATCCACCCTGGCCTCTAATCCCCTCAATGGCTAAAGAGATGGCGTGCTTTTCAAAGCCGGGAGGCCTGTGCCAGGAGCCCAGGACAGTGCCGCGTTAGTCAAGAACAGCAGTTGCTTTTTCTTTAATGTGCATTTGTAAGACTGGAAGGCAGGGCAAGAGCGATTCCTTTTTTTTTTTTTTTTAAACAAAAAAGGAAACAGACACCTCGGAGAGATAGAGCTCAAACACAGGGCTGGTAAAGTCCGCCAACTCCCCTGTCACCATGGGGTGTCTCCAGTGCTCCTTGACTAGCCAAGAAGTTGGGAACCCCAGACACTGGGAGTTTGGAACGGCTCCCGGGTTCACTGTGGGGCCTTGGGCAGGTTACCCCTCTGCTTGATTTCTTCTGAAATCGAGGAGGGTAAACTTGTACGGCTCCTAAGTTCTCACACAGCCACTTGGAATCCAAGGGACTGGTTGTCACCCAGCAGATCTGGGAGACCCAGCCTAGGACTGCATGAGAGGCTTCAGCAACTGCGGCCGATCACGAGCAGGAAGAAGATTCTTCCTTGTCCTTCCTAGCCAGCTCCAGGAGGTAAATGACTCTAAGGAAATGAGGGGACAGAGAAGAAACGCAGAGCTCAGGGGAGATCCGCCCTCATCTCTAGCAGCCACAGTTTCGCCCGCAAGGAACGCACACGGAGCACTGGGCTGCTCCACTTCATCCAAGTTCCCGCAAATAGCCCGTCCGCTGCAGGCGCAGGCCTAGCAGCTCCCGCACAGACCGAGCGCGGAGTTACCGTATTTCCTCTTTTGCGCCCTAACTTTCGAGCGTTTCGAGGTTTCTTAACTTGTCCATTGTGTGTGAGAGCATGCTTTCTCTTTACTGCGAAAAGAGTTCCCTTGGGAGCCTGGAGACCCGAGTTTTTGACTTTGTTCTTTTAGGTCTGCCGTTTATCGCCCCTCCTCTCCGACCTGAAGACCCAATAATCCAGTTTCCTGTTACTACCTGAACATTCAGTAGGCATCTCAGACTTCATTCGCTCAACTTCAAAACCCTTATCGTCATACTCAACTTCCCTCCTTACAGGATAATTTGTGAGTTCTCTTTACCTCAGCAAAGGGCAAACGCTCCTTCCCTGTGTCTCCAGAAGACAGTCTTGGGGTCTTTATCAACTCTTCCTCCTTTTGCTACCACGCAGTGCCTTAGCAACACACTGTTTTGCCTTCGGAGTAAGTCCAGAGTCTACTGTTCCCATGTAAGTCATTGTCCCAAGCCACTGTATTTCCTTTCTTCTGTTCTTCCTCCCTTTCTCCTCCCTGTCTTAAACAATGCTGTATGTGTTCTCCTATAAATTTATGAGCACCACGATATGAAGGAGGTGGGTATACCAAAGCAGGTGTCAGACTTTGGGAGCTGAAATTACAGATGGTTGTGAGCCACCATATAGATGCTGCAAACCAAGCCTGGGTCCTCTGCATGGACAGTGAGTGCTCTTAATCTCTTCCGCTCTTTCTTTTTAAAAAAAATTTTAAAAAATTATGAGTATGTGCTTTCTGTGTGTGTGTGTGTGTGTGTGTGTGTGTGTGTACTTGTGAGAAATTGCCCTCCAGAGACCGGAAGACGACGGCATTGGATAACCTGAACCTGGTTATAGGTAAGTGTGAACCATCCCCCCTGGGTGCTGGGGGCTTTAGCACATACTGCTCTTGCTGCTTAGCAATCTTAGCTGCTGAGCGAGCTCTCCAGCCCTTCTCCCCTCCTTTCCCCACCTCCCCCCTCTCCTATTTCCCCTCCCTTCCCTCCTCTCCTGACCACCTTTGGTCTCTTGTCTCCCAGGCTGATCTCCAACTGGATAAACAACTGAGGATGACTTCAAGCTTCTGACCCTCCTGCCTCTCCCTCCTAAGTGCTGGGATTGCAGGCGTGCATCACCACAGCGCTGGGGATGCAGAGCATTATGAATGCTAGGCGAGTATGATCGGCTCCAGTCCCAGCCACAAGGTTTTCTTGATGGAGTACTGCAATCCCTCAACCTGTCCTTGTTTGTGCCTTCTTGCTCACCTAATCAGCCTCCATAGAGCAGTGAGCAGTTCTGAAGTTGAAGTCAGAAAATGTTTGTCTTCTGTTTGAGATTCTCCAGCAGATACTCCTGCCCCTCAGCGTCCACAGCAGGAGGTCCATGTCCCTTGCTCTGTTCTCCTTTCTCCAGTAGCAATTATGGTTACACAGCATGCTGCATATATACACATTGAATTCTTGGCTTCTTCCTTCTAATGCAGGTGCCATGAAGACAACAGCTTTGATTGCCGTTTTTTTCTCCTTAAGGTGGGGTCTTATGTGTCCAATGCTGCCTCTAACTCTATGTAACTGAGGTTGACCTTAAGCCTCTGATCCTCCTCCTGTCTCTATCTTCCTAGTAACTGGGATCTCAAGTGTGCACCACGATGTTTAGTTTCTGGGTGCTGGTGATTGAATCCAGGCTTTAGTGCATGCTGGGCCAGCCCTCTGCCATCTGAACCACACCCCCAGCCCAACATAAGAGGCTTTGAAATAAATCTCACTCTCAACCTCACAGGATTCATACAAGGGGTTCTAAGGAAGTGCCTGTTGTTGGGGTGAGCTGGCCACTTGTCCCGGCTGAAGCGTACTTTCCTCACGTACATAAATGAATTGGCCTCCATGTCAGTTGCCTTCTGCTCGGAGAGTCTCATAGTTGCAGAAGGTTGTGACTTGGGAAGTGGCAGAGCAAAGCTAAGGTCTTGCTCAGCTCTTTGCCCTGTGGAACAATAGAGACTTCTCCCAGGAAGGTTGTAACTTAGTCCACAGGGCCTGCCATCCATCAATCCCTCCATCTGTCATCCACCCATCCACCTATCCATCCATTTACCCATCTATCTATCATCTATCCACCTATCCATCATTATCATCTATTCATGCATCCATTCGTCATCCATCCATTCATTCACCCATCCATCCATCCACCCATCCACCCACCCATCCATCCATCCACCCACCCACCCACCCATCCATCCATCCATCCATCCATCCATCCATCCATCCATCCATCCATCATCCATCCATCCATCCTACATTCACCATCCATCCATCCATCCGTCCATCCATCCATCCATCCATCCACCCATCCATTCATCCACCCATCCACCCACCCATCCATCCATTCACTCATCCATCCATCCACCAACCCATCCATCCATCCACTCATCCATCCATCCACCCACCCATCCATCCATCCATCCACCCATCCATCCACCCACCCACCCATCCATCCACCCACCCATCCATCATCCATCCATCCATCCATCCATCCATCCATCCATCCATCTGTTGCCTCTGCTGTGTGCTCAGCATGGTATAAACCCCTGGAAGAGGCCAGGACCTATAGGAGACTAGGGCTATCAGGCTGACAGCAGCTCTGCTGGGGGTTGGCTGTGTTACCCTATGTAAGTCTTGGATCTCTGGAAACCTTGTTTCTCCCAACTGTAAAAGACACCTGCCCCACAGGGCTAATGAATCAGACTGTCAAATGAGATTACCTTACCATGCACTAAGGACAAAAAGGAACACCTAAAGCCAGGTCTTTAGAATACAGTCACTGTGGCTGAGAGTCCCTTATGTCTCCCAATTGTATGACTCTTGGTGGGGCCTTCGGCTGACTTCTAGCCTTCTTTGAGCCAACATCTTTCCTTACCTCACACAGTCAAACGAAGGCGCCCCCTCGTGGTACCTCGTGGAACAACAGTACTCTTTACCTAAGTTAGCAGTGCTGAGCTGCAGGAAACCAAAAGGAGAGCAAACTTGGGAAGGAAGCCGGCCCTCACACAGAGTGTCATGCTGGAAGGGCATTGGGCCTCTGTCATAGACCTGGAGGCATACCCATCCCAGGGGTGTCTCTAAGGAGAGGCTACTGCAGCCTCTGTCCCAGGGCAGTACTTCCTAAAAGTCAGAAACAGGTGACTGCTAAACCTTTGATCTAATCCACTCACCCTCCCTATCTACTTCACTGCTGGGGTCAGACAATGCCCCTGGATTATCTTCTCCCCCTCCTTTTCCTCTTCTTCTCCCTCCCTCTTTTCCTTTTTGAGACAGTCTCATGTAGCTCAGGCTGGCCCCAAACCCACTATAAAGCCAAGAACTTCTGATCCAAGTTTTGGGATTGAACCTGTGAAGCAACACATGAGTATTTTGTAGTTCTTGGAATGGAATCCAGGGCTCCATGTATACCAGGCAAGCATTCCAATAACTGAGCTATACCCTGCTTTGCCTGGATTTTCTCTTCCTACTGCCTGTGGGCACAACAGAGACAATGAATATGTAAGTGTCCTTATTAGAGATTCAAAGTGGTCACTGAAACCCAAGGGGAGTGTGTGTGTGTATGTGTGTGCGTGTTTGCACATGCACACGTCTTCTTAGCTATACTACAAGAACCCTGACATCTGGAACCATGCTTACTGCCACAGCACAGCTAATTTTAGCAGCTTGCCCATGGCTATGGGTTGGTGTATGTGTTATACTTGTTAGTATGTAGTACTTTATCTGAAATTTTAGTTTTTTTTTTTTTTGAACGAGATCTATGAATTTAGTCCTTCTTACTATTGGCCCATTTTAGAGACAGCAAATCCCCAAGGTTTAAGCCACCAAGTCACAATGGTTGTGCTCAGGATTGACAAAAAATCTTTAGGGAAAGATTGGTGTAGTGTATGCAGAAGGCACTTACTAGTTGAAGCTCTTGCCTAGAAAATTGCTTTGTTGGGTTTGGGCTGATTTCAGGAGGAGCTCTTGCCCATCTGTGGCTGCTTCCTAATGTGGGGAGACACTCCCTATGCTTTCCTCAGGTCCTGAGGTCAGGAGGAGCCCCGGGTCTGTGTTCAGGAAAGAGGAGAGGAGAGGTGTGGGCTCAGAGAGCACGGCAGCAGAAGAGGAAGCCAAGTCAGGCTGCGCCGGGGAAGTCACTATAGGCCTGAGCCAAGGAGCTTCCAAATTTTTTTTTTTTGGCTGCTGATTGGTGAAAACCCAGCTCTCTGAGCACGCCAGAGTCATACTCAGAGACTCTCTGAGCTTGAGACTCACTGCTGTCATTCTGACACATGAATGGGAAGACAAGGCAGAAGAATGAAACCTGGGATCTGAGGTTGGGTTTCCCAGGCACCGTGAAGCACAGCACTGAACAGAGCAGAGGGCTATCCTGCAGACTCTGGGACCAGGCTGCCTGGACTCACGTGGCAACTTCCTCCTCCATAGGCCTATGACCTTGGTGTCACCTCTCTGAGCCTTAGTTTCTTAGTAGAGAACGACAGTCCCCACTCGAACACTGCTGGAAGTGTTGAGTGACAGCTCACTTGAAGTACTTGGGATAGTGCCGGTGCTTAGTAAATGCTCAATAAAGACAAACATGTCTGTTAGTAGAGAAGAACCTCTTTTTTTGGTCTGAGTTGTTTGAGCTCACAAGGTCAGTTCACAGACGTGTACTCAGATCTTAGCACCCTGCAACCTCCCTGGCCGTAACGATCTGTGGCTCTGGGGTGGTTTTCTGAGTCTAGAGGGTGACGAAGCCCAGAGCAACATCACATTGGATGGGGACTTGCTCAAACCTTGGTGTCTAGGGGCCTTCTCAGGATGACCCCTCTCAGCATCCCAGCGGTCACAGGTTGTCCTCCTCCTTGAGGAAAGAGAGGTGTCTATGGATGAGTGATAGGCTGGGAAAAGCTCCTGGCCTGTCATGTTTACTGAGCTGCACTGACTTATGACTGGATGTGGCGGTCTGGCCGCGGGCAATTGCCTAAATCATTTAGGGGTTGACAGGGAAGGGAGGGAGGGGACATGGGGAGCTGGAGGGAGAATGTTCCTGTAATTCTTCGGTCTGAGGTACATTAAGGAGCCATAAGCCATGTCGAGAGCTTGAATTACATTAGGGAGATTATTCTGTTACAGTCCATAATCCTGGGTAATATACCGTCATGCCGCACACCTGCTGTGATAAATCTCACCTGTAATGGCCTGACCCTGGGGACCCAGGGATGCTAGGGCAGCTGGCAGGGCTGTCATAGAGGACAGAGAGACACCTGTGAGCCCTGTGATCCTCCTGATTCATTTCTGGGCCCCTTGTCCCCTGACTTTGTCTACCGGGAGAGAAGATAGCTAGGCTTCCAAGCCTCTCCATCCCCATCGCAGACTTCCAACCCTGATGCTGCCCCAGGACCCCAGATCAGGTGTTTCTTTTTCTCAGCTTCTTCTCAATCTCTGCAAAGGTAGCTTGACTCGGCCCATAGAATTCGTTCCCCCCTCAAGGTAACTTGGCTCCGCCCACGGAGACCTCCCTGAGGAACAGTGACATCGTTATTTTTGACCAGATGTGTCATTAACCATCTATGGACACATCAAAGCTTTTCTGCGTGTCTCTTTTGCTAGACCTCAAGGGCCCTAAGATCAGGGACCATGATGACAGCCACAGCGCTTGCTACAGCTGGGTGCAGTAGCTGGCTTGTGCCTGCATAACTGTTTCATGACAGAACCAAGATTCAGAGTGGTCACTCCAGCCCTGGAGGCCCAGCCACTGCAGAGTTCTGTCTTGACTCATCCTCATTCCTCGTGAGCTGCCCCACCCTTTGATTTTGTTTTCTACAGAGGACTCTCACAAGGCTCAAAGGACAACTCTCCTTTGCATAAGGACGGCACTCGGAGTCTTCCAGAGTCTCCTCCCTATGGGCTTAACCAACCCTTCTCAGCTCTGGCCCTTTGCTTTCAGCCTATTCCCAGCTCCGGGAGGCTCTGCAGGAATGGGGTACCCTTTGTTTGTTCCTGTGTGACACTCTGAGCCCCACCTACTTCAGATTCTGCTTCATAATCCTCCACTGTCCCTAAACACACATTCTGTGTGTGCCATTATGTGGAGGTATGTAGAGGAGACATTTGGGGACCTCTTGGTTGGTTTGTCTCTACTAAAACCATCTATGAATGGTTGCCATAGCTGCCGCTTATCAAGCACTCTTAGTGTCACGCACGGGGTTACACTTGCCCCGATTTACCTGTTTCACCCCACTACAGTTTTAGGGGGATAGGAATTATATCATTTCTAGTTTATATATGTTTCAGACAGGGCCCCGAACTCAAGATTTTGCTGCCGGGGGCTGGGGATATGAGGTGTCTCAGAGGTTAAAGTGCCTGTATACAAGCTTGAGAACGTGAGTTCGGATCTCCAAACACAGAAATGCTGGGTAGGTATTATAACCTGCCTGTCAGTCCAGCCTTGGAAAGTGGAGACCCAGAGCCAGCTGGCTCACAAGACTACCTGTATCAGTCAGCTCCGAGTTTGATTGAGAGAGCCTGTCTCAATGAATAAGGGAGAACTGATTTCAGCCTTAGGTACCTCTACACATGTGCATGCTCTCCCTCACACATATGTGTGACCACACACATGCAAACATGTACATACACACACACACACACACACACACACACACACACACACGAAAATGGAAAAAGAAAATCCCCCTGCCTCCTCCTCACAAGCACACCACCATGGCCAGTTTCAGACTGATGTCGTCCGTGGCAAACACGGCTGCGGGCAGCCTCCTCAGCTTCTCCCACCCCTGTCTCAGGCCCGCTTCTCTGCAGCCTGCTTGCAGCTGGCTAGCTGTCTCCAGCACCTTCCCCCACACCCACCTATTGCTGGCTCTGAGAAGTCTTCTGAATTCCACATTTCTCACCATGGATTCCTCCCTCCTGTTCCCAATCCTCCACCAGAGATGGTAACCCCAGCATTTGGAGAAACCACCCATCCATTTGGGAGGGTGAGGCAGGCAGATCCGTCCGTCCGTCCGTCCGTCCATCCATCCATCCATCCATCCATCCATCCATCCATCCATCCATCCATCCATCCATCCATCCATCCATCTATCTATCTATCTATCTATCTATCTATCTATCTATCTATCTATCTATCTATCTATTGTATGTGTGTGTCTCCCATGTATTTAGGAGCCTGTGGAACCAAAGAGGGCACTCTATCCCCTGGAATTAGATTTACAGATTGTTATGAGCCATCATATAGATGTTAGGAGCTGGACTCAGGCCCTCTGCGAGAGTAGTAAGTGCTCTTAACCTTAGTGTTATCTATTCAGACCTCCCCTTTATTTTAAAAAGAATTTTATACACACACCACATATGTTCTGATGCCTGTGGGGGCTGGAAGAGGGTATTGGATCCTCTGGAGCTGGAGTTACCGGCAGCTGTGAGTTATCTGACTCACACATGGGTGCTGGGAATCAAACTCAGGTCCTCTGGAAGAGTAGCAGGCTCTTTTAACCACTGAGCCATCTCTCCAGTTGCTAAAAAGTGTTTTTTAAAGAAGTGTCTGTGCAAGTCTTATAGAGAAATCAAATCCACAGTGGTGTCCAGACTCCGGACTTTTAGGTCCCACCCTGCCCACTGAGATCCCCTGACGTAGACTCACTGTGAGCAGCTGGGAAGCAGCTGCCCCATCCCACCGTGGTGTCCAGCAGGACACAGATGTTTCGGAATAAGATGAGCTGTCTTGCTTGTCAGCGGCTGTATTCAGACACCCTCTTCACCCAGACTGCGGAGCCTCCAGCTCTAACTGAGGACACACTGTTGCAATAATTCATTGTTTCCGTACTTTGATGGCAGGGCCATGGGCTAACTTTAACTCCTAATCCCGACCTACAGACCCACAGGACCCTGGGCTGGCCGGCCTCATAAGCTTTACCGCCCTTAGTGGGAATAATGAATCTGCAGGTTTGTGTTTCCTATTGCTATATAAAAAACTCCACTCCAAATCTGGGTGAAGTGATACACAGCAATAATCCAGGAAAGCAGGCACAGGAAGGTAAAGTTTATGGTCAGCCTTGACTAAATAGTGAATTTGAACCCAACCTGGGCTACAGGAGACCCTGCCTCACCTCTCCCTCTTACAAAAACAAAGAAAAATAAAACATAAAACAAACAAACACACCACACCCAAAACAGAATCCAAAACAACCATCCTAGCTCTGTCCTGGGAGTGGCTGGCTTGGTGGGAGACTTCCCAGCAGGTCTTGTTGTTTCCAGGTGGAGGTTGAGGCTGTGGTGGGTAGGACTGACTGAGGTGGTGACCTGGCTCACCCCTGAGGCCTTTCCTTTACTCACCTTCGCCCACCACAGCCTGTGACCTTGAGCAAGAAGATGACTTTTTTTTTTTTTAATCTTCTGTCTGTGTTCCTATTCATGACCAGGGGTGGAAGAAACAGCTGTGCTTGCCTAGAAGGTACGGGGCCCTGGTTTCCACTTCCACCACCACATAAACCACACATGGTGGCTCATGATAGTAACCAGAGCGCTTGGGAGGCACGAAGTTCATGGTCACCCTGTGCCACAGAGTAAGTTTGATACTATCCTGGGCTACTCGAGACCCTGTCTCAAAAAACTAGCTCGCTAGCTAGCTAAGCAACTGGCAGCAAGTGTTGGGTGGTAATCACAACATAACCACATGGTAAGCACGCTCATACTACCTGGTGTCACTTTTCTTTCTACTCCTGTGTCTAGGTGGTGATGGTGGTGGGTGATTAAAGGCAAACACCCTTTGTACTCTTGATAACAAATAATATGGTACAGAAGATAAAATAAAAATAGACAGGAAGCAAATTCGTGGCATTGTGCAACCGGGGAGTCCGGGGAGTCCGGGAGAGGTTCTGATAACAGGTCCTTGAGGAAGTTGGAGGACAAAAATGATGGATGTTGGGGCAGGGCAAAGAAAACCGAGAAGGGAGAGAGTGCCCTCAAGGGGCAGGGTGTACAATAGTCAAAGAATGGACCCCATGGTTTCCCTGACCCCAGCTCTGCCTCCAGGCAATATGACCTGTGTTTGCCTCAGTTTCCTTCTTGCAAAGTGTATTTATTAGGGCTGAGGTAAAGAGTGGATGAGCTCCTACCCAGAAAGGAGGTGGTAAAGTAGGCTATTTCAACAATACAGGCTTGAACCGGGGATATCCTGAGCCGGGATGAGGAAGAGGGCCAGGGCAGGCAGGAAGGTAGGGTATTGCTCCTGGAATTTCCAGTGTTTTGACATGCCATTGTCTCCTACAAAATTCAAGCAATTGATTTACAGGAAAAACAAAAAAAAATCCAGTAAACATCTCACGATGTTTTAATTAAGTTTCTCGTTTTGTATTTGGCTGCATCAGTTTATAACTGTCCTTTGAGCCGTAGCTTAGCCATGCTTTTAACACTCTAGGGAACCCGGTCTTGGGTCCGTTCTACCTGTTACGGCAGGCAGGGTTTATCCTAACTTCCTCCCTCTGGTCAGACTTGAAAGCTGTGTTCAGGCAGAGAGAGAAAGAGAGAGAGGGAGGGAGGGAGGGAGGGAGGGAGAGAGAGAGAGAGAGAAGGAGAGAGGGGAGAAAGGGGAGGGGGGAAGGAAGAGGGGAGAGAGAGAAGGAGAGGGAGAGAGAGAGAGAGAAAGAGAGAGAGAGTAGAGGGAGTGGGAGAGAGAGAGGAGAAGAGAGAAAGAGAGAGGGAGGGAAGGGGGGAGAGAGCCTGGAAGCACATGGCTGTACCATCCGGGGAACTGAGCTGCATTGCACCTGGTTTCTCTTGGACCAAAAGGAGATTCTGAGAACTTGGCTGTGGCCCAAAGCAGGCTTCAGGCCCAGAATGACAGACTGTGAATAGGGACCCTAGAGCTTCGTGTGTGTGTGTGTGTGTGTGTGTGTGTGTGTGTGTGTGTGTATGTGTGTGTGTGTGCATGTAAATGGAGGGAGGGAGAGAGGAGAATGTGTGCAAGGAATGGTGGATGTGAGACAGAGCCTGTCTGAGTGAGTCTGAGAGCGAGAGTCTGAGGGATGAAGAGGAGAGAGGAAGGACCATATGTCTGTTTTCTCAGAGAAGCGGCTGTCTCCTCAACTTAGTCAGCGTGTCAGCAAGAGAAAGGACTGTCTTATACTCATTGGCCTGTGGGGGTTGTTTTCTAACCTTTCAAATATGCTGCCTTCTCTGTGTGTCTCTCCATTTCTCACCTTCTTGCTCATATTTTTCCTCTTGATTAAAGTTATTTATTTTATGTATATGGATATTTTGCCTGCATGTATATATCTGTACCATGTGTCTGCCTAGTTCTCATGGAAGCCCCAAAAGGGCATCAGATCCCTTGGGACTGGATATTTAGATGGTTGTGAGCTGCCTGTGGGTGCTGGGAATCGAACCTGGGTCCTCTGGAAAAGCAGACAGTGCTGTTAACTTCTGAGCCATCTTTCCAGCCCCCTCTGCAATTTTTTATTTTGTTTTTTGAGACAATCTGACCTCTGACTGGTTACCCTCCTACTTCAGCTTCACAAATATGAATCGACAGGCATGTGGCCTTGTGTCTGGCTGTATGATGTGCTTTTTTTGTCTCTTCCAAGTTTGTACATTTCTTTTCAATATATATGTGCATATATATGCATAAATTGTTTATTTTATGTGTATGAGTATTTGCCTGCATGTATGTATGTGCACCATCTGCTTGCTGTGCCCATGGAGGACAGAAGAGGGCACCAGATGCCCTGGAAATGGAGCTATGGATGAGTACCATCTACCATGTGAATTCTGGGACTCTAACCCAGGTCCTTTGTAAGAACAGTAAGTTCTTTTAACTGCTGAACCAACTCTCCAGCTCCAATATTCATCCATCCATCCATCCATCCATCCATCCATCCATCCATCCATCCATCCACTGTGTGTGTGCCGTGTCATGCATGTGGAGGTTAGAGGACAGCTTTTGAGAGTGGGATAATCCTTATCAGACAGCATCCAGTTGGTGTCTCTCCATCTAAAGTTTCTGACTCTGAGGAGGCTCCCTTCCTGCCTCAGATACCCCTGAAGCCATAGTTCCGCTGTGAGTGGAGGGTTGGCTGTAGACCAAGTAGCTACCCCTATCCAACCCTGGGACCATACCCTTTCCAAATTTCCTCAAACACTCAGTGGCAAGATGCCTGTCTGGTCTGCACACAGCCCTGGGCTTCAGCTTCAGGTGGAGATGGGGAAGCATCAGACACTTAAGTGCCAGGCGTTAGTCTGAACCCAAGTCCTAGGCCCAAGGGATCCCCAGATTCCTCTCTCGTGCCCTCGCTTCTGAAGAGTGGGGATGGAAAGGAACCTCTTCCGGAGCTCTTCCTGCTTTCCTTCTCCGGGTTTCTGTCACCCTCTCTGGAGAGATGCTCTGACAAATCCGAGCAGGAGAGATATGGGTTCCAGCTGTCTGAGAGGAGGAGCCGAAGGCATTGCCACTCCACCTTTCTGTCAGGAACATGACGCGCCGCATCCGCTGCTAGGCGGATGGGTCTCAGTGCCTAGCAAAATATGATCTCTCCTATCTTCTCCCCACCTGTCCCTCCTTCTCTCCTCCTCTCGTCTCTCTCCTCATTCTTTTTCTTCCTTTCTCCCTCTATCTGCTCTACCTCTCCTCTTCGGGCCTCTCCCTGTCTCTCCACTCCTATTCCCCCCCCCCCCCCCCGCTTCTAACTCTCTCTTCTCTCATTTCTTTTCCTTATCCTTTTTCCAATATCCATTTATGAACTATTTGCTTAGCCTTTCCTGCTCTGGAGCCACAGGGAAGGAAAGGCAGGAGCCCTGCCTGCTCCGGTCTCCTTAGGGAATGAGCCAGAGCCTCCAATCCTGTTCCCCTGGCCTCTGCTTTCTCCCTGCCCCGTCTTCATTTTTCTGTAAGGGGGCAGACACTGAAGACTTCCAAGCAGAAGAGTGCCACGATTAGAACCTGTGATTTGAGGGTACCACAACATGTGCTGTGTGTGTGTGTGTGTGTGTGTGTGTGAGAGAGAGAGAGAGAGAGAGAGAGAGAGAGAGAGAGAGAGAGAGAGAGGGAGAGAGAGAGAGAGAGATGAGGAGAGAGAGGAGGAGAAACTGGGGCAGCGGAGCCTCTACAAACCCTCTCGCCCTCTTCCTCCCTCTTTTCTTTCTCTTTACCTTCCCTCTCCCTCACCACAATGCTGCTCTCTCTCTTCACCTCTTCCCTCCATCCCTCTCTTCTCTCAGCTCCCCCTGCGGCTTGCCAGCTGCCAGGAGATGACATCTCCTTTCATGTTTGGGGCTGAGCACGGCTTTGAATGTTCGTTTGATTCCGTTAAGATAATAGCTGGTTCACTGTCAGAGGCAGACTGATCAGTTAAAACCTTAATCACCGCCTGTCTCCTCACACGGCACTTACTTTTTAAGAGATTAATCCCCTCAGCCCTGCTCCAGCTCACATTCAGCTTGGGAGAAAAAAAAGACAGCGTCTGTGTTAGCCCTGTTATTGTTATTGTCGTCACCCTCATTATTTTGCGTATGACCTCCCTCCCTCCATCCCTTCAGCTATTCCTGTCTTTTTTGGCTTCTATATTCTCAGTCTTCCCCGGATCTCTTGTATACTCTCTCCCTTGTGTACACACACACACACACACACACACGCACGCACGCACGCACGCACACACGCACACACACACTCGGACATGGATTTCTATAGTGTGAGCTATATCTATGTGGATTTGGTGTGAGCCTGACATCCTCGTGTGCACTTAAGAGTTCTCCACACAGTCAGGACAGAACACGGTTTCCAGCATGAATGAAGGAAGGCAGCCAAGGGAAGTGGCTGTGTGTCTCGGATGGAATCATGTGTTAGGGTCAACCATTCTTGTCCCAGCAGCCCTCAGACAATCACATCATGTGACCTTGAGGAGGAGCCTTGAGAATGAATACTTCAGGGGCTGTGTTGTCCAGCCTAGCTCCAGCTCCTGGGCTCTGGTGTCCCTGCTTCTTCTGGGTGTCCGGGACCGCAGGAGCATGTCACTTTGTGCTGGCTTCTCTGTGAGCAGCTTTGCTACGGCTTCTCATCTTATCTCCTGCTTGACTAGGCTAACACTAGCCAGGCTGGGGATGAGAGAGCTGGACGCTAACCTCATAAAGGTTTTGATATTTGTAAGCAAACATGAATTTTACAAAGGAAAATGGCTCAGAGTCCATTTAACCCAGCAGTGTAAAGTATACAGGAGTGGAAGGCTCAGAGGTGGGGTTGAGCTGCTGCTAGACAGACAGCAATTTGTGGTACTGCTAGAGCTAGCATGTGGCTTTGGCTCTGCCTATATTACCCAAGAAAGACCAATAACATAACAAAGCTCCACGTATTCAGAGCTTACTCTTGGCCCAGCCCCCAAGGATCCACACAGGGTGCCCCTGGTGGCAAACACTGCGCTACTGCAGTGGTGTTATATGCCAGGAAAGCTTTTAGGGTGAATGTGTAAAGGGGTGGGGCTTGGGGTTGCAGGAGAGATGAAGGTGAGCACCTGGGAGTCACTGAGGATGTAGGCTTCTTTCCTGGGATGAGGGCGGCAGCACCAGCAGCAGGTGAGATGCCCGTCTAGAAGTCAGGAGCTGTGTGCACATTCTGCACTCTAGGAGAGAACGGGCACCAGTGCAGTTGCGTTCTGTGCCCTAGGAGAGAACGGGCACCAGGGCAGTTGCGTTCTGTGCCCTAGGAGACAGCGGGCTCCAGCGCAGTTGCATTTGCAGTTACTGATGCTGGCATCAGATGGAAGGAAGCACTCTGCTTGTAAGGCGTGGGGACAGGTGACAGAGTTCAGCATCCTCACTGGCAGGGTTGGCATCACTAGAAGGTTGAAAATCTTGGATGAGCTACCATTCAGCCAGTCTGGGAGCAGAGCATAATGATTCATGCTTGTATTTCCAGCACTTGGGCAGCTGAGGCAAGAGAATTACTGGAATCTGATCCTGGGCTATGTAGAGAATTCAGGATAGCCTGGGCTACATGTGAGATCCTGTCTTAAGAAACAACAGAACTGAGCCAAGTGGTGCTTGCGCACACCTTTAATCCCAGCACTTGGGAGGCAGAGGCAGGTGGATCTCTGTGAGTTTGAGGCCAGCCTGGTCTACAGAGTGAGTTCCAGGGCATCCAGGACTGTTATACAGAGAAACCCCGTCTTGAAAAACCCAAACTAAACCAAACCAAACCAAATCAAAACAACAACAACCAAAACCCACAACAGAACTGGATCTGGTTGTGGGTGGGTGGCTCCCTCATATAATCCTAGCACTTGAAAGGCTGAGGAAGGGGTGTGGGTGACTATCCTGCATTTTAGGTCAGCTTGGACAGTGTGAGATCCTGTTTTCAAAACAAAAATAAAAATAAATGAAAATTAATAAAATAGACCAGAGATTGCATGTTTAGTGCTTGGTGCCTGATGGACAGCAAGTGTTACCTGCTAGCCATGCCTGTTCACTGAAGTGAACATGTGGCCTGTCTGGTACAGGCTGCTATGGATACAGAGTTGAACAAGTTGTCAACTCTCTTTCTGGGCACATACTTGAGTATATAGACAGAGAAGCCAACTAGTGCATATGTGTGTGCACATGTGTGGGGATGTGTGTGCACATGTGTGGGGATGTGTGTGTACAGAAGTGCATATGCATGTGCACATATGGATACGCATGTATACATGAGTGGATAGGTGAGTACACATGTGTGGGTATGTGTGTACACATGTGTGGTTATGTATTTGTACAAGAGTGAATATGTGTTTGCACATGAGTGGGTACGTGTGTGCACATGTATGGGGATGTGCTTGCACATGTGTGGGCATGTGCATGCACATGTGTGAATATGTGTGTGCACATGTATGGGTATGTGTGTGCACATGAGTGTGTCTATGTGTGTACAGGAGTGGGTATCTGTATGTGCAGGAGTGGGTATGTGTGTGCACAGGAGTGTGTCTATATGTGCACAGGAGTGGGTATATGTGTGCATGTGTGTGGGTATGTATGTCCAGTTCAGGCTCTACAGGAACCACAGGGTAGCAAATGCTCTCCGGATCCAGGCTCTGATTGGAGCCCAGGGCACTGGGACCATGTGATGGACAGGGGTGTGGAAATGGATGGGGAGGTGAGGATGAGGTTGAAGGGTGGAGAAGACTGAGCCTCCACTTCCAACAGAAGCGGGGGGGGGGGGAGGGATGGGGGAGCTGGGAAGGGTTGGAAGGTCTGACACATCCTCTGGCTGCCTGTGCCAGCAGGAGGCGGCCCGGGGTTAATGGCGTGACATCCCTGCGGCAGTCTGCCCGATGGGCTTCTGATGCCTTTCTAATTTGGTAGCACTGAAGATTAGAAGGCAGGGAGAAGAGAGTTTTCCTCTCGAAGGTTATTATCCTGCCGACTCCCCCGGCGCCCAAGGGAGGGAGTCAGCGTGTTCCAGGAGAAGAGGAAGCAGGGCCTGGCATTCTGGATCGGGTGCCCCTGGGGAGCCAGGAGGGAGCCGGGGCTGGAGCAAATAAAATTGATGCTATAAATGGATCTGGTGCTGGTTGAAATGGGAGCAGAGCCATCTCAGCAGCAGAAATGGGAGGAGGTGGGGGAGGGAACTTCTTCCAAGTAGACCTCACAGGTGCTGAGGGCTGAAGGTCTCTCTACCTTGAAGGATCCCCAGATTTACCCCCTTGCTCTCTCAAGCATAGGACAGTGTCACCATGCCATAACAAGTCTTTCCACCGTGAGGACTCTGGGAAGCAGGTACAGGCCAAGGGTCTGGCTGGGTGCTAGGCTGGGCTCCCCCAGGACAATCAGGGACTTCTGGACTACAGATGGCCTGCTCGCTGGTTGCTGGTCTGGAGGATTCCTTCCAGATCTAGCCTTTTGCCCAGCATACACTGGAGACAGAGAAGGGGACAGACAGTGACAAGCTGGGACGAAGGGGAAGGAAGCAGAGTGCAAAGGGGAGAGATGGAGAGGAAGAAGGGAGGTGGGCTTGAATTTGGGGCTCCAAGCTATGCTGAGTTGCAGGAGGGGCAGAAATCAATTAAGGGGACTGGGATCTTGGGGGCTTAATGGAGAAGACAGAACACAGCTACATACCGAGTCATTCAGCTCTGTCGGCGGCTGTTGAAGGCGGTAGGCAACGCACACACCTGCCATCCCAGCACTAGGGATGACGGCAATGCCTCATGAGCTGGACACCACCCGAGCCATGTGGTAAGACCCCGTAGAAGGAGAATGATACTAAAGTAAGTTGCTCAGTGTCCTGATCTTGATTTTGGTGGAGGGGAGGACTGGCACCCTCTTCTGTTGTGTCCTCTTCTAAAGCCATTGACAACGCCAACCCTGTCTGTCTGCTGTCTGTTGTCCTTTTGGCTCTAGCCCCACTTCCTCTGGGAAGTCCTCCCAGAACACCTCAGCTTATAACAGGAACCCTGCTTCCATTTTAAAAGCCTACAACCTTCATGGCTTTCTTGCTTTCTCTGGAAGGCAGTATCCCCGATTGACCTATTCCTGTACCCCCATCTCTAGCACAAACCATACACCCAAGAGGGGCTGGTGAGCGTGTAGGGGCTACACTATGATCATCGCAGGGGCTGGTGAATAAGTGATATTTTTTAAAAAATGTCATAAGAGGCTAGGGTAGGGCACAGAGTTCGAGGCCAGCTTGGGCTGAGCAAAGATGCTGTCTCCGAACAAACACAGGACCGAACATGGTGCACACCTTTAAGCCCAGCACTCAGGAGACAGAGGCAGGTGGATCTCTGTGAGTTTGAGGCTAGCCTGGTCTACAAAGAGAGTTACAAAGAGAGTTACAGGACAGCCAAGGCTGTTACACAGAGAAACTCTGTCTGAAAAACAAGCCAACAAACAAACAAACCAAACACAGGGGCAAAGCAAAGCAGCCATCAGCTCCTCATTGTGTACTGAGAATAACTACCAGCAGCCCAGAGCTAGAGAGGAGCTGTGCGAGCGCGAAGGGGGGGGGGGGGCGGCGGCTGCGGCGGCGCGGCGGTGGTGGTGGACGGGACTGGATAGGGGTGGAGTGGAGTAGGGATTAACTACTCTAGGACCAGCTGGGGGCTCCGTGTAGTTCTCCTGGCCGGAAAGAACATCCACAGGGACCAGCCTGGGATGAAAAACATTCTACTGAGAGGTCGTCTTCATTAGGTTAAGTCAAATGTTTTTGGAGGTCAAGAATGCTGAGTTCAACTTCTCCCATGACCCACAACTAGCTGGGTGACCTTAGGTGGAGACCTGTCTCTCTCTGAGTCACAATTTCTCCAGTATGCCGAGAACCGGAGCAGATTGCTTATGAGGTCCTGTTAAGAGACTGTGACCTCTGTTAAACACGACCGCCCTGAGGTCACACCTTGGTCACTCTGAGAGGTTTCCTTACCCTGTTGCAACAAAGACTCAAGTGACAGGAAAGACAGCTTGGGGAGAGGCAGTGGGTAGAGTTGGTCTGGAAGGGGCCTAGCAGAGAAGAAGGCTGGGGGCACCAATCCATACCAACCACTGGGTAGTCTGATGACCCCTGGATGGTGGGCAGAGATCTGGACAGGGGTGGCCTCTGGGACATTCTGTACCTAACATTCCATTTCCAGTCCAATAAAGTATCTAATGTATTAGGTATCTCAAAAGAGACCATTTTAACAGTCTTCCATGGTAAAATGAAACTATATAACAGCTAAATAATACTGGTGGTCAGATAAAAATGCTAGTTGGCTCTATAATTGTAATAGTAAACACTCAATTAGGCACCACAGGATAAAAAAAAAAAAAGACAGAAGTAACTGGTGGGCCAGGGGTGGTAGTGCACACCCTTCGTCCCAGTGCTTGGGAGGCAGAGGCAGGTGGATCTCCATGAGTTCAAGGTCAGCCTGGTCTATTAGGGGGAATTCCAGGACAGCCAGGGCTGCATAGTGGAACTCTGTCTCAAAATAAATAGTAATAAAAGGAAAGAAAGGAAAGCAGAGTAATTGATGTCAGGAAAACTGTATAATTCTGGAGGTGGTTGGGGGCAGGGATCTGTGGAAGGAGCTCTCCGGTGAGTTATGTTTTAGAGGCTGTGACCCAGAGACTGACCGGGAGAGCCTCTGGGTCTTTCCTTTTGTCTTTGCAGATGTGCATTGTTTATTTCTGATTCTGCTGTTTGCAGCCCGTGCAAATGTAGACGTTGACACCAGTTAACTGAGGCAGCTCTACGCATGGGGACTGGTTGCAAACCACGAATCTGGCTGGAGTCCATGATTCTGGGACGGTGCGCACACGAGGATTCTTTGGCTGGATTGCCGGGTCAGGCAGGGTACACTCTGTAGCATGGGATGTGTAACTGAACCGCACGCACTGTTTCTTGGAACCAGACAGCAGCGGCAGTAACGGCTTAGGATGGAGCGTGAGAGAAGCGTTCTTAAATGCAAAGTTGGGGATGGAGAGAGGACTCAGCAGTTAAGAGCCTTGCTGCTCTCACAGAGGTCCCAGGTTCAGTTCCCAGCACCATAAGGCATCTCACAACCAACCACAATTCCAGTTTCTCTTACACGCACTTGGGTAAAACACTTACACACATAATAAAAATCAAAAAATCTTTTAAAATGTCAAGTTTTTACTTATTTTTTTAAGTATAAACTTTTATCACTGATCTAAGACTGCTGGTATATGGTATTAATAAAAAAAATCAGATAGGCTTTTATTTAATTTAAGTTCTCACTATGTAGCACTGGCTGATCTTGTACTTGCTATGTAGATCAGGTTAGCCTCAAATCCACAGAGATTCACCTGCGTCTGTCTCCCTAGTGTTGATATTAAAGGTGTATACCACTAAGCTTAACTGACCCCCCCTTTTTTTTTGAGACAGGGTATCTCTGTGTAACAGCCTTGGCTGTCCTGGAACTCGCTTTGTAGACCAGGCTGGCCTCGAATTCACAGAGATTCACCTGCCTCTGCCTCCCAAGTGCTGGAGTTAAAGGTGTGCACCATCATGCCCAGCTGCAATTAAAATATTTTTAATTGGGGGCATGTGTGACTTTGTGTGGTATGTAGGTGTGAGTGCGGATGCCCCTGGAGCCTTAGATATCTGAAGCTGGAGTTGCAGGAGGCTGTGCGCTGCGTTATTGTGGATGCTGGGAACCAAGCTCAGGTCGTGTGCAGGAGCCGCAGCCCCCAGTCGCTGAGCCATCTCTCTAGTCCCCAACTTTAATATTTTCGCTTGAAGCATCTCTCCTGCCAGACCCAATGGTCGAGCACTTTTCTAGTAGGGCCCTTACCCGAGTCCATCTGAACCAGGAGCTCTAACTGTCTACTCCCTTCCCAAGGACATTTGGCAGTTCCTGGAGGCACTTCGGTACTTGCATCTGGGGAAGAGCTGGACGCAGGCGATCACAGTAGCTGGTTGGTAGAAGCCAGGGTTAAGTATGCTCTGAGTCACATGACCGCCTGCAGCAAAGACTCTGCCAGCCCTGCTCTAGATGCCCAGAGTTCTCACTCTCTCTAAAGCTTTAAGGCTTGCTAGCATGCACGGCTATCCCCAAATGATCACCTCTAAGGTCTTGGGCATCCCACACTCAGAGTGCTTAGTGCATAGATGACCAGTTCCCACCAGCTGTAGGCTCAAGGAAACCACATTGCAGCTTTTCTATCTGGCTGTCTCACCAGATACTACACAGAATTGCACCCCACTCCCAAACTCATTTATTTTTTTTTTAATCTGTAAAGGAGGATTTAATAATGCAAACTTCACTGGCTGCAGTGAAGATCAGCTGAGATAAGGGCCACGAAGGTAATTGCGACCGTGAGTCTAATTATGGGGGAGATACGTGGGCCGTGGGTGAAGACCCTCAGGTCTGAACCCGCCAGGTCCTTTCCTAAGACTGGGGATAGGGCCTTCTGACTCCTTATATTTTCCTCCTCTTCACAGGGAAACGAATGGAGGAGCTGGAAGTCCATGGCCTAGAAGGTCCTCAGGGAAGAACTGTAGGATCTGTGCCACCCAGACTTGGACCTGTATGCCACCTCCCAAGACAGTAGCAATTATGGTATTCAAACAGTTGACACCAATTACAGCACAGGCTTTGCATATCTAAACGGACTGACAGACGCTGACCCACAGGGCTCCCAGCCTCGCCAGCTCTCAGCTGTTCCTGTGGCACCAATTTCCAGAGCCAAATTACTGCCATGGCCTGGCTGGTTTGCAGCATGGAACTGTGGCCACTAGACAGAGCTATTTGCATCTTCTGGGTCCTGGACAGTTCTGCTGGGCAGGGTACACAGAGGGCAATGCTGCACTTCACTGGGTGTGTGCGGTCCTTCTGGGAAGCACCACCAGGGCCTCCCGTCTGATGCAGGTACCCTCTGTGTATTGCCGAGCAGTCAAGTTCATCTTATGTGCCTGCAGGAGGACGTGTCTTCCTTTTTTTCCCAATGGGGTTGGAAAACTACCCCAGGGTCCTGCAACAGAATGAACCCTCCCCACCCCTCCCCACAAGGGAGGTGTGCTTATCAATAATTTATCTTTGAAGAGTGTGCTGCGATGCTGGCACAGTGCAAAGGATCCTGGCTAGAGAAAGCTCCCAGAGATGCAGAGCTTGCACAATGTGTGTCCACATGGTTGCCAAGGTACCCAGTAGGTCGGGAGGTGTGGAGTCTTGTTTTCTTGTCCTGTTTAGTTCTCCCACAAGCTAGCTTAGGTCCTGTAAGGGCAGCTTGTTTGTTCTTCTGCCCCTAGCTTACTACCGGCTGACTTTGCCTCAGTAGCTTCCCTGCTTTTTGTGCCAGCCAGCACCTGGTCCAGCCCAGAAGCCTAAGGACGGTGACAGGAGTGACAGACCACCAGGTCATTGCCCTGGTATCCCCACCCCAACTGGGGTAAAGGGCTGGTCACTTGGGAAGGAGCTTTCTCAGACTACTCTGTTTTTGATTGATTGATTAATTAATTGATTAATCAGCTTTTGAGACAGGTTCTTACTATGTAAGCCAGGATGGCTTTGAATTCAGGATCCATCTGCCTCGGCCTCCCAAGTACTAGAATTAAAGGCGTGTAGCCAGCAGACCATGTTTTCTTAAAGTGACTTAGTCCTTCGCCACACAGAACACAGCTCCTGAAGGTCCCCTCGTCCCCTCCAGCCTGTCAGCCCGACAATCATCTCTTAAGCATATCTCCGTCCTATTTTCCTGACACTATGACAATTAACTGGGAAACTGCACATCCCTTTTCCTTCCTCACAGCCCCACCCGACACACGTGGGCCCCTCTACTGCTCCCATAGACGGAGTATGTTAGGGCGTCCCTGAAGAGCTGGGGCCACAGCTGGGACTGGGTGGGTGAGGCCCTCTTGGCATCACTCCAAACCCACATTTCCTGGGGTGGGGAGTGCATATCCTCTGGCTGCCGGGAGTGCAAAGGTGACTGTCCCACTTTGTAGACTTGACCCAAGTCTCAGCCATGCTCCAGGTCTGGGTGTCTCCTCTGAAAGCCCAGCTTCTGCAGGGACATCAGGCAGCCATTTCTGGCTATGCCTCTTGTCAGCCCTGACTCAAACATCATGATCCAAGAACCCAGATTCCAAGCTTCCTCCTTCGAGACTCCAGATGTTGCTGCTATGTGGTTAGAGGCTTGGTCTTGACAAAGTCAAGAAGGCAGGCACCACGTCCTCCAGGTGGAGGCGCAGCAGGGATTCCCTTGGCCCCTAGCATCCTCTCTGTGTTCTCTGGTCCTGGGTTGGTTGCAGTAGTCACTGCCCATGCCTAGGCAGACACGCAGCTTGGATATAAAGTGGGGGCTGCCAGGGCTTCTCAGTGAGTGTGGACAGAGCAGGCATGAGGCCCTTTATTGGGGCTCTGCACAGGCCAGCCAATTCCCACCCTGTGCACCCTCCTCTGTCAACAAAGCGAGTACTGAATTTCCTGTGGGTCCCCTGACAGAAAGTACGTGGTGTCAGCAAGAGCCTAGGTCCTCAGAGGCCAGAACAGGGTTCCTGGGATTGACCACCAGGCACCAGGAACCTTGCCCTCTTCCCCAGCCTAGGAGCAAGAAGCAACAAAACCTGTTGGAATCGCATCCCCCTGCTGCCCCACACCCTCCCTCTCTGCTTTTACCAACTTAAAAGAAAAATAAAATATGTTCCAGGAACCAGGAAGGCTGCAGAACAAACTCAAACCAGAAATGCTTAAAGATGTTTTAATGACTTAAACACAGGGCCCGGTTTGTGTCTAAAACTTTCCACATTAAAAAAAAAAGAAGCAAATTCAATATTAAATATCCTCCTGGTCCCCTTCCTCAGAGCCCCCGACCCCTGTAACTGCAGCTTTCTGGCCCCCCCCCCATTTTCTCCTGAACCTCTGCTTTCAGCTGTGGGTTATTAGCGCCCGGTGTGAACAGAGACCAGGCCCCTCTATAAAGTTTATATTCACATTCCAAAAACAGAAAAACCAAGGCAGAGGGAGAAAAACAACACCCTAGGTACAGGCCCAATGGCTTCTGCAGTCAGAGGCCCCTCCCTAGCCCCCAAGCTCAGGCTGTAGGAACTGTTAACTGGCAGCTGACAGATGTTTACAACAGGAGTTAGGCCCTCATTTGGGTCAGGATTAGTCCAAATCTTCCATCTCATTACTGCCTGGCCTTGTGGGACCCCCCTACCCCGCACTCCCCATCACCTTTCTAGGAACTGGAGAACTGTGTAGGTGTTGGGGTCCTGGCCAGCATTCTCCTCTCCACACTGGAAGTGAATGGAGCAAAGACACAGAGCAGCCACTGGGAACTGCTGAGGCATGGGGTCTGGGACAGGATTCCCAGAGGCCAGTGGGAGTCCAGCATGAATTATTTCTTTAATTTTTGTTTTGAGACAGACTTCTGCTCCTACTGCCTCCTGGCTCTGCCTCCTAAGCGGTGGCATCGCAGGCATGCCCAGTGCGCCTGGTTTTGTGCAGCTCTGGAGATGGAACCGAGCGCTTCATGCGTGCTAGGAAAACAGTCTGCAAACTGAGCTATATTCCCAGTGTGGATTTCTCAAGATGTGTGTTGGCTGGAGTGAACTGGCCAGCCTGTCTCAGCAGCGGAGGAGGGTCTGTTGCAAGGGAAGTGTGAGCTTAGAGATTGGTCCAAGGGAGTCCGTTCTGGAATCCTGGAGCCATAACTATGGCTTTATGGAGCGGCTACCCTGCGGATTCCTTGTGCCGTATCCTTGTGGAAAGAAGCAGTGAGACACGAGAGTTTGCACCCCAGCATATTACAGACAGGATTGCAAGGCTGAGGGAAGACAGGTGACACCCAAGAACACAGCTAGGAAAAGCAGGGTTGGAATACTAGACAAAAGCTGGGTGGGTGGTGGCGCAAGCCTTTAATCCCAGTACTTGGGAGGTAGAGGCAGATGGATCTGTGAGTTTGAGGCTAACCTGGTCTACATAGCAAGTTCCAGGCCAGCCAGGGATAGATACAGTGTCTAAAAAAAAAAAGGGAGGGGGAGAAAATACAAGATGAGGGTAATCTAGGACTATTGTGTACATGCCTATACACAATACTGTCTCAAAAATTTATCATCCAATCATTATTTATTTATATTTACCTCCCTCTCCCGTGTGTGTGTGTGTGTGTGTGTGTGTGTGTGTGTGTGTGTGTGTGTGTGTGTAGGCATGCACATGCCATGGTGAATTTGTGGAGGTCAGAGGGCTTTCAGGAGCTGTTTTCTGCCCTCTACCTTGCTGGGGCAGGGTCTCCATGTCTGCTGCTCTGCTGAGTGCTCCAGACCTCCAGACTGACTGACAAGTGATTTTCCTGCCTCAGTCTCCCACCTCTCCACAGCAGTGCTGCCGTTACAGTTGCACACATCCATGTCTGGGTTTTTGTTGTTTTTTCTGAGACAAAGTCTCAACTATGTAGCTCTGGTTGTCCTGGAACTCACTATATAGACCAGGCTGGCCTTGAACTCAGAGATCTTCTTGCCTCTGCCTCTTGAGTGCTGGGATTAAAGGTGAGTGCCACCATGCCAGGCTCACATCTGTTTTTTTATATGGCTTCCTAGGATCAATCTTGGGCCTTGTAGCTGAGCCATCCCCCTGTACCTTTACATCATGTCTTTCGACAACACTGCACTGGGTTCCAATGATGTAAACACCTGTTCTTAAGCTCCTGGACCCCAGTTCACCAGATGCTATAGTCTAAAAGTTAGTGAGCAATCATGTCACCTCTACCATCTCTCCAGAAGACCCAAATCCTCAGTGATTAACTTTTAAGAGATGATTAAGTCACGAACATTGGGCTTTGTGCTTCTAGAGAGTTCCATGGAGCCTGTCTACCTTTCAACCCTGTGGGATCCAGAAGCAAGAACACACCATCTCCAAAACAGAAGATGAGTCTATGCTGACTCTGTGGTCACCTTGACTCTGTGGCCATCTTAGCTCTGTGGTCACCTTGGCTCTGTGGCCATCTTGGCTCTGTGGTCACCTTGGCTGTGTGGTCACCTTGACTCTGTGGTCACCTTGGCTGTGGTCACTTGACTCTGTGGTCATCTTGATTCTGTGGTCACCTTGACTCTGTAGTCACTTTGGCTGTGTTCACCTTGGCTGTGTTCACCTTGGCTGTGGTCACTTTGACTTTGTGGTCACCTTGGCTGTGGTCACCTTGGCTGTGGTCACCTTGGCTGTAGTCACCTTGGCTCTGTGGTCACCTTGACTCTGTAGTAACCTTGACTCTGTGGTCACCTTGGCTGTGGTCACCTTGACTCTGTAGTTACCTTGACTCTGTGGTCACCTTGGCTGTGGTCACCTTGACTGTGGCCTTTTTAGACTACAGAATTGCAAGCAATAACCTGTGTAGGCCCAGGTGGGATGCTGCCTTCACCTTGGCGCTCCTGTGAGCCACTGACACCATTCCCGGTGGTGGTCTCCATTTGCTAAGAGGTCTTCAGGGACCAAGCCCAACTATCGACTGGAGAAGCTGGACCCTGAAGCTGCCCAGATGGTTGTCACAGAGGAATGTGATTCTGCAGATGCCGGAAGCAAAGACCTGTATTTTAAGATCTGCATTTTGTTTACAGCCATCTTAAGCTCACAAGTTAAATAAAATATTCACCTCTATCCCCTCTGCAGGGTAAACTCTACAAGGCCTAGGAAATCAACCTGGCATCTTATCTCCTAGTGAGACCTACAGGCACCAGGCTTTTAGAAACAATTAGCATTTCCTTTGTTAGTGAACAATCACAGACCCCCAGTATTTCCTTATCAGCTAGGGATGTCTCCGGACCTGAATTCCAACAGACCCGACACCCCTCCTCTCCCCCTTGCCCATTTACTATGTAACATCCTCTGAGAATTAATAAAGCATGGCTTGATCAGAAATCCTGTCTTGCCGTCTCTTGTTCCCTCCATTCCTCTGCCTCCTCTAGGTATATCAGGGACCCCCCGCTCGTATCCCAATGGCCGGGATATGCAGAGGTGCTTCCAGCCGCTCTTGCCCATCCCCCTGCATTGTGTGCGTGCGTTGTGTGTACACACATGTGTCTCTGTGTGCATCCCTACAGAAGACAGCAATCACAGATGTGCATGTACGCACATGTGTCTCTGTGTACATCCCTGCAGAAGACAGCAATCACAGATGTGCATGTATGCACATGTGTCTCTGTGTACATCCCTGCAGAAGACAGCAGACATGTATGCATGTGTCTTTGTATGCATCCCTGCAAAAGACAGCAGACAGTCACAGATGTTTTGTCTCAGGAGTCATTTTCTTTGTGTTTTTGAGGCAGGATCTTTTATTGGCGTGGAGTTCACCAGTCTGGCTGGGTCAATGACCTCTAGAGACCCTTCTTTCTCTGTGGCTCCAGTGCACATAACTATGGCCAGTTTAAAAAAAATTATATGTTGCTGGGTGTGGTGGCACATGCCTTTAACTCCAGCACTTGAGAGGCAGAGGCAGGCAGATTTCTCTGAGTTCAAGGCCAGCCTGGTCTACAGAGTGAGTTCCAGGACAGCCAGGACGACACAGAGAAACCCTGTCTTGAAAAACAAACAAAACAAAATTCATGTGTGTGTAGTATGGGCATGCATGTGCAGGTGCCCACAGAGGCCAGAGGCATCAGATCCACTGGAGCTGGTGTTACAAGCAGTTTTGAGCCATATGATGTGGGTGCTGGGAACCAAATTCGGGTCCTCTGAAAGAGTAGCTTGTGCTCTTAACAGATAAGCCGTCTCTCTAGCCCTATGCCAGCTTTTATGTGGGTGCCAGAAAGAAAATCATGTCCTCATGCTTGCCTCGTGAACACTTTACCAACTGCTCGATCTCCGCACAGCTGAGGCCTCTGGCCCTTTTAGGTCAGCAGTGGTTGGAAGAGGTGATGGTGCTGGGGGGCATAGTGCTTAGACACAAAGGGCAAAGCACGCAGCTACTGTCTGGTGGACAGGACTTACATCCGAAGGTTAGAGCACAGCAGCGGGGAATGCTGGAGCTCTTCAGATCCTTTCTTCTTTAAGTAGCTATCTGAAGACATTTTGAAACCTGTGTAATGCTTAGACTTGAAGTGCCCTTTACAAAGTTAAATCACATTGTCAGTTTAAGGGTGTAAGTGTTTCTCTGTGCAGCTCGGTTTGCTGGGATACGCTCCATTTGGACACGTTCAGAAATGCGAGGCCAGAGCTGGGGAAGCAGAAATCTGAGAGAAAAGCCCCACCCCACGGCTGGCGGCAAGAAGCACACGGTGCTTCATTAGCTTGTTTTAGTTGGTGTTCTTTGTGTCCCTGGTGGTTACGTTTGTGTGTGGTTCTGGAGGTTGCGTGTCAGGAGTTGCCCCATCTCCTAGAAAGGAGTGCCTTGGGACAACACAGGGAAGAGACGCTAAGACAGGCAGAGCCAGGGAGGGCTGAGGTGAGCTTTCCTGGGGCTTTGGAGGGAGGAGAGACAAGTGCAGAGGTCAGCCATCATCCTCGTGGTCGCCGCCCCTCACGGCTGAGACTGAAGTTGCAGTATCTCCCTGTCAAGTCACTCTGGGCTCCTCCCACCCCTGGGAGCAAAGCAGGTCCTACAAACATTCATAAGCCCAGATCATTTCAGCCAGCGCTGCTTAGAGCCTTCAGGAAAATGAACATATTAGACCCAGGCTTTGCCTCTGGGGAGCCTGATGTAGGCCACGTTAGAAGATGCCAAATGCTACTTATCAGGTATTTTTTTCTCTGCTGGGTATCACATTATCTTGTGTTACATTGTGGTGGCTACTTTTTTATGTTTTAAAAGTTATATTTATGGGACTGGAGAGATGGCTCAGTGGTTAAGAACATTGCCTGCTCTTCCAAAGGTCCTGAGTTCAATTCCCGGCAACCACATGGTGGCTCACAACCACCTGTAATGAGGTCTGGTGCCCTCTTCTGGCCTGCAGACATACACACAGACAGAATGTTGTATACATAATAAATAAATAAATCTTTTTTTTTTAGAAAAAGTTATATTTATGATGTGTGTGTGTGTGTGTGTGTGTGTGCGCGCGCGCGCGTGTGCGTGTATCCTGAAGAATGGTCCTCTTCTAGCATTCTTTTCAACCAAGGGTACAGCTTTGGGATGGACACACGAGGTTTGGTGAAGGAGAGAGGGCTGTCTGCATACCCAGTCAGTGAGCTGAGTCAACTCTGGTGTGACAAGTGTCACGACTCTATGGAGTGACAGGTGTCTCAGTCAGGTCATGTTCACATCTCAATGTTATTTTAAAAATGGTGTGTGTGTATGTTTCTCTCACTCTCTCTCTCTCTGTCTCTCTGTCTCTCTCTCTGTCTCTCTGTCTCTGTGTGTGTGTGTGTGTGTGTGTGTGTGTGTGTGTAGACAGGAGCTCAGTGCTGTCTGGAGATGCAGTCTGAGGACAGGCTCGCCCCTTTGGTCTGAGCATTGGTAGAGGTAAGAACTCTAGTGGCTGCTGTTCTGTTTCTCTGATCCTTCAGCTTGCACCCCCTGATAGCTGACTCTGAGTTTTTATTATTAAGAACAATTATAATCTGTGATATAGAAGACGGCAGCTTGATTGCTAACTTGTTTATCACACAAGCATGAGGACCTGAATGAATTCCCAGAATCCACCCAAAATGCATACTTAAAATGCTCACATACTTGTAATCCCAGCACTGGGGATGCGGATCCACGCAGACCCCTGGGGCTTACTGGTCAGCCAGGCTAGCCTTAACCAGCGAGTTCCACACCAAAGAGATCCTGTCTCAAAATAGCAAAATAGCTACTGAGGAATGACACCCAAGGTTGTCCTCTGACTTCTACATGCAAGCACTTATGTGTGCATTTGTACACAGACAGACAAACACACAGACACACAGATACACACAGACATACAAACACACACATAGACACACACACACAGACAAACACACACACACACAGACAAACACACACACAGACATACACACACACACACATAGACACACACACAGACAAACACACACACACACAGATAAACACACAGACATATAGACACACATAGACACACACACACAGACAAACACACAGACACACACAGATAGACAGACAGACAAATAAATACATAGACAGAAAAACACACACACACAAAAACATACATACATACATACAGACAGACAGATAAACACACAGACACACAGACACACACATACCCTTGTGATGAGAGAAGGCGGTGTAGAACGACCATACAGAAGTAAGAGGGGAGGCATGTGTCCTGGCTGGGAGTTTAGTAGGAGAATTGATGGGACTAGGCAATGGGAATGAATAAATGCACGTTTTATCCCTTCACTCACAGAGTTCGAGGCCAGGCTGGTATACATAATGAAATCCTATCTAAAAAAAAAGGGTAGGGGGAGAAGGGGGGAAGATTTGAGCTACAAGAAGAAAAGATCATTCTTATTTTATAGATCTACTTATAGTCTACCTTGCTCCATTGCAGGCTTTCTGCTGGCTCTGTGACTTGTCAGCTTCCTCCCAGAGTCTTTATCTGCACTGCACTCTCTCCCCTGGGCTGTGAGGTTCAGTCCACACGAGCCATTTCCTCTCTGAAAATTAGCATAATCTCCATCTCTCTTTTGGGCTTTCTGAGACAGGTTTTCTCTATGTAGCACAGTGTCCTGGAACTTGCTCTGCAGACCAGGCTGGCCTTGAACTCACAGCTCCTGCTGCCTCTGCCTCCCAAGTGCTGAAATCAATAGGCCTGGCTGCATAATTTCTGTCTTAACTGACCATGCCAGCTAGATTTAGGGACCAGCCCTGATGCCGCCTGATGTATCTGTCACCTACGGCACCACGTGCTTCTCCTCTTCCAAGTCCTAGCCTGAGTTAAGGTGAGATGAGCGCAGGACTTAAGCACACACGCCAAGATCTCTGGTCAGGACTGCTGAGAAGCCTGAGGGTGTGGAGGGGCTTGCTGCCGAGCAGGCTTAATGACCTGAGTTCAGTCCCCAGCACCGTAATGGAAGGAAGGGACCAGTTACCACACATTGTACTCTGATTCCCAAATGCATGCGGCATCCACATCCCTCCAAAATCAATTGGTCACAATCCCATGTCCACAAAGAGAATTCCGCCCAGACAGCTTGAACCTAGATGCTGTTGACTTGTGACTGTGCAGGGGCCTCAGCCTAGAGACTTGTACATACTACATGCTTCATCATGTTTAGAAGCTTTGGTGACCCTATAAACTCCCTCTGCTTCCCTTTCCATTTGCAGGTGGACACCGGTGTCTTCCCTCGAACCCGGATTGGTCTTGATGAGAATGTGAGAGCAATAATATCCTGGAGGGGGCTGGAGAGATGGCTCAGCGGTTAAGAGCACTGCCTGCTCTTCCAAAGGTCCTGAGTTCAATTCCCAGCAACCACATAATGGCTCACAACCATCTGTAATGAGGTCTGGTGCCCTTTTCTGACCTGTAGGCACACATGTAGACAGAATATTGTACACATAATAAATAAATAAATAAATAAAATAATATCCTGGAAATTCTAGGGCTTGAACGTACCATGTAGCGCAACACCTGCTCCATGCGTGAGTTGGGCAAGGGCCTGGAGATTGAAACACACACAGACACATGGAAACACACACACACACACACACACACACACACACACAGTGGCATGGGTCATCCTTGAAAGAAGAACGCCAAGAATGCCCTCTTGAATCAAGAATGCCCACACCCAGATTATTGTGTTCCAGGGCAGCTTATATAGGGTCTCCTTGACTAAATGGCCACGCCCTAACTCTCAGCTGCAAGCCCACCAGAAACCACTCCCCTGTCATCAGGAACTCCTGAGGGTCTGGTGCTCAGAGCAGCTGCAAGCACAGGAGAACAAGTTGTTTACTCCGGCAGGCGGGGGTCACAGGAAATTCAGGGTCTGGGGTTCCCCAACAGTACCACACTTGTGCCTCTTCCGAAGGACCAGGTTTTGTTCCGGATACCTACATTGCACCTCACAATTGCGTGAAACTGCAGTTTCAGGAGCTCCAATGCCTCTTCTAAACTCCAAAGGCACTAGACACGCATGTGGCACACATGCATACACGCAAGCAAGACACCCTTGTAAAATAATAGAAAAATAAATAAAAATAACCATCAAGTCCCACAGCTCTAGAGGAGCAGGTAGGGGGTGGTCTGGGAATACTGGCTGGATGCAGTGCGGTGTGAGAGAGGGACCCTGGAGGGTATTTCAGTAGGTAAGTGACTCACGCAGCAGACAAGCAAAAACTGAATGGCGAGGAGCTGCTGAATCCTTTGGTATATGGATGACATCCTAGCAAAATGAGACACTCTGTCCTTGTGACTCCATGGGGACATTGGGCCAGGAAGGTGGGGTTTGTAGGGGCCTCACGGTGTTAAGAAGAGGTTAAGATGTAGAACCACACAGCTCAGGACATTAGAGGTAAGATGGGTTCTGCTACCCACTTAAATAACCTGTGACCCCTGTGGATTCAGAGATGTCCTCTTCCTCTGGAGTGCGTGCCTGCCCCAGCCTTCTCTGGGATGCTTGTTAGCTTGTCAGCTTGAGTCTCGACATCTCTGCTGTCACTCAGGCTCCGTGGCTCTGACCTGGACTCCCAGGACCCTGAGTAGCAGCAGCAGCAGCAGCAGCAGCTGGCGGCAGTTACCCGTGGGATGGTTTGCAGTCTGTCACAGGGTCTCTTCCATTCCCCTTCCCTGTGCCTCTCATTCCTGGAGTGAAGAGGTAACTTTCCTTGACTTCACAGGATCCCAGGCTCTGGGAGTCTTCCTAGAAGGGTCCACACTCAACCCCACAGCATCATTCCTTGGGATGGATGTCTGTGGCTCTTCAAAAGAAATTTTACTTATTTACTTATTTTTATTTCGTGTGCATGCGTGTTTTGCCTACATGTATGTCTGTGTACCACATGTGTCTTTTGTCTGAAAAAGCCAGGAGAAAATGTCACATGGGAGCTGAACCTGGAACCTCTGCAAGAGTAGCAAGTGCTCTTACCTGCTGAGCCATCTCTCTGGCCTCATCTGTGGGTCTTTTGATTTTATCTTTAGGTTTTTATACCTACAAAGGTCTCAGAGTGAGGAATGAGAGGAATGAGGCCCGAGTAAGCTGGAAATAAGCTCCACCCCACCCCAGCTCTGTCCTCACCCTCACGTCTCCTGAACGGTGCGTAAATGACCAGACATGATTTGATGGAATGATATTCCAAATGGAAGATAGTTCAAAGAGCCAGGGCAAAGCGCCAGATCAGAGTCAGTGTGTGTGTGGGGGGGGTGCGCTGTGGCGCGGTTCCCCAAACCTTGCTTTGGTAGTGTAGACTGTCAAAAACCAAACTTACAGCACATTTACAGCTTTGCACTGGCTTTTGTCTGGGACTCTAGGTGAGGTGACTAACACCCTACTCCGTAAAATGGAGAAAGGTGCTCCAGCACCAAGAAGGTGGCCCTGTGGGGAAAGGTGCTGCCACCAAGTCTGACGACCTGAGCTCGACCCTCCGAATCCCGTGGGGGAAGGAGAGAAGCAGTTCTATAAGTTGTCCTCTGACCTCTCCACATGCGCACTGTGACGGGCATGCACCACCCCGTCCACAGCATATAAACAAAAACGGGGTAAAAGAATTGAGGACGCCGCTGAGATGGCTCAGTGGTTAAGAGCATTGGTTGCTCTTCCAGAGGACCCGGGTTTGATTCCAAGCACCCACTTGGCTCACAACTCTCTGTAACCCCAGTTCCAGGGACTCTCACAGCCTCTTTTGAACACTCTGAGGGCACCAGGAATGGCACACAGACATACATGCAGCAAAACACCCATGCGCATGAAATAAAATAATCTAATTTTTTCTTAAATTAAAAAAAAAAGTTTCATTTGAGGAAGGATAGGGAGACTGGCAAAGTTATGGGCGAGGAGAGAAGAGAAACACAGATTCCAGAATAGCTGGCATTTTCTAACGGTTTTTCCCTGTCCAGCTCCCAAGCAGGGAAACAGTATGGAAAAAGAATGCATCCTAAGGCCCCTGTGCCTCCCTGGAGGCTGCCCGCCTCACCTTATCAGATTATAATTCCTTCTAAGGTGATCCTACAGCCACTTTATAATCTCACTTATCAAAAAGCGGGAAATGAGGGGGAAAGCGTTGCTTAGCAACCTTCTGAGTTGTAACTTGAGCCACCAACATGGTGGCTAATGTTGAGATAATTATGACTCTCCCTTGGGAAGCCCACACAGTGCTCTTGGTGTGTTTTTATTCTTGAGTCTTTCTCTCTTTAATAAAATCCTAGTTCTGCTTTGTGCTCTCCAGTCCTGAAATCTTTTTCTGCTTCTCATCCTGAGTTTGTCCTGAGTCTAAGTTCCTGAAAGACAAATGTAGTGTCTCTCCTTCCGTCATGCTCCAAGTTGGTGTCTGAGACTGAGTCTAGTGGCTGCAATGAGACTGTCCCTCCCCCGTAGGCTAATATATTTGGATGCTTGGTTCCCAGTTGGTGGAACCAGTAGGGAAGATAAGGAGGTGTGGTCTTGTTGAAGGGAGTCTGTCACTGGGGTTTCTCTTCTTTCTCTCTCCTCTCCCTCCCTCCCTCCCTCCCTTTGTACATTAGTGTGAAGGTATCAAATCCCCTGGAACTGGAGTTACAGACCATTGTGATCACCATGTGGGTGCTGGGAACTGAACCCAGGTCCTCTGAAAGAGAAGCAGCCAGTGCTCTTAACAGCTGAGTCATCCCTCCAACCCCATGGCTTTGAGGTCTCAAAACCTCAAGCTAGGTCCAGTTAGCTCTCTCTGCCCTGTGCCTGTGGACCAGATGTAAACTCTCAGATACTGCTCCAGCACCACGCCTGCGTGCTGCCAAGCTCCCCACCATGATGCTCATGGACTGTAATCCTCGGAAACAATAAACTTTTGCTAGTTTCCAGGGACAGCCTGCGTTCCAAAGGAGAATTAAAATGGTCCTGTGGGTGGGATGGGACATACCAGTCTTGGATTGTGAGGATTCTAGTGCATTTGGGAAAAGACCCTAAAGGTCATAGACTTGGATCTGAGTGCAGAGGCTAGAAATGGCTTTGCTTTGATTCTGAAGGGAGACCCTGGCCACACTCTGCCCTCACTGTGGAAGGGGCAGCTTGTTGGGTGCTTCTGTCTGTTCTCCCACCATGGGCACTGAGAGAAGCTGGTGTCTGCCAGATTCCCTTCTCCTCGCCATGTGGTGAAATGCAAACCACGGTTCAGTCTCCTCAGTGGAGTAGGAGAGGAACAGGAGCGCTGAGCCTTGAGGTCCAGGAGGCCAGTCAGGAGGGGTGTGTGGGGTGAAATCAGGAAGGGCTAAACAGAACTGTCTGTCCTCCTCAGACTGTGCCGGGACACGTTTCCTAGAGGTGAAACATTCCTTCTTGGAGACGCCTGATAAGACTCAGGGCATAAAGAAATGTACAGACTTAGTAAATAGGTAAAGTCTTCCACATCAAGGCTCCTTGCCAGGGTTATAGGAGCTTTAGCAGTTACTGGGGAGAAAGGACTCCAGTCAGAGCAGGCACGCTGCCTTGAGTTGTCCAGGGAGCTCCAGGGACCCGGCTTTCATGAGCCTTTCACCCTGTCCCTGCTCCTGGGAGTAAGCTCAATAAACTCACCGAGTTGCTAAACCAGAGGGGTGGAATCACATGGAATCACGTCTCTGATCTGTCTGCGTCCTAGCCTGGGCTAACAGGTGATTGCTCACACCTCACCGGGGAATGTTCCACCACACCCTCTCCTAGCTGGCTCCACACGTACCAAGCATTTGGAGCAAGTGTCCCAAACTGAGTCCACACACCGTAAGCTCACGTGGCTCTGTGGCCATGAGTGGCAGAAGTACAGCCTTGTTTCTTGGGCCGTGACGGGGAATCCAGCATTTCTTTCCACGAGGAATGTGGACAAGCAGCTGCAGACATCAGCAGGGCGGGAGACGTTGTCGACAGTGGAAATCATGTGTATTTCCATATCTCATTCCGTTGTTGCAGATTTCTCAAAATATCATTACATTCATCACTACTTGGAAATTACGGCAGTTATTAGACCTGCCACTAGATTGCGCATAATTACAGCCTTCCTGTTGACAGACAGCC
The DNA here is from genome assembly GCF_982192425.1 of Myodes glareolus. Classification (NCBI taxonomy): domain Eukaryota; kingdom Metazoa; phylum Chordata; class Mammalia; order Rodentia; family Cricetidae; genus Myodes; species Myodes glareolus. Next base: position 9,865,319 of record NC_142043.1, on the reverse strand, counting down.
ATGTAATGCAACTGGTCCAAGCGCAGCCTAGGAGGCATACAGCTAGGAAATGGGGAGTCACATGCTCACATTAGTGAGCCAGACATCCACATTGCTTTCCTGTAGGCTTGGCCTGGACTGTTGATCAATGGCTATGGCTGACTTCAGGACTTGCAGTGAGTGAGTGCCTTCCAACAAATTTGGCAGAATTTCTCTGGGGACGATGAACTGTGTGACTTTAACGTACACACACCTGTCTCTACCCACCATGCAAGAAAGAGGGTCATTCAGATTGACAAACAGAGGAATTCCCTTGACCACCGCTACTCTGGGACACCACTTATCAACACTTACCCAGCAGTGTACAGTTCCACACTGGTGACATCCTTAATCTGTCTTTCACCTTGTTCCAGCAATAATTTTGACATAGAAACTCAATCATGTTAAGATTTGGTGCAAAGACCTTAGTATCCTGTGTCCGAATGAAGGCTAAACTTCCCAGGGTCCTATGTAAGCCGCCATGATGGACACAGTAGCAGCTTCAAAGTGGTCTGTTCCCACTTTCGTATGCACCAGAGTGGCTGGATCAAGGCACTTTCTCATTCAAATCTCTGCACACTTAAGATAAAGCCCCAGTCTCATGTGGGTATCTTCAGATCTCCATCACCTGAGCTGTACTTCCTACTCCGACCCCCTCAGGCCCATGCTTAACCACCTGGCCCCATGTCTGTCTCACTGCTCTCTCTGCTGTCTCACTGTTCTCTCTGCTGTCTCTGTCTCACTGCGCTCTCTCTCTCTCTGCTGTCTCACTGCTCTCTCTGCTGTCTCACTGCTCTCTCTCTCTCTGCTGTCTTTGTCTCACTGCTCTCTCTCTCTCTCTCTCTGCTGTCTCACTGCTCTCTCTGCTGTCTCACTGTTCTCTCTGCTGTCTCTGTCTCATTGCGCTCTCTCTGCTGTCTCTAGCTTAGCTGCATCATCCACCCAATCATGCTTCATACAAAAATGACACTTGCGGGGTGGAAAGATGGCTCAGGGATTAAGAGTATTTGCTGCTTTTCCAGTGGACCCAGGTTCAACTCCCAGCACCCACAAGGTGGCTCACACTGTCTGTAATTCCACTCCCAGGAGACCTGATGCCATCTCAACCTTCCTCAGCCCCCAGGCACATATGCGGGGAAGGGATAGACATGAGGCAAACACCCATGCTTATAAATATGCTACACTGGCTTATTTGTCAATTATGTGTCTGTCTCTGAAGTCCAGACTTTGAATTCTTTGCTGTTTTATCTTCAGCTTCCCACTCACTTTGTTGAATGAAAGCATCATCCTGGAATGGATACATTTCAAGGAATGTGTAGCAGCCCTTACCACTGGGTTGGGATACACAGGCCCTAGCATTCAGTGGACGTGTGCTTGTACTGGATAACTGGACAAAGTCCTGACTGATGGGGCTGGAGAGCTGGCTCAGTGGCCAAGAGTACCAACTGTTGAGTACAGGATAGCGCTATGGGGGTGAGGGAGGGTGAGTGTGAGGTGGGAGAGCTCAACTGAGTATGGGTCTCAGCATTCATGGGGGATGGGAGCGAGGCGGGGAGTGGGGAGAGCTCACAATCACCTGTGATTTCATTTTCAGGGGATCTAATTCCCTATTCAGGCCCCCGAGGGCATTGTATTTGTATATGTGTGCACACACATGCACGCACACACATGAACACACAAAGATGCACGCACACACATGCACGCACATCCACACATGCACACACACAATTTTAAAAAGTTCTGGATGAGTATGGGATGGCAGGAGGAAAGGATTCCACCAGGACAGGTTGTCTTTGTCCTGTATTTCAAGAGACTGATTTAGAGAGCCCTTCCTTTGGGGCTCAAGAAGAAAGTTGCTTCAAAATCAGTTCCATACTGTTTTCCTGTCCCCAGGGGAACATATAGATACTAGCTTCTGTTCAGCCTCACCGGGAGGGTAGCTGCCTCCTATTGATGTTAAGAAATTGTGGATTGATAATATTTCAAATTCTCCAGAAATGATGACTCAGGGACAGGACGCTTGGTGAGCTTCCACCCAACCAACCAGATCATGTGCTTACTTCCGGCTAGTTGGTGGGGGGCAGTACAGTGGGGGGAATGGTAGACATGATGGACCAAGGTCAAGAGGACCTTGAAGCTGCTGGCATTGATAGTGACTTGGAAGGTAGGAATCGGGAGGTGAGGAACGATTGACTGTCCATGATGCATAGTTTGGAAATAGAGCCAATGTGAGCTTCTGCAAACTATTTGGGATGATGAGAAAGAGGAGTAAGGATTCCTCTATGGCCTGAGCATCTGTTTGCAGTAATGCCACTTTTTATCTTTTTGGTTTTTCGAGACAGTTTTGTGTAGCCCTGCTTGTCCTAGAATTTGCTCTGTAGATCAGACTGGTCTCGAACTCACAGATATTTGCCTCCCAAATGCTGGAATTAAAGGTGTGAACCACCACATCCAGTCCACTTAATTTTTGAATTGATTCTTCATGGGTTTCATATCATGCATCCCAATCTCATCTGCCCTCCTATCCCTTCATATCTACCCTCTGCCCTTGCAACTTCCCCGCACAAAACAAAATTCACAGGAAAAACAATAAAACAAAACCGAAACAACCACACTAACACACACACAGACACAGAGACACACAGACACATACACACACACACACACACACACACACACACATCTCAGTATGGAAGCTGTAGTGTGACAGAGTGAGTCACATGCATCTTGTAAGTGTTCATTGCCAGGAATCATTGGTCTGGTTCAAGGCCTCTGACTTCTGCTACAACCTCAGTACTGGCCCCTCACTGGGACTTCTCTTGGATACCCTGTTGTAGCCTTGTGTCATGGAGATCCTGCAGGTTTGGCCCCTTCAATGCTCCAGCAGCTCCAGATGAGGTGAATGTTGGGATGGGTTATTTCTAATTAAAAATTATTTTATTTTTTTATGCCAATAGGTGTTTTGCCTGCATATCTGCCTGCACCTGTGTGTGCCTGGTGCCTGCAGAGACTAGAAGGAGGCTTCGGATCCCTGTGGGTGCTGAGAATTAGACTCAGGTCCTCTGGTATAGCAGCCCATGGTGCCGCTTCTGAAGAGAGGGAAGGACCATAAAAGCAAGACTCCCACAGAACCCAGACATGCTGGGCACATGAGTTGAGGTGTGGAAATGCCAGGCAGACAAAAACTAAAGAGTTAGGACTGTCTAGATGGGTTCTGAAACTGTGGGGTCCAATGACATCACTATCTGGATTGAGTAGTGATATCTTCCCCCAAACTTAAGCTTTCCAAGAACTTGTGAATGTGAGTTGATCTGGATTTAGGGACTTTCCCAAATGTAACCAAAATGAAGTTGTACTAGATTAGGAAGTGCCCCAATCGCACAATTGGTGTCCTTTTAAGAAGAAAGAATGGGGGCTGAGGAGATGGCTCAGTGCTTGAGTTATTTGCTCTTTCAAAGGACCAGAATTTGATTAACAGTGCCCATATTGAGCAACTCACAACCTCCTGTAACTCCAGCTCCAGGGGAATCTGGCGCCCCCTTCTGGCCTCTGTAAGCGCCTGCATTCAAGTGGACATACACAGTTAAGAATAACATAAATAAAACTGAGCATGGTGGACCATATTTTTTAATCATAGCTTTTGGAGGGCAGAGGGAGGCAGATCTTTGTGAGTTCCAGGCCAGCCTGGTCTTGCCTACATAGAGAGTTCTAGGGCATTCAGGGCTACCTAGATCTTGTTTCAAAACAAAACAAAAACATAGGAGGGGGAGGGGGAGAAGAAATGAATGAATGAATAAACAATAAATGTAGACATACAGAGGGAAGAGAGCTGTGTAGACAGAGGCAGAAGGCAGAGTTAAGCTGGCACAGCTAGAGAACAGCAAGGATAGTTGGCAGCCACCAGAAGCTGCAGAAGAAAGTCAGGGAGCCTCCCCAGAGCCCTACAAGGGTGGTGGAAATGCGAGTGTTCTGACTTCTGGCCTCCAGATCTGTGAGGGAATAAGTAAATAAATCATTATAAATAAAATAAATCTCTATTATTCTCAGCCACTGGATCTGTAGCTGGAGAAAAGGAACAAGCTCACTGAAGGCATCCTGTGGAGAGCAAGCAGAGGGTTGCCAAGGATGTAGTCCTGGAGACTCTATTCTTCAGAGGTTGGGAAGAAGAAGAAGCACTTTAGAGGCCAGCAGGCCCAACCAAGGAGGCAAGAAGCTGGAGGAGAAGGATGCTCAGGAGCCACTGGAAACCAAGGGTTTCAAGAAAGAAAGAAAAAAATAAATTAGCCTGCGATGCTTTAGGAAGTTAGACTAGGTTTCTAGACTTGTCCCTGTGGAGGAGGTGACTTTGACTAGGCCAGCTTCAGGGGGACAACTGGTAAAAGTTAAAAGGTGAGGCACTGAGAGATGTCTCAGAGATTAAGAGTATTGGCTGCTTTTGCAAAGGATCCAGGTTCAGGTCCCAGCCCCCACATGATAACTCACAAGCAACTGAAACTCAGTTCCTGATGATCTGATGCCCTCTTCTGGCATCTGCAGGTACTGCACACATATGGTGTAAGACACACATGCATATACATATACATAAAAATAAATATTAAGAAAAGAATGAAAGGGCTGGAAAGATGGCTCAGTGGTTAAGAGCATTGCCTGCTCTTCCAAAGGTCCTGAGTTCATTTCCCAGCAACCACATGGTGGCTCACAACCATCTGTAATGAGGCTTGGTGCCCTCTTCTGGCCTGCAGGCATATACACAGACAGACAGAACACTGTATACATAATAAAAATAAATATTTAAAAAAAAAAGAAAAGAAAAGAATGAAAGAGTGAGGGGAAGCTGGACATGGAAATGTACTCTTGCAATCTAGCATGCAGGAGATGGAGGCAGGAGAATCCTTGGACATGTAGGGCCTAGTCAGCCTGGAATACACAGTGGTAAATAAAACACTCTTTCAAGCAAAGTAGAAGGGAAAGGGCACTCTGGAGTTTCTGACCTTCACATGTGCACTATGGCATGTGTGTATACCAATATTCATACACACAAACATATTCATACATCACACACACATACACAAACATGTGCAAACACACATCACACATAGAGATTTTAAAAATTAAGTTGATGAAGTAAAACCCCTTCAAAGTTGGGTATCTGCCACCAGTCATAACCAAGGCTCTGTACGGTTGGGGTCAGTGTGTGCACTCGGATGTCACCTCATCTTGCCTCCTTTTCCAGGAGCTGGGTCCATTCTTTACCTACAGAGATCCAACCAAGAGAGATGCCTGGAGCTCACCCACAAATAGGAGACTCTCCTCCTCCTTGCCACAGTCTTTGCCCTCATCTTGCCCATGCCAGTCTGCTGACTGCTCTCAGGATGCCTAACTGCCCGATCTCTGATGTCATTGTTACTGTATTGGTGTCTTTGTCATCTTAGAAGATGGCTTTTATGGTCTTGACCAAAGATCTAAGTGGGGGGAAGTGGATCCTGATGGCTAGGTTTGTCCCTATGTGGGAGATCACAGCTCTCCCCATAAGGGCTTCTTTACACGGCTCTCCTTTCTGTTCCTGCAATGGGTCCTTCTCTATGCTCTGAAGGTCTGGGGATGTTTACAGCTCTTTGGATCTGCAATCTCCCCAGGTTTACATGTCCATATTTTCATAAATAGTCCCCTTCTCCTAAATTCATGTGACTCAGAACCTCAGAATGAAAACTTGGGGGAAAGTCTTGGCGGATGTAATTATCTGAGTTAAGACAAAGTCATACTGATTTATGGTGGCCCTAACTCCAGTGACTCCGGGAAGATCATCTAAACACCACGTAGTGGGGGAGGCAGAGGCTGGAGTAAAGCTGTGTCTTAGTTTCTTTTCCTGTTGCTGTGATGGGAAAATACCCTGGCAACAACACTTAGGGAGGGAGGGTGTATTTGGCTTGTCATTTATCATGGTGGGGACATTAAAACGGTGGGTACTTGAAGCAGCTAGTCACACCACATCTGTAGTTGAGAGCAATGAATTCATGCATACATGCAGTGTTCACCTGACTCTGCACTCTTCTGTATTGCAGAAACCTCTTTCCTAGGGAGCGGTGCCACCCACACTGGAGGGTCTTCCCACTGATGTACATGGCCAGAAGCCTGCCTCCAAGGTGATTCAGAGGGCATCACATTAGTAATGAAAACTAACCATCATGGGTTAGAGAGATGGCTCCGGGGTAACTCCAGCTCTAGAGGACTCAACGTGCTCTTCAGCCTCTGTGGACACCTGCACACATTCCCATCAGCACAAACACATAAAATAAAAACAACACCACTGTCACAAATGCCAGCCAGAGTGTCACATGTCCATGGTCACCACCGGGAACCAGAAAAGAGGAAGGGAGTGGGTTTCCCTCAGAGTCTCTAGACTCAACCAACCCTCCGATATCTTTCCCATCAATCAAGGCCTGGCTTCTTGAGCTGTGAGAGGAACAGATTATTTTGGGTTAAAGCCACCTGTTTGAGGTAATTGTCACATCATCCCTGTGGGATTAATATAGCTCTTATCAAACTATCATTCTGCACTGCCTGGGCAAATGTTGTTACTGTAGTACTAGGAGTAGCAGGATCTTGTAGACTCCAGATGAAGCCGGGGAATCTCAGTAATGGAACATAGGGGTTCTTAGAGTTTATAAACCCATCTGTGACACCACCTGTGACATCACAGCAGGGGGAAGGGGCCCTTCACAGTATGTCCTTCTTGGACTTTCATGAACTCAGAAAGCCAGTGCTAGAGGTAGGGAGCTCGACCTGTCCTGTCTGTCCCACACGCCACCTCTCCTCTCTTGCACTCAGTCACATGCCAGTTCCCATCAAAGACTGTATGAAAGAGGGAGTCTGACACGTTCTCCCACTGAGTGTTTGGAGGACATGCTGGAGGTATTTGACCCTCCAGCCTGAGGGAATAGGATGTCTGTCCCAGCTTCCTCCCTTCCTTCTCTGGAAACCCCAGGACCTCCGCTATTCCTAATAACCCACTTCCTGCTCCCAGCTCCCTCTCGGTTTACCCTGTGGTAGTATCTGCCTCTCTACTTCCATTGCAGAGAGAAGAGAATGTTTTTGGGAAAGGCGGAGAACGAGTCTGAAGTCAGGTTAGGACATCCTGTTTTGAGGATCCCGGTCTTTCTCCCGAGCCTTCCAACTATGCTGGCTTTTTGTTTATTGTTTATTTATGATTCATCTGCTCATTTATTTGTTCATTCATTTCTAAAGGAAAGCTCGACTCTACAAGGGATTGAGTTGGAAGACACAGACCCAGGGGAACCAGGGTGCCCAGCATTCCCATTCACCGGAGAATGAACTATGCCCCTCCAAGGAGCACACCTCTAAGGTCTGCCTGTGTGGGTGCAGCTTGCGGACCAAAGCTGTGCTCCACCCTAGGCCCGACGCAGCCCCACTTCAGGTTTCTCGGGTGCTGCCCAGCTTGCCAGCAGAGAGGAAGCCGCAGGCTCCCCGGGTGATGGTCCTTCCGACTCAGCTCTCCCACAACTCCCCTAAGTCGAAAGCTGAGGGCAGGTCCCCGCTTCTGTCTTGGCGTGACCCGGTGCCTCTGCGCCAGCTGGTGCCGATGTCGATGAGCGTGTGGCCGAAAGGCTTCATTGACCCACTCTCTAAACCTTTGCCAGAGCAGTCTCTGAGCACCTTTATCCACGTCGAAGGGGTTCACATCCCCAAGGCAATGTCTCCCGCGATATCACTGGTGGAAGAACCCGAGTCATCTCTGCCATCTTTACTCAAATGAATGTGTACATTCATTTGAGTCAGACATGATTGCTCCTGTCTACTGTAAACAGGAAAAGCTGTTTATCTATTTTAACTGAGAATATATCCATATCCTCATTGTAAATCCAGTTGGGACTTCCAGAATTCTGTAGTACAGTGTGTGTCTTTCAAAAATATATTTTTATTAATCTTTATGTATATGTGTGTGTGTCTGATCACAAGTGTAATAAATTGGTAAAGGTGCCTGTGGAGGTCTGAGAGGGTGCTTGATTGAATTGGAGTTCAAGGTAGTTGTAAATTGCCCAGTGTAGGTCAAGAGCAGCAAGCACTCCTAACCATTGGGCCACCTCTCCAGCCCCTGCCCTCTTGAGACAAGGATTCAGATAGCTCCGAGTGACCTTGCATTAGGTGGTAGCTGAGGCTGGCCATGAACTATCGAGTCTCTGGCTTGCTGCTCCTAATTGCTGGGATTACAGGCATGCGATGTCACACCTGGGGACGACCTCCGGTCGACAATCCTTCAGTCATGGCTGCCCACTCTGTACTCAGTGGGGAATGTTTCTGTATTGTCCGGGTTCTAGTAGGACGTGGACTCAGGCACACTCCAGCTCACTTTTCACAAACCAATGTACTGCGATTTTGTTGGGAATTGTGTTGAATTTGTGGGTGTATAGAGAGAATTGAAATTATGAAACGAGTTGTTCTACCTGTAGCGTGTGTGGTGTGACTCCCTTTACCTGCGGGCCAATGCCTCCCTTCCTGAGAGGACGCCTTGGGTAACAAAGATAACAGAAACTGGACCGAGGTATTTAGATCTTTCAATTTTCTTGCTGTTTTACCATTGCAGTGTAAAAGCTTTAAGTGTTTATTTTCTCCCCCTCCCTCCTTCCTTCTTTGTTTTGTTCCTTTCACCCGCCCCCTCCTTTTACTCTTCCTCATCTGTTTTGGGACAGGGCTTAATGCAGTCCAGGCACCCTTGAATTTGCTATGTAGCTGAGGATGGTCTTGAACTTCTGATACTCTCCCCCCATATGTATGTATGTATGTATGTATATATGTCTGTATATACTGTATATGTATATGTCTGTATATACATACATACATGCAGATACTTTACATATGAGAGCATGATGTATTTGTCTTTTGAGTCTGGCTTATTTTGGCCAACCTAATTGCAAAAGTCCAGTTCCATTGGATACATTTAATGATTTAACTCTTAAGCCTTTGGCGAGTTTCGATCTGTTTAAACTGCATTGTGTACAGGTATTAACATGCTTCATTTCATGTGTATTGAGGTCAGAGGACAACCTTGCTTATCAGTTTTCACTTTCCACATTGAGACAGGGTCTCTTGTTGTTCACCATTGTGTAGTCCAGGCTGGCCCCTGAGCTGTTGTTCCCCACCTGTAGTCCAGGCTAGCTCCTGAGCTCGGGAGAGTCTCCTGTCCCCACCTCCCATCTCCTCCCATCTCGCTGCAGGCTCACTGGGCCACATGGACATGCTACTGTGGATGGATTTACATGGGTGCTGGGGATCCAAACTCGAGTTCCCACACTTGCAGCGAACCATGCACCAGTCTGAACTTTGCATTTTCTAAACCGTGGTTATAGGCTGGATGAGGATAACCCCAGCACCACCCACCCTTCATTTTTTCTTTTAAAATTTATTATTATTGTGTGCACATGTGTTTAGCCTGCATGCATGCCTGTGCACCGTGCAAATGCAGTAATTGCAGAGATCAGAAGTGGGCGAAGGATCCCCTGGAACTGGTGTTATAAAAAGTTATGAGCCTCTATGTGGGGGCTAGGAATCAGACCCTGGTTCTTTAAAAAAGCAGTCAGGGTTCTTAACCACTGAGTCACCCTTCCAGCCCCATATCTTTCCTGTTTGAAATTAAGCAATCTTTATTAAGTTAAAAGTTACATGCAGTTTGGGGACTTTTAGATTCTTCACAGATATGTGGAATCATGGTCACAAGCTTATAGCATTTTTTTTTCTCATCTTAGAGAGATTGCTTAGTGGTTAAGAACACTTCTACTCTTGAAAGAGGACCCTGGTTCAGTTCCCAGCATCCACATGGTGGTTCCCAACTGTCTGTAACTCCAGTTCCAGGGGATCCAATGCCTTCTGGCATCTTCAGGCACTAAGCATGGTACACAGATATACATGTAAAAATCCATACACAAAAAATAAAAAAAATAAACGAATTTTTAAAAATCTTTTTACCTGTTTCCACCTTAATTCACTTGTTCTTATTTGAATGTTTGTGCCCCTCATTTCACAGTTGAAATCTGGTTTTGGAGACAAGGTTTCTCTATGGAGCCCAGGCGGGCTTAAGCTCGAAACCCTCTGCCTTTGACACTCACGTACTGGGGTTCCAGGCTTGTGTCTTAGTGGCTGACCTACATTCTGAAATATTTTTTCAAGATGGTCAAGATGTGTTTTACTTTTTTTTTTCTTCGAGACAGGGGTTTCTCTGTAGCTTTAGAGCCTGTCCTGGAACTAGCTCTTGTTTTACTTTTAATTATGTGTATGTATGTGTTCAGGTAGTTGTGAGCCACTCAGACAAAGGTTCTTAGAAGCAAACTCAAGATTTTTTGGAAGGACAGCAAACAGTTTTAACTGCTGAACCTTCTCTTCATATGAATTTCTTCTGTGTTAAAGCTTCTTGTGTAATGGAGACTGTTTACAATGAGCACCCAACCCATGAAGGTGCTCAGTACACATCCGGTACCACTGCATAGCTTTGGAAATGGTTCAAACCTTTTATTTTGCATAGTTTTAAAGTTGTAAATGATTTAATTTTTATGTGTATGTGTGTGTACATACTTCTACATACGTGCAACGTACCTGTGCAGGTGCCAGCAGACGCCATAAGAGGGCACCAGATCCCCTGGAACTGGAGTTAAAGGGAGTTGTGAGCTGCCCAGTGTGGGTGCTGGGAACTGAACCTGGGTCCTTAGCAAAAGCTGCAGGTGTGCTTAGCTGTGGAGTCACTTCTCCAGCCCTAGTCCCATGTTTTGCCTTTCATATTTATGTCGTGTGTAGGTTTGTGCATGTATGCGCATGTGTACCCACGCATGTCTGTGATTATGCATGTGTGTATGTGCTCTGGAGAGTATGTGGAAGTCAGAGGACGACTTGCAGGAGCTGGTTTTGTCCTTCCGACCATCTAGGTCCTGGGGTGGCACTTAGGGGTTCAGTCTCAGCAGCAAGCACCCTCATGTTGGCCCCATAATTTGTCTTCCCTCTCTGGTACAGGGGCATCTCTTGTATTTGTTTTGCTTTTCCATCTATAGAATTTAGAGCAGTTACTGGGGGCAGGGGGACTGGCTAGCTAGTGTAGAGAATGTAGAGGTTCCCGTAGAGGTTCCCCTTTTTGAAATTACTGTGGCTGAAAGAGCCTGACTTAGGGATGGGAATTATGTGTGCCCTACGGAGACGTTCTGTCAAGTTCAGTATCATTGTTCTAAAAACTTTCCACAGAACCCTATTCCCCTTTCTTAGATAATTAAATCAACAGCCACAGCCCCTTCTCCTCTGTCCTGTACAACTTTCAGAGCAGAGTTCTCAGGCAGTGCCAGCGTCTGTCAGCCCAGGCCCTGGGAGAACACAAGACCCCACCACTGTAGGCTTTACTTCTTGCTGTGTGTAGATCCATAATTCAGAGAACTGGCTACTCTTCCAGAAGACCATGGTTCAATTCCCAGCACCCACGTGGTAGCTCAGAACTCTAGCTCCAGCTCCGGAACATCCAGTGTTCTTTGTCCTCCCCAGCCACTGTACAAATGCACAGACATACATGTACACACACACACACACACACACACACACACACACACACACACACACCAGGGCTGAGGAGAGAGAGAGAGAGAGAGAGAGAGAGAGAGAGAGAGAGAGAGCGCAAGAGCGAGAGCGCTTGTGTATCTGAAAGCTTTTAAAGCCACAATTGGTGAGCACTCCCTCCTCCTGCAGAGACAGGAAGAGAGGATTGATTCACCCTCTCTAGAATATTCCAGATGATCGTGCCTGACCTATGACTTTTCATTACAGGAAAATGATGTCAGAAATTAAGAGAACCGGCACAGAAAGGCGCAAGGTTCAGAGATCAGGGGGTGCTGCTCAAAGACCCAGAATTTCTTAATCTGGCCCGGAAGCCAGATGTCAGTCCCTAAGCTCTCCTTCTTGAGGACCGGTGTGGAGAAAATAGTCCAGTGCCATTTGGACTGGAAGGCAGAAGTACTGAGTGTGGAGTGGAGGGGGAGGTAGGGTTGGTGGCTGTCTTGCCCCCTAAGTTTTCTTTGGGTGGGTCCGGGTTGCAGCCAAGAAAAACAAGAGCCTGGTTCTCTCTTCCCAGCCCCCCAAACCGGGGCTTTACAATTACCGTCTGGAAAAATCTTCCACCTCTCCTGGTTGTCCTCCTGCAGGCCCCCAGCCCAGGGAGGGGAGGTCCGCTCTGCTGGCAGTAAGGCACACGACTTCCAGGGTCTGGAAACAAGATGGGCTTTTCCCTCAAGGGGCTCACAATCTTTGCTAAACCCAGACAGACCTTGGGCGTAGCGGGAAAAGCTTCTTTATTACACACTGAAATTCCATCCACGGGGAAACTGGCTGGACCGTTGAGCCAGCCTCCAACTGAACAGCCAAGCCCAGGGCAGCCAGTTCCAGCCTTAGTCCTCACCTGGTGCCCTAGACCCCTCTCCTATTCTGCCAGCCATCAAATTTCCGCTGCCTGATCTGTGTCCTGGCGGCATCTAGATCCGCCCCGACCGAAAATCCCAATCCGTTTGCAAAGAAATGATTGGAGCTGGAGGGCTGGGGTGAGATGGAAGACATTCCCGTCTGCACAATTTCTCTTATCTCACTGTCCTCTCCCTGGGCCCAGATGTCTCCACCCGGTGGAGTAGAAGTGAGAAAGGATGTTCAGAGGAGTTGCTTTTTTCTGCGACCCCCTCTTCGCTCCCCACCCAGCTGATTTCCTGCCCTGGCTCCCGCACCGGGCTGGGGCGCCAACTAAATCTGATGAAAATGCAATTGCCAAGTCGTTAAGGTATTTGAATTTAAAAAAAAAGAAAAAAAAACTCCTGAGAAAGAAAGTATTTGATGGCTAATAATCTCATTTCAATATAATGGGACCTTCTTCTACAGAGAGCAAGACAGGTTAAGAGATATAATTATGACTTCGCAAACTCTCTCCCAAGCGCGGGAGACACGCTGACAGGTCTGTGCGAGGCTGCGCCCAGCTTCTCTTGCTTGGAGGATAGATGCTTTGTCTGCGCGGCCGGTTAAAGACACGCGGTCCCTTTTCAACCCCCAGCTCGGCCTACATTGCAATTTAACTGTCAGCCGCGTCCTCTCTCGGGGATTGAGCGCTAGGGCAGGGGGTTGGGTGACGGAAGGGAAACCGGACTTGGAGGAGAAGCATCGAGGGTCTGACCGGTCAAACGCTGCTGGACCCGGAACCCCAAGGTGGAGTTTCAAATCTGATCCCACCAGGGGCTCTTTTAAAGGGCGTCTACACCGCAGGGTTCAGGAGTAGCAGCGGTCGGGAGGACTTGAGGGGTACAGATTTATTGTCCGCGTCCAAAGTGGCGCTTTTGATCCGAAATGAATAGATTCTTTCTGGTGGACTTGCTCGGCCTCAGGGGCGAAAGGAATCGGCTCAGGAAGCTGGAGTGACCCCGGACTCTGGAAGAAATGTCTGCTTGCCCCTTTACTACACTAGTAGAGAAACTCCCTAAAAACTTAGGAAAAAAATTCTCCCGGGCTCACATCTGTTCTCTTAACCAAAGTGCAAAGAAGGGGATCTCTAAAACGCTGGACACTTCTGTGAGGGAAAGGTGTGTGCCCGCAAGCGGGCTGCCCGCACACTTAACGAGTACTGGTGTTCAGGTCCAGAGAATACCGGGGAGTCAAGGGTCGGTCCTACCGAGAAGTCCGAGTTACACAGCCAGCCAGACGCGCCCCTTAGTAACGCAGGTGCACAGATCACCAGGGAGTGAGCTCAAAATGTTCAGGAATGCGTGTGCGCGCCTGTGCGCGCACGACGTCTCTGGAACTGGGAGAAGAGAAAGTCCCTGATGGGAGAGGTACTTAGGATGGATGGTCAGACATCAGGTGCAGAATCTGGAGAACGGAAGTGAGGCGAAGCTTTACACCCAATCTCTAGGTCAGTTCGGCCCACCTTCTCTGAGAAGAAATTCGAAGGATGCGGGCGCACCGCCGACCCTCTCCAATTCGCTAGGCCTCGAGGCTCCGCAGAACTCCGACGGTAGTAGCCCTTAGGGGAATGGAATTGTGGGGGAATCCCAGGGTGCGTCAGGAGAAGGAGATCGCTAGGTCACTCAGCGCAGCGACTCCTGGAGTAGGTGACTTCATCTTGCCAAGATTTCAGATTTTCAACGGCACGTGCAGCTACTGGCCTCTCTAGAACCATTGCAAAAACGATACAAGCGAGGGTGGCGCTGTCACGTCCTCGGTGGCTATGTTTCCTTCCTCCCAGCAGAGTTCCGCCTGGGAACATCTTCCCCTTTGATTCCTACGTTTTTAAAAATCTTGATCAAATGACGCTCAGAGCGAACCTGGCTGCGAGTCTGGTTGCATACCCCCTCCCGGTTAGATGCTAACCTTTTGCCCTTGTCGGGCCCACTGTGGTCAGGCTGTGCCAGGTTTTTCCCGCTCCCCCTTGATGTCTTTTCCAATTGCGGGATGATGCGTGAATACGTGTAGAAACAGTCCCCAACCTTGACCTATTAGGCTTCCTGTCACCTCCCCAACGTGCCCTTCCCTCTTTGGGGTTTAATGACTCCTAATACTGACAGCTGGTGAGCACTGGGGGCTGCGCGGTCATGTAGCCTCTCGGATGGCCATGGTGATGGGGGATCCCTCATGCTGAACGCTCTGGGAGAAGAGGACAACTCTGGACGTCTAGTTGTGCTGGCCCTGGTCCCGTGTGTGTGTGTGTGTGTGTGTGTGTGTGTGTGTGTGTGTGTGTGTGTGTGTGTGTGTTAGGGGGGCACAGAGTGTGGGTGCGTCGCCGTCAGGGTCAGGGGCGAAGGGGCAGGCGGAGGGCAGCTCGCCGGGAGCCGGCGCGGAGGCTCAGGTTACCCGGCCTGGCCCTCCCACCCGCAGCTCACGCGCGGGGGCCGGGGCGGACTCCGGCCGTTCCCCCTGCTGTTTGCATTTCTCTGGCAGGCGGCGGGGGCTCGGCTTGAAAGGAATGGCCTTGGTTTGGAACGGTGTTTATTTTTCTTAACTAGCCAGTGCGGACAGACGACCCCGTGAGCAAGGCGACGGGACCCGCCGATCCTGCGATTGGGAAAGGGGTCAGGACTGGGGCCAGTCGGATTACAAGGGGGAGCTGGGAATGGGCTTTGGTCCCCTCACCCACAGCGGCTGGGCTGGGGGAGGGGTCGTGGCGGGCCAGAGGATGACTTTGTTACTTGCGGGCAAATAGACCTTCTACTGCGGTTGCCTTAAGATTTGACCTTGCACGAGGCCGGGCAGTCAAGTGGCAAACTTTTTGACTTTGACGACCTGTTTTCTGGGATTTAAGTTCGTTGATCCTGAATTTTAGTTCTAATACCTGTAATACCTTTGTGACTCAGTTTCCTCCTCGCTCAAAGGGCTCTCGCGTAGCGCTTTGCTCAGTGGATGAAAGGCTTTATAATAGCATCATTTAGGGCAGAGCCAGGGACTTGTGAGAGCTCTATACATCAGCCCTTTTGATGGGGGCGGTGGCCACCCGAGGGTGGATGGAGTGGAGGAACAGACGGCAAGGGTGGGGCCCCTAGGGAAAGGCTGGAGATGGGGGCCCAGAACTATTAAGCAGTAGAAAAGAAGAGATGACTGGGGAAGGGTTCTGAGCGTTTTGACAGAAGAGGAATAAAATGCAAATGATATTCAAAGCAAAATGCTAATGAGTTTCTATTCTTTGAGCGGCTACAGCCCAGGTCCATAGTGATGCTAGAGCTGGAGAGAACTCGAGGCCCCGGGGAGGGTCCAGAAACCCGAGTCTCGGGTGTGCACCATGACCGAGAGTGTGCATGTGTGAGTGTGTCGCGAGCTTCTTCCTCTGGAATGTGCGGTGAGGGCTCCGGGTGTGCTCGCACCGACATGAAAATGAGGTCAGGGAAGGTCGTTCCACTCTGCCGCATAAATCAAGGAGGAAAGGGGAGTGGATGTGAGAGACAGTCCCTGGAGACTGCGGGGAGGGAGGGGAGAGGGAGGGAGGGAGAGAGAGAGGTAGGAAGGGAAGAAAGGGGGGAGGAGAGAAAAGTTCCCTGTAGACTGTAAGAAGGGGGTTTAAGCCTCTTCAACCCTGAGCTTCCTGCACCCAGAACATCTCTTTGTCTCTCTCTCTCTCTCTCTCTCTCTCTCTCTCTCTCTCTCTCTCTCTCTCTCTCTCCAACCCCTCCTTCTCCCTCCAGGGTCTTACTATGTAGGCCTGGCTATGTTGGAATGTACTATATAGACCAGGCTAGCCTTGAACTCACAGTAATCTGTCTGCCTGTTTCCCAAGTGTTGGGATTAAATGCATGCGCCACCCCTCATGCTCAGTTTAAACCTTCCTTCCTGTCTAAATGCTTTTCTGTGTAAATCGTGAAAACCATGCATCCAGCCTCTCCCTGAGTATTTAAGCCCTCACTCATGCAATTTCACACTTGTTACTTCTGGGCACAAAACTGGGCTCTGGAGTGGGAGAGGGGTGTCCCTGAGGGGATCTCAGTGAAGCATTCTGGAGAGGGTTGCCCTTTGCCATCCGTTTGCCTCAGGCCTCTACCACAGCCTGGGCACATCATGCTCCTCCCAGTGACTTGGCTACTGTCACCTCCCCCATCTCTCTGCTCCCTGTGGGGTACCAGGGAAGGACTTGCTCTTAGGGTGCTTCCCTGTGCCCAGCTGGGTGATCCTGGTGGGGGTGATGTCCTCCAAACCCAGGCTGTCCCGGAACTAGAGCAGACAGGAAATTTCCAGGCTACTCTTGCTCCCATGTGCCAGAGGAAAGTGGGGGTGGGAGCCTCCACTTTCCTACACTGGGAGATGTAAGTCCAGAAAAGTGAATGGGTGGAAGGGTCACCCTGTCTTGGAAACACCTCCGTGGTGACCAGGAGCTGTGTTCTTGGTTGGCGTGATGTCCACTGGCAGCGAGAAGGGAAGAAGGCGTCCTGGGCTGGATGGCACCTTTCCCTTCCATCTGTGCCTGGTCCTGCATCAAATTCCTTCTCCACTCACCGGACAATAAGACACGATGCAGCATTCTGCACAGTGGGTACAGCTAGGTGCACCCCAGTACATATTGAATTAAATGCCCAAAGGACCCACACCAGTAGAACGCCTGTGTGTCCACATTTGCTAGGTCATGCATTCATTCCACAGATGGTGAATTTCTTCCAAATGTCCAGCGATGTAATGATAGGGTTGTGGGTGGGGATGCTTATACTTTCCCTGGGTAGAAAGACAGCAGTCAGGAAACACAAGTATGTGGCTCCAGGTAGAGCATGTTCCTGCTGGAAAGAGACAGTGCTTGCCCAGGACCGCATGGGGGAGAAGGAGGCCTTTATGAAATAAGGGACGGACCAGGCAGACTTCTGGAGGGACAGTGTGGTTGGCAGAGAGGACCTCAAATGCAGAGTCACATGTGGGAGGGGTCTGATCTGGATCAGGGAGATGGGTGGGGCAGAGGTCAACAGCCGGTCAGCTGGGCCCAGATGATGGTGTGGAGTTTTGTAGGCCCTACTGGGGGTCCTTGGACCATGAGTCAGGTGGGAAGGAATGGCATCATTTGATTTATGTTCTTTAAAAACGGTCCACAAAGACCAAGGGGATTTAACTAAGTTATCTTGGTTTTTCAGGGTTATGAGTTTTAAATTGTCCTGTTTCAACTATAGACTATTGAACATGTAGGCCAGTTGATGTCCTCCACTCCCGACAATACAAGTTTGAAAAATTGTCTGGAACTGGACAGCAGATAGGATCTCTAAAAAAAAAAAAAAAAAAAAAAAATAGGTCAGCCTCAGAATCTGACTGGTGAGGTTCCTAGAACGCCTATTTCTGAGGGTGTCTAGTGTTTATACCCCATAACTCCTGCCTGCCTTATCCTGGGACTGTTCCGGACTGCAAAACAGCTGTGTGTGTGTGTGTGTGTGTGTGTGTGTGTGTGTGTGTGTGTTCGCGCGCGCGCGCGCATTTGTGTGCATGTGCACACTCTGTAAGAAGGTGACATCCAGGCTTTTTGAAGTACAGGTTTCAGACTGGATGCTGGAAGCCGCCAGGTGGTCTCACACCGCCCCCTAGCAGCCAGGAGGGACACTACCCAGAAGTCCATACCAGATGCAGAGCTGTTCCAGGGCGACAGGGGGCGCAGGGACAGGTTTATGGGTTTCTGCCAGGTGCCAGGTGTTTGGCATCAGAGTAACTGACAGAGATTTGGGCTTCCGGGGTAACTTTATCCCAGAAGTTCTGACAAACAAGGTGCTTGGGTAAAAGGATGGGTGGGGGATGGGGACGCTTCTGCAACCTCGGTGGCAGGGAGCAGATGAGCCAACCTCCCTTTTCTTTTAACTGCAAGGTGCAGAGATAGATCCCTGCTTGGTGTCAGCGCCAGCTCAGAGCCTGGAACCATTCTCCGTCCTCTGCTGCTTCCTAGTGGGCACGGATGACATTACCATTGTTAGGCAAGGGATGTGAAAATTCTGTGGCGATCAGGGTGCGGAACACCCTAGAGCTATGTCTTAGCCCACCTAACACCAGGGTTGTTACCTCCAATAAACTTTTTTCTTTTAAGGATAGTTCTCACTGCGTAGTCCTGGTTGGCCTGGAAATCCATATATAGACCAGGCTGTCCTCGATTTCTCAGAGACCTGCCTGTCCCTGCCTCTGGAATGCCTCTGCTCCAAGTGACCCACCCATCCATTGGGCTCTCAGAGGAGTCACGAGACTCAGCCATCTGGTTCAGAGCAAGAGAGGAGAATACAGGCAAAATGATCCCTCGAGGTTGTTTACGTGTCTGCCAGAAAAATAAGAATTTGTGCCCACATAAAAGCCCATAAATAACGGCTCATAGCAGCTGTCTAATAGTCCAAAAGAAACAAGCCAGATTGCCCCCACTTCTCCATACAAACTTGAGTTTTAAAAGCCATTTATCGCATTTGTTTATTTATGCACACATACCACAATATGCATGTGGAGGTCAGAGGACAATCTGTGGGAGTCAGTTCTCTGCTTCCACCATGTGGGTCCTGGGGATGGAACCCAGGTTGTCAGGCCTGAGGCAAGTGCCGTTACCCACTGAGCCGTATCGCCAACCCTGACCTTTAAACTTTAAATAATTACAAGCGCACAGACAGTTCGAAGACAGTGCACTGGGGTCCCAGGTTCCCTTCACAGCTGTTTTGCCATCACAGAGACGATGATAACCTTACTGCAACCTTTACTCTGGTTTTGTTTTCTGAGGCAGGGTTTCACTATATAGTCCTGACTCTCCTGGAACTTGCTTTGTAGACCAGGCTAGCCTCAAACTCACAGAGATCTGCCTGCCTTTGCCTACTGAGTGCTGGAATTAAACGTGTACACCAGCACAATTGCCCCTACCGATACCCTTCACAGCCACACCCATCCCCTCTCTTCAAACATTGGTGCCCAGGCTTTTGTGAGACTCTGAGCTCAGTTGCTGGGGTGGTTGGCGAATGGCGAGTTGAAGACACAGAGGGGGCTTTAGAGAGTTGGGTTAAGCTTGAGGGCTGACGGACATCAGAACATACATGGGACTAAAGTATCAAGGAACCAGTGAAGACTCAACACAGAGAAGCTATAGCTCCCGAGAGACGACGGGAAGTACTCTGTCACAAGAGCTCTGGTCAGGACAGCACAACCCCCTTCTACGCTGCCCAGGGGCACGGCTGCTGCCTCTTCTCACATCCACATTTCCCACGGCTTAAGCTGCATTGAAGGCATCTTTACCATTCTCTTGGTCTGTTTTGGAGATGACACGCCATGCAACTCAGGCTGGCCTCAAACTTGTCATCCTTCTGCCCCAGCCTGCCTAGTCCTTGGCTTGTAGGTGTGCACCTGTAATGGCCTTGCTTCCTTTCTTCTTTCTGTAACCTGTGCTTGCTCTCCACCATGATGACAAATTCCCTGAGGTGATTAGCTCAGAAAGGGGAGAGTTTGTGGTTCCAGAGATCTCCCTTAGTCCTATTGCTTTAGGCCTGTCTTTTCAACAGTATGACATGGAGGAAGAAAGGTGGAGGAGGGGCTTGGTCACCTTGAGACAGCTGGGAAGGAGTGGTGGTGGCTCTGGACTTGAGCTTATGGAATGAGACACTCAGTGTGTGTGGCTGGATGGGACGTCCCATCTCAGTTGTGCTTCTCTGGAAACCCAGTAGACTCACAGTGTAATATGTGACCCCAAACCAGCCATGTTAGCAATGCAGACGAACCTTCAAAAGGCCCCACCTCCCAAGCGCCACTTCTTAAAACTTTATTTTTTTTTCATTTTGGCATGTGTGTTTATTTATGAGTATGAACAGGTGGTCAGAGAACAGCTGGGGAAGTCTGTAGTCTCCTTCTGCCATGTGGGTCCTGGGGGTCTAACTCAGGTTGAACTCGCTAGCCAGCACCTTTACCTGCTGAACATCTCATAGGCCCGATTTCTACCTCTTAAAGGTTCTTCCACTTCCTAAGGGTGCAAAGCCTCCACACATGGTCTTTTGAGAGCTGTTTTAGAGCCAAAATGGAGCATTGTAAAACTTTCACATAATGTATAAAATGAGGACTAAAACACAAAGGCCTCTTTTGTAACTCTTGTTTTAACTTGTAGAGTGCACACACATGCTTACACACACACTCACACATACACTCACATGACACTCACATTCACATGACCTCACACAAGCACTCACACATACACCTCACACACCACACACACACACACACACACACACACACACCTGTACTTGCACACACACCTCACACACCAAACACCACACACACACACACACCTCACACACACACACACACACACACACACCTCACACACCACACACACACACATACCTCACACACCACACACACACACACACACACCTCACACACCACACACACACACACACACCTCACATACCACACACACACACACGCACACCTCACACCACACACACACACACACACCTCACACACCACACACACACACACACACCTCACATACCACACACACACACACACACACACACACGGTGTGGGAACCCATTCCACCAATAGCCGTGGGATACCAGCTTTAGGGCTTGACTTCTTGTCTGCTGACATGACCACTTAAGAAGAGAGAGAGAGATGTCCTGTGCTCTCTTGGGTGGTGAAGACCAGGTCAGGTGATGTGAAGTAGCATGTGGTCAGTTCCTAGCTCCCTTGGGCAAAACGAAAGGACTCTGAAACTGGTTATACCTTATCCTGTATCCGTGATGTGAAGTAGCGTGTGGTCAGTTCCTAGCTCCCTTGGGCAAAACGAAAGGACTCTGAAACTGGTTATACCTTGTCCTGTATCCGTGAGTCTGTTTCTCCATTGCACCCCTTAATAAATTGATACATATGTGTGTGCATGTGTGTGGTTGATGTTACATACACATACCACACACACCTCACACATACTCACACCATGCACACACACACACTCCACATACATTCACACACAGTCACACACACACCTCACACATACATGTATGTATACACACACTCACACACACCACACACACACATATACATACACACGCACACTTGGTGTCCTCCTGATGTGAGTCTTTGACGTGTTTGCGGTAATTGATCTTCACTGTCAGCTCTACTGGACTTAGAATAACCCACAAGTCACGCTCCTGCACATGTCTGTGGGGACGTTTACAGAAAAGCTGAACTGAGCGGGGAAGACTGTCCTGAGTGTGGCACCAGGCGGTACCATGCAGCACCATCTGATGGCCTGGGTCTTGGACTTCTTAAGAGGGAGAAGGCAAGCGGGCACCAGCATTCATCTCTCTCTACTTCCTGACTGATGTGGGGAGAAGCTGCCTCACCTCCTGCTGTCACGTCTTCTCGCCTGGGACGGACCAGGCCCTGCAAGTATGAGTCAGAGTAACCCCCTGTCCCGTAAAATTACCTTTGCCGCATGTTTTGCCACAGGAATGGGAGAAGTCACTAAGACCGCGGCGTCTGTTCACACAGCCACAATGTCTGTAGACACAGTGTTTACTTTTATTTTTTTCCTTGAGACAGGGTTTCTCTATGTAGCTGTGGTTGTCCTGGAACTCACTATGTAGACCAGGCTGGCTTTGAACTCACAGAGATCCACCTGTCTCTGCCTCCTGAGTGCTGGGATGAAAGGCGTGCGCCACCACTGTCTGACTTTCATCTTCAGTTTTACGGACATGCAATATATGTTTTTCTGAAAATCAATTATGTCCTGGTGATGCAATGCGTGCCTGCTAGTGCACATAGATCCATATGACAACTGTGACTGCATGCCTGCTAGTGGACACAGAACCGCGTGACACCCTGCGAATCCACATCTGTAGTGCACACACCTCCACATGGCACCCTGTGATGTAGATGTGGCCTCATTTATCAGTTCCTCCTCCATTTGTGTCCATTTGATTGGTTTCTAAGCATGACCGCTGTCTACAAAGCCATAACAAACATCTTCTTTTTCCCATACTATTTTTATTGATTTTGAGAACTTCACATCATGAACTCTGAGCACCCTTAATTCCTAGTACTCCCAGATCCACCCCCACCTTTGGGATCCCCCCAAAATAAGAAGAAAATAAGAGAAAGAAAGAAAGGAGGAAAGAAAGGGAGGAAGGAAGGAAGAAAGAAAGACAAAAAATAAGTCTAATTTGTTTTGCCCATGGTCAACCAACAGCTTTTGAGACTGAATTTTCTCACAACCACTATCACTGCTGGGAACAGCCAATCTTAAATTGTTATTAATTTGATGGGTACAAACTGATCCACTCAATGTTGTTTTTAATTTGCATCTCCCATTTAGTGATAAAGTTGATCTTGTCTTTTGTGCGTGGTCAAACTCCTGGTGACGAGTCCCTTAGGGAAAATCCTCACCTGCATCCCCACCAGAAGCCACCAGAAGCCATCAGTTGTGGAGAGCTACACTTCAGCATCTTTACCACAATTTTAAGAGTTCTTTTTCACAGCTTTCCATCTAGGGTGTTACTTTTTCAGGGGGTGGGTATAGGGGCTGCCACAGAAGCCTAAGTCCCTCTTTCTCAACTGTGAGCCTGCAGTCATCAATACCACAACAAAAGTCACTTCCTTGCCCTTTACAACCATCAGGAGCACGAATCATGGACTTCTACATGATCTCCAGGGTCAGTATGTACCACTGACCTCAGTGTGGTCTCCAGTGACAGTGGAGTCCACAGACATCAACACAGCCCTCTGCTGCTGCATCTGACCTCAGGTGGCAGCTCAGGCAACCCACATCCATAGCCCTTGGTGTCAGCACAGCTCCCGGATGTCAACAAGGCTTCAGGCTCCACCACAGACCACGGACACCCGCAGGGCCTTCGGTGGTCAGCACAGACCTCAGCTGCAGTAGAACCACACACCCAGACATGGTCCTTGGTGGAAGCAGAGACCCAAGCATCACTGTGGCCTCAGGCGGCAGTGCAGGACACCGCCAGTGGCAACATGGCCCCTAGACAGCAGCATGACTTTGGGCTGTAGCGACAGCTTTTTATGTCTGTCTCTTGGTACACACATCATTTATCCTCCTTCGTAGTTACCAGAAGTGGAATTGTTACCAGGAAGGGGATGTACATGTAATAGTTTGATAAATCTGGCTAAATTGATTTCCTAAGGATGCATGAATTCCTTCAGCTTTCGCGACTGAATTTTCTCACAACCACCATCGCTGCCTGGCTTTTATATTGTTATTAACTTGATGGATACAAAACGATCTGCTCATTGTTGTTTTTAATCTGCAGCTCCCATTTATTGATGAAGTTGATCTCACCTTTCATATGTTACCTTTCTGTGTACGTCTCTTTGGGTGGCAGCTTCCATTGTTCTCCTTCTTCCATTCAGTTGTCACCTCTTACTTATCAATTTCAAAGTCCCCTTTGCATTTTGGATAGTCATCTTTGTGTATCATAATTACTACTAATTTAAAAACATCTTCTGTGGTATCTTTTGACATATGTATGCATTGTTTTTCCTCTGAAAAGGAATGGGGGAGATGGCTCAGGTAAAGGGCTTGTTATGCAAGTGTGAGGACCTGAGTTCAATCCCCAGCATCCACATGAAAAGCCATGCATGATGAAGTATACTTATAATCCCCTTCTGAGGAGGTGGAGACAGGGGCTCTTTAGGGCAAGCTGCCTAGCTAGACAGCAGAATTGGTGAGGTCTAGGTTCAATCAAAAGCCCCTGCCTCAATGAATAAAGTGGAGGATGATTGAGGAAGGCCTCCAATGTTGATTTTGGATTTCCACATTCACATGTACACATGCACGCATGCACACTTGTCTGCACATATGCACACATATACATTCAAACATATATGCAGACATGCATACACATGCAAAAAAGGAAAGAGAGAAGAACCAAGGTGGATGGCTCCAGAGTAAGAACACTATGGCTTGGCTTCTGGCCTCCTTGTGCACACTCACATGTGCATATACATGTGTTCCTGCATGTACACAAACATGCACCCTCCCTGTATTAGTCAGGGGTTTCTAGAGTCACAGAACTTATAGACGGAATCTCTCTATCTAGAGAGAGAGAGAGAGAGAGAGAGAGAGAGAGAGAGAGGAGTGGGGAGGGAGGAAAGGAGGGAGAAAGGAGAGAGGAGGGAGGGTGTCCTGCTGTGGGGACAGCTGGGGAGGTAGTACCTTCTAATCTGTTGCAGACTCTGAGGGCACTTTTCTGTAATATCCCCTGATGCAGGTCACCTGTCTAATTAGCGTAGAAGAGCAGGATGCGGGGACTTTGTCACCTGAGCTCAGAGACCAGGTGCTCTTCTCACTTCTGTATTTTTAACTCCTTCCATTTTTTTTAATGCAGAGGTATTTTAAAATAAATTGCAGATATTCTGACATTTTGTCCTTAAATAATTCATTAGGCGTCTCTAAAGAAAGAACTACTTGCTACATAGAAAACAAGCGTGCCCAAGTCGATGCCGTCTATATTTATCTATCTGTCTACGTATGTATGTGTGCATGTACATTTCTCAAGACTCGCTCCTGGCCTGAGCTCACATTCACGCCTTGTGGATGCACAAGGGCCGCATGCAGGGAACAGGCCTTCCCCAGCCTCTGAGCCACTGTGTGCCTGTACCAGTTGGATACGGTCACCTATCACTGTCCAGCCTCAGATGACTTGGGTTGTTGATGTGAATGAGGGTGAGGATAAGCTACTCCCAACGCTGGCTAAAAGCTGGGGACTTCAAAGGGGCTTTCTCTGAACGTCTGCTATAACAGCCTCCAGGAACAGCCGTAGACACCAGTTCCTCAGTTCCTCTCCCAGAGGTCGTCTGTGTCTAAAGAGGTCGTCTGTGTCTCAGCAGAGAACACAAAAGGTGTAATCATGCCAAGATATAACCTATCAGAGAGGAGGGAGCCTCAACTGAGGAGCCCCCTGTGTTTAAACCTGTAGGGTATTTCTTAATCAGAGATAGCTGTGGTTCTGGGTTCTATAATAAAGAAGGCTGAACCAGCCATGGGAAGCAAGCCAGTAAGCAGCACCCTCCACATCCTCCGCATCAGCTCCTGCTTTCAGAATCCCTGTGGATCTCCTGCCCTGACCCCCTTTGATGATGGACTACATTGCGGAAGCATAAGCCAAATCATCCCTTTTCTTCCGGGTTGTTTTTGGCCATGGTGTTTCATTATAGCCATGATAACTGTAAACTACAATTAATAGAAATGGGACTAGCCTCAGGAATTCAGTGTCTGCCTAAGATGTGACTCTGGTAACTGTGTTGGTGAGCAGAGAGAATGTGGAAAAAGTGTCAACAGGCTGCTATGGGGACCTCAGTCCCATCCCTGACCTTTGGGCAGAAGGAAGACAGAGATGCCTTGGAGTGGGAGGCTGCTTGTTCATTCCCGGCTGCCCAGAACCCCGAAATAATTACTCAGAAAACTGTATCAATTAAATTACTGCTTGACTTATTAGCTTATGCATATTTCTAGCTAATTCTTACATTTTGAATTTACCCATTCCTATTCATCTGTGTATCACCACGTGGCTGTGCCTCACTGGCAAGATTCCGGTGTGTCTGTCCATGGTGTTGGTTTCTCCTGACTCTGCCTTCTTTCTCCCAACATTCAGTTTCGTTCTCCCCACCTTGTTCTACTCTGCCATTTCATAGGCCAAGCCAGCTCCTTTATTCATTAACCAATAAAAGCAACACATATACAGACGGACTTCCTATATCAGTGCTTCTCAGGATTGAGTGCTGGTCTGGGATCCTCTTCTTTGGCCTTTGGTGAGGGCTCCCGGTGGGGGATGTTCTGAGGTAACTGTGATGCCCTTCCGCACTCCTACTGAAAAGATGCAGAGGCCCAGGGCTTGGGGGATTGTTGACAGAGGTTTCTGTCCCGCCCGGTCCCATAACTGTTCAGTCCCAAAGAAACACACAAAGAAACACATTAATCATAAACTGGTTGGCCTATTAGCTCAAGCTTTTTATTAACTCTATATCCTACATTAACCCATAACTTTTCTATATGCCAGCCGCATGGCTTGGTACCTTTTATCAGCGAGACATTTTTATCTTGTTTCCTCTGTGTCTGGGTGAAGACTGTAGACTGACTCTTTTCTCTTTTCAGAAGTTTCCTGTTCTCGTTGCCCCACCTATACTTCCTGCCTGACTACTGGCCAATCAGGGTTTTATTAAAGCAATACAGCTGATAAATCTCTACAGGGTACAAGATCACTGTCCCACAGCACGGGAGAGTGAAGCAGGGAGCACGGGGATGAGGTAAAGACCTCACTCCTAAAGGCTGAGGGGTGCTCCTAAAGGCTGAGGGGTGCTCAGCTCATGGGTGGAAGTTGGCTAACAATCGGGTGACTCCACAGACCGGAAGGAGCTGGGGAGGACAGGAGGACTAGGAAGCAGGTGATTTTGGCATTGGAACCCCTGAAGGCTGAGAGAGAGAGAGAGAAAGAGAGAGAGAGAGAGAGAGAGAGAGAGAGAGAGAGAGAGAGAGAGAAGGCCCCCAGTGCCTCCAAAGGTAGCACTGACATGGGGTTGGATGGCATAGAACAAGCCTGTTTCATGATTCAGCTGGTCTTCTGGAGTTTAGTTCCTGGGGCTAACAGCAGGTCAGGGGGCCTGCACCCTGTCTCTTTCTCCCACTTGCCTCTCTTTGGAAAATTTGAGGTGAGTCTTTCAGAGAATCCCCCCAGAGGCAGCTCCCTCAGTGTCCCACACACTACTGAGGCAGCAAGGACAGATCCTGGGTATGAGAGCCACTTCTAGTCTCTAGAATCCTGAATCTGACAGACCCTCCCTTCACAGAGCCTTCTCTGAGCTGTCAAGGAGAGAGAATGGAGCCATCTCCTGCCTGGGCAGCCTAGAGCCCACAGCACACATGGTTTGCCTTCCCTTTGTGACCTGTTGAAATTCTGCAGGAGTTTCCAGAAAGCTCTGAAGAAAGAGACAGATGGGAGGAGAAAACAAAAGACAAGCAAGCAGGCAGAGGAAAAAGAATATACTTTAAGCAAAGCTTAAAAATCAGTTTAAGAGCAAACACTTAGACCCAGGTTCATAGCACAAGCTGTCACTGCAGCTCCAGAAGTGGAGGCAGGAAGATCAGTTCAAGGTCAATATTGCCTTTGTCAGGTGCTCAGGTCCAGTCTGAGCAACAGGAAGCCCTGCCTCAGAAACAAAACAAAAGGAGTTAACATTTTAATATTGCCAAAGAAAAGATGGCACGCCCAAACCAAACAGACATTCTGTAAAATGGAACATTCTGAGGAATGGAAGGTGAGCCACAGACATTGTGAACACGCGTCTGGGAAAGCTGGGGTGGGGTCTGAAGACTTGATTCATAAGGCACCATTGAAAGCTTGGCATGGATCACAGCTGTAGTCCCAGCAGGGCAGGATGATCAAGATAAGCCTCAGTTACATAGCAGGGTGGAAGCCAGCCTGGGCTACATGAGACCCCATCTCCTAAACACAAAGGGTTCAGAGAGATGGCTCAGCGGTTAAGAGCACTTGCTGCTCTTGCAGAGGACTGACATTTGGTCCTCGGTACCCATACGGCAGCTCACAACTGATCACAATGCCCGCTTTAGGGGATCCGATGCCCTCTTCTGGTCTCTGCAGCCACCTACACTCATGTGCCCACAAACAAAAACAGCCCCCTGAGATGAATGAAAACTGAAAGGGAATAAGGAGAGAAAAGATGGCGAAACCAGAGGCTCTATCTGGAAGGTCTAGGGAAGGGCTATGTATCGGAGAGAAAAAGATGTAACAGCCTCATGGGAGTGGAGAGCTGGGAAGGACCCTGGGAGCTGGGCGACTGTGCCAAGACACAGAAGGGAGGGCAACAGAAGGGTCTAGAGCCTGCGGCCATGTAGTTTGGTGACAAGGATGAGAGGGGTGGGAGGGAAGGGGGGCAGGAACACACATGGCCAGGGCTGCTTAGCTGTGCATATCTTTAGCCTCTACTTAAGCTTTAATCTTACTTGAGGACCTCAAAGACGAACCTGGGGGAGTTAGGGATCTCTTTGTCCCTCTTCCCAATGTGGTCACAAGAAATAAATCTATTTCTTTCTGCTTTTCACTATTAAGTTTCCTTTCTTTCTTTTATTTTTGATTATTGAGGATGGTTGACTGAACTTGACACAGGGGGCACAGGCTGTGCTTGATAACATAATATTAGGGAGGCTCAGGTCTGTGTTGAGCAGTATAGCCCTGGACTCTGGACCAAGTTCTGGCCTTTTATTGAAGAATTATGCTGCTTAGAGGTCAGGGAGGAGGTTCTGGGAGCCCTGAAGACAGGCCACCAATCTTGGGACTTGTGACCTGGACTGAGTTAGATGCCTCCAGGAAACTCCTGTGCAGCCCACATGGCTTTCTCAAGGCCCTGAGATGAAGAAAAAATAAATGGTCAGTCATACCATTCTTGGTGAACGCAGGTGTTTCCTTTCTCCTCACAGGTGTTCCCTTTCTCCTCACATGTGTACCCTTTCTCCCTACAGGTGTTCCCTTTCTCCTCACATGTGTGCCCTTTCTCCACACAGGTGTACTCTTTCTCCCCACAGGTGTTCCCTTTCTCCCCACAGGTGTACTCTTTCTCCCCACAGGTGTACCCTTTCTCCCCACAGGTGTACCCTTTCTCCCCACAGGTGTACTCTTTCTCCCCACAGGTGTACCCTTTCTCCCCACAGGTGTACTCTTTCTCCCCACAGGTATACTCTTTCTCCCCACAGGTATACTCTTTCTCCCCACAGGTGTACCCTTTCTCCCCACAGGTGTACCCTTTCTCCCCACAGGTGTACCCTTTCTTCCCACAGGTGTACTCTTTCTCCCCACAGGTATACTCTTTCTCCCCACAGGTGTACCCTTTCTCCCCACAGGTGTACTTTTTCTCCCCACAGGTATACTCTTTCTCCCCACAGGTGTGCCCTTTCTCCCCACAGCTGTGCCCTCAGCAATGCTGCTCCTGGCTTGCCATGACTCTCTCCACTTTCCGGAGTTGACCCCATGCCTTTTACCCAACCCTGTGTACATTTCTCTACATGTCCTCTGTCCCCAAGCTGGTGACTCATTTCCTCCTGTGACTACTACTCTCTCACTCAGAACTTGGGAGATAGCTGTAGGTAGTCCCTGGGCTTGAGAGTTTCTGTAGAGGTGGGTGATGGAGGGGTTTTCTGGTTGTGGTGAAGGGTGGGAGCAGGGGACAGAAGCGTGGAGGAAATGCCTGCCTGCTAGTCTGATTTCAAAGACTAAGGCAGGCAAGAGGTCTGCAGGAGGATGCAAGGTGCATGGCCTCAGACTTAAAAGGCTATCAACATTTTTTCTCACCTCTGCTCTCTGGTAGATTCCTGTTCTGAGCCACCATGACAGAACATGTTCTCTGCTCCATTTGCTCCCAGTCCAAGTCCCACCTGGGGAGCAAATATACCAGCATCAGGATCTTGATGAGCAGGAGTCCACAGAACATAGAGACCAAGGTGTTGAGGGCAGCAGGATCAGAGTCCCGGGTGGAGTTCTTCAGCCTGGAGACACAAGAGGAATACAAGACATGGCTGAGTGGCGGCCTTGTCTGCAGCCCCATCACAGGTGTGTGTGGATTAGGTCCTGCTTGGAACTCACCCCGTAGAGACGGCAGCAGTAGCCAGAGTTATGGGGGCTGCACTGGCTCCTCCGTTCTGGGGCTCAAAGCTCTGTATCTGTGGGAAGATGAGGTTGTGTGGAACCCAGGCTGCCTGTGAGGATGCAGATGCTGTAAGGGAAGAGAAGGGACCTGGGTTAGTGGGTGGGATAGCTGTCTGCTCCCACAGCAGGAAAGGAGCCAGACTGAGTGCAGGACCCATGGACTCAGAGGGGAAAACAGGGCTGGAACTTGGGAAAGCTGAAGTTGTAGTGTTCATGACATCACACAGAATATCCTTGTGGGTCACTTGATGTGGCTCTGGGCCAGGAACATTAACCGAAGTTCAGACTTCTTGTCTCCTACCCAGAATTCCTTTATACCCCAGGCTGTTAGAAGTTCACCTCTCACATCTGCCCCTATCCTCATTCTCCTGGACTGTGGGGAAGTCAGCCCCTGGTGGAACACTAAGGCAGTGTGGTGGTTTGAATGAGACTGGCCTCCATAGGTTCACATATTTGAATGTTTAGTCCCCCATTGATGGAGCTGTTTGGGAAGGATTAGGAGGTGTGGCTTTGTTGGAGGAGCTGTGTCACTGGGGTGGCTCTGAGGTAGTCCACATCATTCCAGTTAGCTCTCTCTCTGACTCCTGCTTGTGACCTATATCTTGGTTAGCAAACAGCAGGAAGAGAGAGACACTGGGCCTGGGTTGAGCATTTGAAACCTCAAAGCCCATCCCCAGTGAGACATTTCCTCCAAAAATACCACATCTACTCCAACAAGGCCACATGTCCTAATCCCTTCAAATAACGCCTATGAGTCTATGGGGGCCATTTTTATTCAAACCACCACACCATGTAAAAAAAAAAAGTTAAGATTCTTGTCTGGTGCTTACAATCCCAGTGTTGGAGAGGCAGAGGTAGATGGACCCCTGGGACTCATTGGTCAGTCAGATTAGCCTACTTGGCAAGTTCCAGGCCACTGAGAGATGTTGGGGGGGGATGGTGGCTATCACCTGAGGGACCAACCATATCCAGTAGGTGTGGTGGCAGGCACTTGTAATCCCTGGCCTGGGGAAGCAGAGGCAGGAGGCTCTCTGACGCTCACAATAGGGGCCAGGCAGCTTAGCTTAAGCAGGGAGCCTCAGGTCCCAGAGGGAGACCTCATCTCAAGCAACAAAACAAACAAACAAACACAATGTGGATGGCTTTTGGGGAATTCTGCTATCTGGCTTCCACAAACATGGACATATATGTGTATCCACGTGCCATGTGAACACCCCCACACACCCCTGCACATAGGTAAGAAAACATGAACGCTGAATCCACTCTCTTATGTGTTCACAGAGAAATGAGTTGTCAACACTGTCTCTTACAAACCCAAGTCCAAGTGCAAAGGTCTGTTCTGCTCAACAACTAATGGGACTGCAAACAGGGAGCCGTGTCTTGGAGATGTGAGATGCACCATCCCTGCCTGTGGTGCAGCTTTGCCATAGTGGGGTTTGGCTGTTGTTGTTAGTTTGGTTTTTGTTTTGTTTTTATATTTTTTTCTGACAGGGTCTCAGAATAGCTCTATTCATGTTTTGAAGCAAGAAAGGTGTCTGAGTTAGGGTTTACTGTGGGTGTGAGTAGACACCATGACCACAACTCTTATAAAGAAAACATTTAATTGAGGTGTCTCGCTTACAACTTTAGAGGTTCAGTCCATTATCATCATGATGGGGAGCATGACAGCATGCAGGCAGATGTGGTGCTGGCTGTATCCTTACCAGGAGGCTTCAGGAAGTCAACTGACAGTCACACTGGGTGGAATCCTGAGCATAGGAAACCTCACCCTCCACCCCACTGTGATGCACTTCCTCCAACAAGGCCATTCCTACTCCAACAAAGTCACACCTAGTAGTGCCACTCCCTTTGGGGACCATTTTCTTTCAGATCACCACAGAAGGACGTGACATGCTGTCCATGTGAATCAAATCTAAGGTATGAATGTGAGAAGCTCAGAGCAGACAGAGGAACTTGGTGACCGATGACTCTCAACCGAGCAAATTGCTTGTCTGGGCACTGCATCTGTGCAGAACTTACTCTCGTAATCATTCAGAGTGCCGTAGGACATTTTGAAATTTGCTTCTATCAAACGATGATAAACGTAAATCCTTGGACCCAGAGTCTAATTTTCCTATGAAAAATAATTTAAATTTAGCTAAAGCTTTCTAAGCTTTCTTCTTAAAAGATGTTCTTATTTCTGTCTTATGTGTAAGGGTACAGGGTACACAGGTGCACCACACGTCTGCAGTGCCCCCAGGGGTCAGAAACGGGAGTGGATGCTCTGGAACTGGGGTTACAGATGGTTGCAAGCTGCTGTGTGGTTTCTGAGAACAGACCAGATCCTCCGCAGGGGCATCCAGTGCTCTCAACAGCTGAGCCGTCTCTCCAGCCCCTAGTTTCCATTTCTTAATGGGAGAGAAGCAGACATTTTATTAAGAAAGAGAAAGACCCTAGAACATGGGAGAGGGCAGCATAGTTCAAAAGCCCACAATTTCTTTTTTAGATAGTGACCTTGTGCATGCTAGGCAGATACCCACTACTGGGGTGTATTTCTAGACACTGTTTTTGTGAAATATGATCTCATATAGCTCAGACTAGCCGTGCTTCACTATGTAGCCTACTCAGGTATAGAATTCAAAATCCCGAGGTCTTCCATTCCTGAGCACTGGGATTATAGACCCACAGCTCCATATCTGGCTAAAAGACAAAAGTTTTAAAAGTTACTACAGGTAATCAAAGGTACATTTTGAAGATTGTGGCACCCAGGGCAGCTTGGCTGTACAGCTGCCATGACAGGCTGACATGCAGCCAGTCATAGAGTAGGCCTGAATTTCATTCCAGCAAAGACCACAAGCTGAGACCATCCAGGCACCACCCAGGAACGGGACCATCGGCCTTCAAGGGGAAAATACCTAACATTCCAAAGGAAATGCCTAACGTTCCAATGTCTGTAGACAGGATCACCAGTGAAGCAAGATTAATAAAAACACAGAGCCAGATATTGGGGTTCAACCTGAAGACCCAAAAAGCAAGGCAGCCAGTCATTTACTCTTTCCTCGACCTCAGTTTGAAATGGCAAGCCTGTCTCCAGGAATCTCAGAATGAGACTGTGCCCGAGAGCTGTTTCCTCCCATTTTATAATCCTCTCTAGGGCTGGGATTAAAGGTGTGCACCACTGGGATTAAAGGCACGCACTGCCCAGTTTCTATGGCAACTAGTGTGGCTACTAGGATTAAAGGTGTGTGTTGCCACTGCCTGGTCTGTAAGACTGATCAGTGGGGCTTTTTACTCTCTGATCCTTAGGCAAGTTTTATTTATAAAACACAAGTGAAATGCCGCTACACATCAGATGCCTTAGCCCAGCACATACCTACTCTCTTTCTCTAGGACACCCCTGACACATGTTAGTCAATCAGGGATCTCCTCTCACCCCTGTCCTCTACTGTAATAGACCCTACTCTGCCTGGGCCTGGAGCTCTCCAGTGGTACTATTGTGTCGGGCACATGAAGGGTCCAGACTTCAGTTTGAATAAAGGCTCTTTTCTTTTGCAAATGACTTTGGACTCTGTGGTGGTTTTGGGGGGACTCTGAGATCTGGGTATAGCAAAGATATACCAAATACTTTGTTTATAAAAATATTAAGCTTTTGAAATTGTTTAAAAGCTCCTATTTCTATCAGCATAGCTATAAGAAACCTATTTTCTTTAAAAATTTTAAATGGCTTTATATTGCATTTATTAATTTTTAATTGTGTGTGTATGTGTGTGTGTGTGTGTGTGTGTGTTGGAGCCCCCCCCCCAGTATTTGTGGAGGTCAAAGGACAACCTGTGGAGTCAGTTCTCTCCTCCTACCACATAGATCTTGGGTCAGTTTGCCAGGCTTGGTGGCAATTCTCTTCACTATTACTTTAAAAAAATGTATACACTTTCTTTGTACATTATCTCCTGGGAGTTATGGGTCACTAATCATTCCTTTTTAAAAATACTTTATTTAAATTTATTTTATGTGTATTGGTGTGAAGATCTCCTGGTACTGGAGTTACAGACAGCTGTGAGCTGCCATGTGGGTGCTGGAAATTGAACCTGGGTCCTCTGGAAGAACAGCCAGTGATATTAATTGCTGATCCATGTCTCCAGACCCACTAATATTTCTTATCTTAGGTAAACTGACATATTAGACTAAGATACTAAAATAGAAATCTGTTAAGCATTTGTGCATGTATTTCCTATTTTGAGACAGGGTTTCATGCAGCCCAGGCTGGCTTTGAACTCTTATCCCTCTGCTTCCGAAACTTGCTGAGTGCTGGGATTACAGGCCTGTGTTACTATACCTGGTCTCTCAATTTCTCCCCCTATGGATGTGTGTGTGTGGATCTGTGTGTGTGTGTATGTGTGCATCTGTCTGTGTATCTGCGTGTGTCTCTGTGTGTGCGTGTGTCTGTGTGTCTGTGTTTGTGGGCGTGTGTCTGCATCTGTGTGTGCCTCTGTGTGTGTGTGCACTTCTGTCTATGTGTGTGTGTGTGTGTGCACGTCTGTCTGTCTGTCTCTCTCTCTCTCTCTCTGTGTGTGTGTGTGTGTGTCTGCACCCGTGTATGTCTGTGTGTGTGTATGAAAAGAGTCACAATGTGAGGATGAGTAGGCACAGTTGTGATCCACTAAACTTAGCCAGTAGGCATTGAAATGTGAATTTCCAACAATTCTTACACTACAAGGAATTATTTTACTCTAGGTGTGGTGGCACACACTTTAAAGCCACTCTTGAGAGGCAGAGGCAGGCAGATCTCTGTGAGGTCAAGACCAACATGGTCTACAAAGGGAGTTCCAGGACAACCAGGGCCTCACTGTGAGTGAGACCCTGTCTCAAAACAAAACAAAACAAAATCTACCCTTTCTCCAAGGCCAACAGGATGTGTTAGCTGGTACATGCTGCAGTGTTCTTGATGACCTGAATTCAGTCCCTCATTCTGCATGGTGGCAGTGGAGAGCTGACCCTTACAAGTTGTCCCCTGACCTCCACACATGTGCCGTGACATGTTTCTAAATGTGTGCACATGCACACAAGTTAATGTAATAAAATATTACCTTCCCCTTGATTTTTTTCTGATCAGAAGACCCTCCTGACTTTGGGGGTTCTAGCTCATTGACCATCTTCTGGACCAGGAGAAGCAGACAGACCCCACCCTCATACCAATAAGCCCACGCTACCACAGGATGTCCTAGGCGAGAGATTCTTGTGAGCACACATAATGCAGGATCTGCTCTCTGTGAGATGTACTAAAGAGGACCAGGCTCCGCGTGACTCAGACTGCTCAGCATGGTCAGCTGTCTGTCTGTCTGTCTGTCTGTCTGAGCATCTATGAGCAGCCACTGGCTGCAGGCTTGTAAGTCATGGACTGCTGAGGTGGCTGAGTGTGTGCAACTCTGTGAGTCGGGTTCCCAGCAGCCTTCCCAGGGGGCTGAGACTTGAAAGCAGCCAAATGGAAGCAAAGAGCCTTCCCCGGAGGGTATGAAAGGGGCCCACCCAGAGAAACCACCACGCTGTATTTGGAGGTCAGTTTGGTAGAGCTGCCAGAACCATGGTGTATGGTGACCAGCAGCGCATGGAGTCCTCCTTCACACACTGTATTGGTTACAACAAAGAAGCCAGCACAGGGATCATTAGGGGCTGGAGCTGCTGATTAACCTGATGTCTATAAAAGCTGATCTCTTCTGTCACCAACTTTTCCTTCTAAAGGCCTTGCTCATGGGTGGGTACCGGGAGTCACATAGAATGTCTGCCTTGCTCATGGGTGGGTACCAAGAGTTCAGAGAACGTCTACCCTGATCATGGGTGGGCACTGGGAGCTGAGAGAATGTCATTTCTGCTCATGGGTGGGCACCAGGAGTCACAGAGAATGTCTTCCCTGCCACTATTTGAACTACTGGCATCTCTGAGTGTGACCTGGAGAACAAGGTCAAGGGCGTGCATAGCATTTGCTGCACACCAGCAGTACCCCCCACCACACACATAATAGTTCCCTTGTCTCCTCCTCACCTTGGAACATCAGCAATAACAGCAGCAGAAGGGAGAGTGGACACCTCCTGGCCATGAGTCCCTTTTCCTGCAGCTGCTGGGGGAGCCCGGGTGACAGGTGGAGAGAGAACTGAAGGGACTGTGAAAGGCTTGGGAGCCTCAGCTGTGACCATCGGTCTGTCCGGGAGGGCTCCTCCTGTACCGCTCAGGTCCCAGCCTCTGCAGAAGGTGTTTGCTCTCTCTTGTGCCCAGCTACCCTGTGCTGGATTCCACTAGGGGAGGAGCTTCTAGGTCAGGGGAAACTGTGGTCAAGCCCCTGGCCTTCTCATGTCCTCTCTTCCTGCTGCCTCCTTTTTGCAGGCCCCAGCCTGCCCACCTCTAGAACTGAACTATGAAAGCCAGGAACTATGAGGTCTGATCATGCACCCCAAGGCTCACTGGTTCTAGGGGTGATCAGAGACTCCATAGTAAGGCTCTCGGGTGGGTCAGCGATCCCAGGGGTGACCAGAGACGTCATGGCCAGGTTGTCTGTGGGTCAGCATCATGCTTCCACCCTGGGAAGTTTGTGAGCGTTGGGAAGTGAGAGGAGAGGGTACACAGAGATTTATTCCCAGCAGAGATGTGTAGACAGTGATCCTGGAAAAGTGAGGGCATTGGGGAGTGGGGTTCTCAGAGGGGACAGTGGGAGGATGGGGCAGAGGGGACCCAGGACTAGGGTTGGGGTCATCTTCACATAATACACTCTGCCACCCGAAGACACTAGAGACATAAACCTAAGTAGAAGAAAGACTCGAGTCTTTTTTTTAATTAACAATTTAATTTTTAAAAAGGGTTTGATTTACAGAAGCAGGGGAGGGTGAAGTCAGCAGAGTGTCTGCCTAGCACGCAGGAAGCCATGGGTTTAACCTGGCAGGGCAGTGCAGGTTTACAGTCTCAGCACTTGGGAGGGGGAGGCAGAAACAACAGCCTTGGATACATAACTAGTTTGAGACCAGCATGGGCTACTTGAGAATCTGTCTCAGAACAACAACAAAACAGAAAGACAGACAGACAGACACCCACCCCCAAACAACAACTGACAAAAAACAGGGAGCTAGGTGTTAGTTTTAGAAGGTTTGGTGAGGCTGTATGTAATTCCCGTTTAAACCACAAAGGGCGCTGTCAATCCATCTGTTAGGGAGTGGGGACTTGAGTAGGTAATTGGACCTTGTGAGATCATTTGCCTCTAAGTTTACTGCAATGTCCCCCTCCCTGCAGCAGGGATGACAGAGAAAGGGCAAAGGGATGGACAAAAGAAGGTCATCTCAAGGACATCAGGTGGGCACTCAGGGAGCCCTGGTGGGAAAGCAGGACTGGACCTTTAGATCCAGAGGCCTCTTTGAGCACTTGAATTCAGAATTAATGTCAGCCATTCCTGGATTGGTTAGAAATATTTATTAACGTTTATATCTACTTTTTGTTTATATGTATGTATGCATATGTGTATGGGGATGTGCATGTGACTGTTGGTGCCCAAAGAGGCCAGAAGAGGGCGTCAGATCGCCAGAGCTAGGGTCACAGGGAGTAGGTAGCCACAGGACCACATCCATCTGTCTAAATGAAACTGTATCTTTCGACCAACACCTGAAATGCTAGTCTGAAGGATTGATGTGCAAATATTCAGAAATTGCTTGTGCAATAATTGATATTTAGAATATGTTAAACAATATTTTAAATTTTCATGGGGTAGAGGAAGAAAAAAAAAATGGTCACAAAGTGGCCAGTAGCTCCGAGGCCTGGAGGATGTGTGGGTGTGGAAGCCTCAGGGCAGGATGGAGAGTGTGGTCTCCTGTGCTCTGAAGAAGTGAGAGGCTTCTCTGAAAGACGGTGAGGGAGAAAGCAGAGAGGCCATGAGAACAACCACACAGGAGCGATGGCTGCAGGAGAGACTGGAACACACTGGTCCAGGACAGCAGGCTGAGACAAGAGCTGTGGGTGCCCACCTTGTGGGGAACCTGGAAAGAGGGCTGTGAGGGGATCACTGGGGCCACAGACAAGTCAACAGTCAGGCTAATGGTGGGGGGGGTGCAGAAAGCACAGCTGGGCTCTGCCAGGACACTGAGGCCCGGCCATCAGTCTGAGCCAGCCTTTCTGTCCTCAGCGGGGTCTTAGGTGTTCAAATACGACACCCTGTTAGTGTTGTTCTATGACCTCCAGTCATCATCGTGAGGACCCCAGGATAGGCAGGTACTGCAGTTTTGATGTGAGACATTCTCTTTCTTGCGTGTTTGCACACTTGGTCCCCAGCTGGTGGTGCTGCTTGGGTGTGGGTTCCCAAGCCAGATGAGGGATTGTAGAGAATTGCCCATACCCTGGAAATCTCTCAGAGAGCATGGCAGGAGTGGGGTTTCTCCCTAGTCAATTAAAGTCTGGGCCTAATCCAACCCCATAGAGGCAAAAGCCACATCGTGATAAAGTCAGTCAGGCTTCTGTGTGGCGTGTCACCCCGTCCCCCTAAACTGGCTTTTCAGAAATCATGTGATTGACAGCGTGCTAATCTGATTGGTATGCTTGGAGAGCTCCTGCCCTCACTGCTGCACGTCTTCCCTTCTCCTCATTTCTCCTCTCCCTCGGGACTCCAGCTATAGAAGACAGTCTCGCCATTCCAATGAACGACCTGTCCTTACAGTCTCCAGGGTCGTTCATGCCTGCTACCCTCACACTCCTGCCCGAGACCCTGCTCCCCGGCTCCTCTGCATCCTGGAACTGCCAGCGCACAATGGCCAATGGACGGGGCAGGCGACCCACATTGGGACCCTTGTGGAATCTTTGCGGGTTGGAGTTTCTTCAGAGAAACTGGGTCACTGGAGTCAGGCTTGGAGGTTGTATAGTTGGCTCCCACTTTGTGTTCCTTATCTGCTTCCTGGGTGCAGATACAATGTGACCTGTCTGTCTCCTGTACCTGCCAGCGTGTCTTCCCTGTTGAGATGATTGCACCCTTCTGAAACTGTGAGCCAAAATATACCTTGTCTTCCTTAAATTGCTTTTGTTAGCATCTTTTCCCATACCCACAGGGAAGCAAACCAAACCAAAATAGAATGTCAAACCCAAGATACCATCCTAGCGTCGCTCAAACCATTTTGAATCAGTTCACACAGGCCACTATAGTGAGAGCCATGAGGAGCACAGCCGTGAGCACTCCTGTGAACATACCTGTGAGCACTCCTGTGAGCACACCTGTGAGCACTCCTGTTAACATACCTGTGAGCACTCTTGTGAACATACCCGTGAGCACTCCTGTGAGCACACCTGTGTGCACTCCTGTTAGCACACCTGTGAGCACTCCTGTGAGCACACCTGTGAGCACACCTGTGAGTACTCCTGTGAGCACACCTGTGAGTACTCCTGTGAATACTCCTGTGAGCACACCTGTCAGCACACCTATTAGCACACCTGTCAGCACACCTATTAGCACTCCTGTGAGCACTCAGGCCTTCTGAGTTTCTCTCTGTCATCCACAAAACTGCAGGTAGAGACAGCACCTACCTTGCAAAGTCCTTGTGAGGATTCGAGAGATACTGTATGGAGAAGCTTGGTGCTCAATAACTATGAGATATTAATATTCAATGTAAAATCATAGTTGAGACATAGATCAATTGGTAGACTACTTTCCTAGCATGCAGGAAATGCCGGATTCAAACTCCAGGGCCACATAAACTTGGCATGGTGGCACACACCTGTAATTGTAGCACTCAGGAGGTGATGGGAGGATTTGAAATTCAAAATTATCCTTGGCTACATGAGAATTCTAGTTTTTTACTTAAAATGTCTATTTCTTTTCTTCATAGAACTATTATGGGAGGTATCATGTCTTCCATGTTTATTTGTTCTTAAAGGGGATCAGTATAAAAATAAAAACTAGGTATCAAGAGAGGGGGCCACAAGCTGTGATGGTGCAATTCCCACATTGGGCAGGCAGGAGGATTGTGGGTTTATAGCTTATAGGTTTATAGTTTATAGGATTGGGCCACATAGTGAGATTCTGTTTCAAAAAAACCAAACAACAACAACAAAAACCAACCAAACCAACCAACAAACTAACCAAACAAAAAACCAAAACAAACACACACACAAACCAACATTAAAACAAACAAATAAACAAAGCACCCAGATGTGGTTGAAGGGCTAAGGGAGAGTGCAGCTCCTGCAGCACAGTCTCGCTCTTTGCTCAGCTCAAAACCTGTGTCTGTCAGCCCAGCTCCAGGACCCAGTGCCCCCTTCTGGATTCCTCAGGCTCCTGCACACTCACAAGTGTATATACCTCTGCCTTCTGGATGCACATAATTGAAAATAAAATTGAAAATAAAACAAGGGTTGGGGTGCCCCTCAGAGGTGGAGCATTTATCCATCACACAACACCTTTGCTGCTTTGACACCCCGCAACATGAGAGAAAAAAAGAAATCATTTCCTTGGCTGGAGAGTTGGTTCAGTGGTTGGTTAAGAGCACTTGGTGATCTTGCAGAGGACCTGATTTTGGTTCCTGGCATCCACATAGTAGCTTTCAGCTGTCTGCAGCTCCAGCTCCAGGGATCTGAAAGCTTTCTCTTGTAATGAATCTTTTTCTGTCAACCAGCCAGCTCCCAAATAATGACACAGAGACTTCTTATTAATTATGAAAGCTTGCCTTTTAGCTTGGGCTTGTCTCAACTAGCTTTTTAACTTAACCCACTTATGTTAATGTGTGTTCTATCGTGTGCCGCTACCTCTCTAACATTCTTCACCTCCTGTTTCTTCTGTGTCTCCTGGCATCTCCTGTGTGCCTAAATCCCTCCTCCTTTTTTCCTTTCTCCGCCTGAAGTCCTGTTTATATCTCCTGACTCGTTACTGGTCATTCAGTTTGTTATACTAATCACAGCATTAGTGTACAAATATATCACAACACTCTCTGGTACTATCCTTGAAGACACCAGGCATGCACATAGTGTGTGCATTCTCTCTCTCTCTCTCTCTCTCTCTCTCTCTCTCTCTCTCTCACACACACACACACACACACACACACACACACACTTTTACTCATAATAAAGCAATAAATCTACAGAAAATTTTAAGGAGAGGAGATGAGAGCATGGGAGCACACAAGTCAAAAAGTTATTACATTTTCTCGATCCCCATGCTGGTGGTTTTGTCAACATGACACAAACATAGACCTATATCGGAGTGAGGGAATCTCAACTGAGGGATTATTCCTACTGGACTGGCCTGTGGGCATGTCTGTGGTACATTTTCTTGACTAATAATTGATGTGGGGTGGCCCAATGTGGGTGGTGCCACTCCTGGACAGGAGACCAAGCTGGTGGTCTTCTAGATAGCTATGACCCTAGCTCTAGAACTTTCTACTTATTGGGGCCAACAGCCATACAGGTATAAATGATAGCTCACACTGTACATAGATTAAAAGTTGGACATTATAAACATATAATGCATACATTTTAAAAGCATCACAATTATGACTAAACATTTCTTCCTTGTTTGGAAGATTAAGGTTATTAGACTTCATGTAAAAACAATTCTTTTAAGCAATACAACAAAATGAATATTTCAGTAGAAAGAGGAGTTATGGCTAGGAGAAGGCAATTATCCCAGAAGAAATACATCTTAGCAATGTTAATAAGATTTGTCAAGATGGAAATTATTAATATAAATGCAAAATTAGTATTCTCAACATTATGGAAACAAAATAATGAAAATGGAGGCAGGGAAGGTTTTAGGTAAAGATAATTGCATGTGCTGCTGGGTAAGCATATTGATTCCATCCTTCTAGAAGGATAGTGTGGCGAGATGAGTCAGAGTCCATTTCGAGGAGTTAGGGAAGGTGGCTGCAGAATATCCTTTAACTATGTAGCGGTGTGCTGCATTTGCTCTGCTGCATTTTTTAATGATGTAAAGATGTGTTACATTGGTTTTGCTTTGCCTGCCTAAGTCACCTGATTATCTATTAAAAAGCTGAACAGCCAATAGCGGCAGTAGAGGGATAGGCGGAGCTGGTAGGCAGAGAGAATAAGTAGGAGGAGGAATCTAGGCAGTGGGGAGAGAGAAGAAAGGAGAGAAGGATGGAGAAAAAGAGGGAGAAAGAGAGGAAGATGCCCAGGGTCAGTCAAGCAGACATAATGTAGAGCATACAGAAGGAAAGAAAGGTAAGAGTCCTGAGGCAAGCAGGTTAAATTAAGATATAAGAGTTAGCAAGAAGCCAGCATAAGTCAAGCATTCATGACTAATAATAAGATTTCATGTCATGATTT
Organism: Myodes glareolus; assembly: GCF_982192425.1. Lineage (NCBI taxonomy): Eukaryota > Metazoa > Chordata > Mammalia > Rodentia > Cricetidae > Myodes > Myodes glareolus. The sequence continues at coordinate 9,822,879 of NC_142043.1, read as the reverse complement.
GGGAGCTGGTTAGTGGACCAAAAGAATGCCTGCTACGGAGGTGGCCCACCTACCATACATACAAAGTACTCAGTTTGACCCACAGCACTCTTTGCTCCACCCTCATGATCCCAGCACTCAGGAGGTAGAATCAGGAGATTAGAAGTTCATGTTGGGCTAGCAAGGTGGGTCAGCAGGTAAAGGTACTTGCCAACAGGACTGATGACCTTCAACCCCCAGGACCCACATGGTGGAGAACCGACTCCTGAAAGTTATCTTGTTAGGAATTTTACTAGCGCGAGCTCTCTGCTGGCACAAATTCCCAATCAAGTCAAATCAAAACAAATCAAATTAAAAAACATCCAGGTGGCCCTGAGGGGAAACCGAGAGGCCATGAACGGGACCACCAGGAGGAAAGGAAAAAGACCACGTGATTCTCTTTTGGGAGTTCACTTAAATACTCTGTGGGAGTGGTCCTAACTCCTACCTGGCATGCTGGGATTTGGAGTCCAGACCAATACAACTCTCAGGCCTGGGTGCTGAGAAAGACGCCAGGGGCTGGGGTCTATGCTCCCAACTTAACATTTCAGACTCCTTGGATATAGGGATGACGGGAAATTGAAGTGATAATTGTGACCTACAATTTGGACTCTCTAGGAAAAAGGGGCATTGACTCAAGTCTGGCTACTTCCTGCAGGTATAGGGCGACGTGGGGAAGGGGAGAGCTAGGTGTTGGTGGGTTCACACTCAGCAAGAGGTGTGGCTAGAAAGGCATCCCATGTACTGTCATCCCGGAGACACCAGGTATCTGTTCCTTGGGGAAGGGAGAAGGCAAGTGTCTAGGAAGAAAATATTGTTATCACCAAAGTTGAGTGTGCCAAGATGAGGAGCAGGTAGGCCCTTCATTGTGGCATCCTGGAAAAATGGAGGGTGGAAGGTCCTGTCTGCTGGACAGATCAAGTGTCCTGAGTAGATGCCCATATGAGTCTGGAGAGATGGTACCAGCATGGGTGTCCCAGAAGTTTGGCAGCTGAGGGGGTGGTGAGGATTACCATGTGAGGTCCTGTCCATCGAGGTTTGAGAGACCTAGGAGTTAATTGTTTGAGGAGTACTTTGTCCTCTGGGGAGAGCGGGGCAGGTTTAGGGACACTAGGGTACTCTGGGGTGGTGGCAGGGAGACAACTGTCAGAGTGTGAGCAGAGAAGGGACCTTACAAGGGAAAGGTAGAGTAGGTACCCCGCCAGTGGAGGAGTTTGGACTGGGAGGTGATGGTTAAGTAGAGAGGGCCTGCCATAAAGCAACTCAAAAGGGCTCAGGCCTATAGAGGAACATGGGGTGGCCCTGAGGCAAGTAAAGGCAATGGGGAGAAGGGAGGGCCAAGATAACCTGAGTTCAACGGAGAGCTTGGTTAGCTCTTGTTTGATGAGTCCATCAGCCCTCTTCACCTTTCCCGAGAATTGTGAATGGTAGGGGGTGTGGAATTTCCAGGAGATGCTGAGAGCTTCTGACACGAGCTCCATGACCCTGGAAGTGAAGGCTGGCCATTGTCTGTCTGGATGGTTCCTGAGACACCAAACTGAGGAAGGATGTGGTCCAGGAGTACCTGAGCCACCACATCTGCTGTTTCCCTGGAGACCAGAAACACTTCTATCCATCCTGTAAAAGTGTCCCCAAGTGTTTAAGAGATAACGGAGTTTTTTATGAGTAGGCATATGAGTGAAATTAGCTTGCCAATCTTCACATGGTTGGTGTTTGTGAAGTTGTAGAGACTGATGTATATGGAGAGACCCTTGTGGATTGGCCTCAACCCACAGCTGGCAGGAGGAACGAACCTGTAAAATACGATCTTGGAGATGGGTGGGGTGAAAAAGGGGTCCCAAAAAGCAGAACAAAGCTTTGGGGAAGTGGCTAAGGATATCTTGACCCAGTAAAGGTGCTGGGCAAGCAGGTATCACTAAGAAAGAATGAGAGAAAAATTGTCCTGCAAGAATGCAGGGCAGTGGCAAAGTTTTAAGTGGGGAGGAATGGGTTCCATCTACCCCCATAACTGAAACTGGTGAGGAGAACCTAAGGTCCAAGGGAGAATAAAAGTAATGGACTTACCTGCTACCTGCAGCTTTACCCTAGGCTCGGATAGGATTACAGGATAAACCAAGTCAAGGCAGCATCAATCCTCTGCAAGGCTGAGAAGTTCGAAGGCTGGCACAGTTTCACTTGCCCATGTTGGTGAGGCCGGACCTCCGTGGCTTGGCATAGAGGACAAGCCTGCACGGGGGCATTGTGGTTTCCAGTGTTCAGGTCGCTGACAGATAGGAAATAACCTCGGAGCAGGTGTAGTGCACTATCGTGCCCCGTGACCATTTAGGCCACACTTGAAACAGCTTGCCTGTGAGATTGACTTAGGCTGGGCGGGCTCTATCAGGGTAGAGCCTTGTGGTTGGCTTTCCTTGTTCCCCTTCCTGCCACCTTAGGGCAGCTGCTAAGGCCTGGGCCTGTAGATTGTTGTAGCTTTGTCTGTTGGGAAGACTCAGCTCCTTGGCATTAAAACTTTAAAGGCCATTTTCACCAATTCTTGTATAGGGGTTTGGGGGCCCTCTCAACCTTTCTTAACTCTTTCCTAATATCTGGTGCTGCCTGAGAAATAAAATGGGTAAGCAAAAGGATTAGTAGAGAAGGAACCTGGCCGCTTCTCTATCTGAGAGAGATGTGGAAGAGAAAAGGGAACATGGGGAGGATTGGGAGGGGTTAGCCCAGTGTGCAGAGGGGGTCTGAGGGTATGGAGATGAGGTAGGAGGGGAGGAGGAGGGGAAGGTGGGTAGGTGGAAGTTGACCTTGAACCAAAGTAGGGGGTTGGGTAGTGTGGGCTTGAGGGAGTCGGGGAGGGGCCAGTGCCTCTGGCTGCATGATGCTGTGAGACACTGACTACCAAGGGGATGAGGGGGGTGAGAGCGCAGAGCCCCCAAAACCATGGACATATGTAAGCGCTGTCCATTTGTCTTTACTGCGGCAAAATTTTAAGGTCCAGGAGGACGGTTGAGGCCAAATCTTAGTGCATTGGGAACTTAGATGTAGCTGTTTGGGACTGATTGATTTAGGATAGGCCCAATTTAAAAAGATTTTGTATGAGGCATCCCAGGGGAGGCAGAGGATCTGGTTTTGAACTGCAAGTGCCCATTTTAAGGTCTATGCCCAACCAAGTGGCCCAAGTCTCTTAAAGTGACTCCCCTAAAATAGCTCTTATGCCTAACGGGGCTGTGGAAATTGAATGTTTGGAGTCACAAAGCAAACAAAGCCCACCTCAGCCAAGCCTGGTTTTGCCAGTTTGGCTGCTGCTGAGTTCAGACTCTTGGGATGAGCTAGTGACTTCAACAAGAGTCTGATAAATGACAAAAAGAAGATGAATGGGTTCCCCCAAAACTCAAAGCATAGACAAGAAAAAGGGACTCACCAAGACGCAGCCACCATAGCCCAAGAACCGGTTTAAGCATGGTGTGGAGAGCTCAGTTCGTAGACAAGGGGGCTTTCACACATGGCCTAGGCCCACGCGGAAAGGCTGCCCTATCTCGGTGGGACCTCCAAGATGTTAGGAATTTTTCCTAACATGAGCTCTCTGCCAACACAAATTCCCAATCAAGCCATATCAAAACAAGCCAAATTAAGAAATATTCAGGTTTAATGGGAGTCCTGTGCACTTGCGTGGCTCCGAGGGGGAACTGGGAGGCCTCAAACGCGACCACCAGAGGAACGGAAAGGGACCACGTGATCCTCTTTTGGAAGTTCACTTAACTATTCTGTGGGAGTGGTCTTGATCCCCCTAGGAAGGGGTCAGGACCTGGCATGCTACGATTTGGAGTCCAGACCAATACAACTCTCAGACCTGGGGGCTGGGATAGATGCCAGGGGCTGAGGTCTACACTCCCAACTTAACAGTCCTCTGACCTCCACACACATGCTATAGCATACTCAAGTCATTCACACATATACACAGTAAAGAGATAAATAAAAAGTTCAAGACCACCCCCAGATATACAGGAAGTTTGAGGCCAGGCCTAGATACAGAAGATTCTGTCTGAAAACCAAAACAGGACCATTGAGATGGCTCAGTGGGTAAAGGCTCCTCTTACCAAGCACGATCATGCGATTTCAATCTCAGAATTCCCCTGGTGTAAGAAGAGAAGTGGTTCCCATCCAGGCTAGAATGTTGACCAGCCTGATCTGGTTCAGGTTTTGTGCAGGCAACCACAGCTGCTGAGTTCACTAATGCAAAAGTCACACCCTACCCAGAAGGCACTGCTCTGCTTCTGACTTCAGATCCTATAATTTCTTCTCTTTCTTTCACGATGCTTCCTGAGCTTTGGGGAAGGGAGAGGAATATAGATGTGACGTTTATGCCTGAGGGCTTCACAGACATTTACTTATCTCTGCAAAGGTTCTCTGGTGAACCCTGGCTCCTGGGTACAGGATGCATATTCAAAGGCAGTTTGATACTAAGTCCACTAAACATAGAAAGAGCAGTAGATCCACTCCTAGAGCTTATGAGCCCTCAGCTGTGGGTTTTTGGCCAGATTTACAGAACCAGGCATGAATTTCCCTAGGAGGAGTGGGCATGAAATCCAGTAAGAAAGTGGTTGTTACTGCCATAACATTCATGCCATTACTGCATCAATGGGCCTGTCTTATCAGGCCAGTTGTTATTGTGGCTTGCAGGGTTCAGAGATGAGCAATACTGTTGATGAATGTGCCTTATGCTTCCCCAGAACCTGATAGCACTCTCCAGGACTATGGCAGCTGGCCAGCAAGGAGGACACTTCCAGGTAAGTACTTGCTTGATTTCTCCAAGTCCTGTGAGCAAAGCACCTGAACCTTCAGCAGCAGGCCCTTACCACCAAGCTCTGGTGGGCACTTGGGACAATGACCTTAGCTTGTGTTAGTTCTGAAGCTGTCTCATTGTTCTGGAACCCTGCTAAACGCACAACCTAAGGGGAGTATTCTATACCTGGCACTGAGATTTTTATTTTACATCCTAGGAGGAGCAATACCCCCCCCATGTAGGCTGACTCCATTTAAACTCTTTTGTGTGTATGTGTGTGTATGTGTGTATGTGCATACTTTTATAAAATAGTAGGCTTCAATACTTACTTTTCAAATATCCTTAGTGTTAGTTATACTTCCCCCACTCCTATTTCCTTCCTCACCTAACCTCCTGTTACCTCCTCTCTCCCTCTGTAGCCTGTGTTCTACTGTCCCCTCTCCCACAGCCTATTCCCCCTCACCCCCAGGCTGCTAACTTCCTGGCTTATACAGATCTTTCAAGTTGAACATACAATTCAAAAGAATTGACAGTGGGCTCCACCTATGAGAGAGCATGCAGTGTTTGTCTCTCTGGGCCTGGGTTACCTCACCTGGCATTAATTTTTCCAGTTCCACCCATCTACCTGAAAATTTAACACTTTAATTCTCCTCTGTAACAATGAAGTTCCATTGTATGTAGTCCCCACTACTTACTACCGCCCATCAGGGGACTGACTTCCAGGCTGTGTCTGTGTCCTAGCGCTGTAAAGGGAGCAGCGATGAGTGACGAGCCCGAGTCTCTGTAGTTTAGCAGCATGGTGTGGGTCTATGGCCAGGAATGGCATAGCTGGGCCACATGGCACATGCATTTCTAGCCTTTTGAGACACCACACTAGTTCTCACAGTAACCACTGCAGTTGACACTCTCCATAGCCAATGAAAGTTCCTCTTTCCCCATACATTTACCTACATTTACTTTCTTAATCTTTGCTCTTGTGACTGAGCCAAGAAGAAATCCATTTGCATTTTCCTGGTAGCTACTGATTTTGAACACTGTAAAAATGTGTTGCAGTGGGCTGAAGAGGTGGCTCAGTGGTTAAGAACACTTACTGCTCTTACAGAGAACTGAGTTCAGTTTCTAGCATACACTGGGTAGCTCACAATTGCTTGTAACTCTAGCTCCAGGGGATGCCATGCCCTCTTGTGGTCTCCGTGGACACTGCACTCAGTGCACATACTGACACATAGATAACACATATGCATTATTGAAAATAAAACATACTGACACACAGATAACACATATGCATCATTGAAAATAAAACATACTGACACACAGATAATACATATGTATAATTGAAAACAAAAATAAAATCTTGGGGCCTCTTGCCCACCACCACATGGCACGGGTGGACATGAGACACTGGAGAGGAACCTGCCTGCAGCCTCATGGCACAGGCAAGGTGAGAGCCACTATGATGAGCAAGAATGTGGTAGAGAGCTGGAGAGAAAGAGAAGGGGAAGTGTTTGTGCACCAAAGACAGGCAGAACTGGAGACACGAGGGTGTTGAGGAATAGTCTGATGGAGGAGCATGCACTGCCATCTGAGGACATAGTGATGGCTCTGCTCATGCTGCCGCTGAGGGCCATGTCTAGGTCCATGTCACTATAGCAGCATGGGTCTGGGTCGATGTCTGTGGCCCCTGTTACCACCAAAGGCCACGCTGATATCTCTGGTCTGGGCTGCCTACTGGGGCTATGTAGATGTCCTAGGACTGCACAGAGCTGGCCCCACCCCTCTCCTGGGCAGTGTGGAAAAGCTACCTGGAAGACATGAGAGCAGGCTTGAACCTCATTGGCTGTGTGTGGTGGGTCAGAAAAATGCCCCCAACCCACCTCTCACTACCTGTGGCCACTGGAGAGCTGGTCCCTGAGAGCAGGAAAGATGACCCCACCCCTTGCTGACTGCAGCATGCAGTAGGGTAGGTAGGAGGTTGTACCTCACCTGGGCAGCACAGGAGAGCTGGCTGTGGTGGTGTGGGTGTGGGTGAGCCAGCCTCAAAGGCATGAATGCAGGAGAGCTGGCCCCACCTCTCACCTGGGCAAAACACAGGAGCTGGTCCTGGGGGCACAGGTGCAGGGGTGGGGGGACCAGCTGACAAAGCTTCTACCCAGTCCAAGTTCCAGGGCTTTGTGTTGGCCCACCGCCAACATCTAACCCATCCATGAACTGCTGTGGTGTGTGAGGGGCTACTCCTGCAGAACCAAGGCATGGCAAAGGGCAACAACAGGCTATCTGAGAGGAGTTCCAGTGAGGATCCAGTATTAATAGTGTAGCAGAAGCCAGAGGCCTGGGAGCAGACTCACTGCAATGAACTTGGGCAAGCAAAGCTGTCTGAGCCAAAGCGCAGGCTGGGTGACACACCACGGCACACTGCAGCTTCCAAGGTGAGAGTTTTTCAAATCTTTTTGTTGTTGTTGTTGTGTTTTGCTTTCTTTTGAGAGTGAAGTTGCAAGAGCAGAGGGTGGATATGGAGGAATGGGGAGATGAGTGGGATTGAGGTGCATGATGTGAAATTCACAAAGAATCAATAAAAGTTAAAAAAGAAGGTAACAAAAATCTTAAAAATATTTTGTAGCCATTTACGCTTCTGTGGAGAACTCGCTATTTAATTCTACTTCCCACTTTTGAGTTGGGTTGTTTGTTACCTTCGTAGTTCTCTGTATATTGGAGCCAGAATCCCAAGACAATGCATAGCTGGCATTGACTGCTTCCCATTCTGTAGGCTGTCTCTTCAGTCAATAGTTTCCTTCTCTGCTAAGGAGCTCTTTCACTCCACAAGGCTCCCCATGCTGTTTATTGGCCCTGTTTTCTTCAGAGGATCTTTCTTTGGACATCAAACTCCCAAGTAACAACACAAGACTTTTTATTAATTTGAAATGTTGGCCTTAGCCTCGGCTTGTTCCCAACTAGCTCCTAAAACTTAAATTAACCATTTTTATATTAATCCACATTCAGCCACATGGCTCATTTCCTCTCCTCAATACTATATGTCTGACTTCCTCTGTGACTGTCTGGCGAACTCACATGCCTCAGATTCTTCCCAGAGTTCCTATCTCTGCCCAGATTCCCATCTATTCTTTCTTGTCTAGCTATCGAATGCTCAGCTCTTTATTGAACCAGTTGAAGGTGTTTTAGGCAAGTGAGGCAAATCCCAGTGCACAAAAAATTACCCCAACAGTTTTCCTATCCAGAAATTTCTTACCTGAGTCTATATCCTGTAGTGTTCACCCTATGCTTTCATATAGAAAGTTTCAGAGTTTTGGATTCAATATCAAGATGTTTGATCTGTTTGGAACTGGTTTGCATGTGTGCAGAGTGAGAGAAGAATCAGATTTCATTCTTCTACCTGTAGATAACCAGTTTCCCCAACACCATTTGTTAAAGATGCTGTCTTTTCTTGAATGTATGTTTGTGGCATCTTTGTCAAAACCCAGGTGGCGATATGTGTGTGGACTTATATCTAGTTCCTTATGCGAGCACCATGCTGTTTTTAGTACTATGGCTCTGTAGTATAGCTTGCTCTTAGCAATGGTTATACCTCTGGCTGTGTTTTTATCGTTTAGGATTGTTTCAGCTAATCAGGGTCTTTCACGCTTCCATATGACTGTTTATTCAATTTGTGTGATGGGCTACACTGGACTTTTGACAGGGACTGCATTCAATATATAGATTGATTTTGGTAAAATGGCTGTGCTCACCACGCGAATTCTACCAATCTATGTGCACAGGAGGTGTCTCTGGTGTCTTCTTCAATTTCCCTGTGTTCTAACGAACGCACGTGCAGGCAGTTCTGTGAAAGTGCTTGTGGAGTCCGGAGCTCAACTTTGGATGTCATTCTTCAAGCCATCTGCTTTTTTTTTTCCAGAGTCTCTGATTAGCCTGGAACTTGGTAAGCACACTAGGTGTCTGACCAACAACACCTAGGAAACTACCTATATCTGCCTCTCAAGATGTAGGTTTAATGCCTGCTGCACCCTAACCAACTTTTCACGTGGTTTCTGTGGGTGGAACTCTGTTCCTCAAGCTTCCGTGACAAGCACTGCACCGCCTTTGCCTTGACTGGACCACAGCATCCTGCTTGGCTTTTTAGACAGAAAACAAACCTCCTGAGATGATTGACTTCTGGATCAATCCTCCAAGACTCGAGCCAGAGCATCAAGATAAAGTGAATTCCATTGAGGCCTCTCTGAACAGACGAGACTGTAGGATTGGTAATGCCCTGTACCTCGTCAGTGCTGCCCAGGGAGGGATTATACAGAGAGCCATGTTCACAGGGAAACGTCCTTCTGTGATAGAAGCATGCTTTAAGACTTGGGATCTCTTCACGGGAGTCGGGGAAAGTCTCCCTGCCAGGAATGTGTTTTCCCGACCTGAGATGTGTGGAACCGCCACTTCTCAGCCTCTGACTGCGATCAAGTGAGCTGGATGCTATGTGGTGAGATGTGTTTGCTCTCGGGAAGCTTAGGATGAAGTTGGTCCCAGGCATTGTTGAAGTAGGATGAGCTAACTTCCATCCTTTCCTCACCCAAGGAGATAGAAAACAAGAAAATGCCTGTGTGTCCCAGAATCAGCACTGGGGCCACAGGGCACCTGGAAGGAGATCTAGAGGTGAGAGGGAGGTAGAGGCACACTGGGGACAGCCTCCCCAGCCTGGGATGGGGTCCTGCCTCCCACCATGCCTGCCCTGTCTCAGTCCAGAAGGAGGACATTCAGCTGAAAGCAGAGCCCTGGCTCTCCATCTCCCTGACTTTGGAGCCCTTCTACAAGGGAACTCTGTAGCCTCATTCCCACCAGGAGGTGGCGGCCTGCTATTCCTATGGTCTCCCTATGGTCACATACACCTCAACCTTCACAGGCTGCCCTGAGGAGTCAATGAGAAAAACACACATGGCATGTTGATGCATGTACTGATCCCATCCTCCGGACGCCATCTCCTCTTCCAAGAGTTTCCCAGACAACGACATCCAGCATAACTTGATTTCTTTCTCCCAGTTCCATAATCCTTAAGACAGGATCTTTTCTTCTTGGTCCATGGTTGGGAGTGTTCAGAGGACCACAGAGGAAGACAAACCTACATGCCTGATTCCCAGAGAGGAAGGCCCTAGAGGACAGGAGAACATCATAAGTAGGGCCCTGCCCTGGTGGCTAGAGTTGCACCATCCAAGGGAAGGACAATGGGAGGGAATAGCAGTAGTCATCCCTAAACCTCACGACTCCCACAAAAGGTGACAAGGAGGAGCACGGGACTCTTTCTTTATTTCAGGCTAATTCATCCTTTCAGGTGGAATAGCCAGGGGGTGCTAGGCACCGTTATTCCTTTTCTCAGGGTACAGAGTACATACTCAAGATGATAGATGGACTGAGGGGAGTGGGCAGGGCCAGCAGGGGAATTCTGATCTTAGATGTCATCCATGATTACAGGCTCACTTCATGTCACAGTCCCTCCTTAGCCCCTCCCTCACCCCCAGTTCTTCTGAAAAGGACATGGCTTAAAATCAAAGGCCACTGTTGTGTGACTTCATGGTCTGTCCTCCAAATGACCTCCATGTGACAACAAACAAGACAGTGAAGATAAGGGTCTTATTGAGGAGTCCACAGACCACAGGAACAACAATGCTGGATATGGAGACCCTGCAGAGAGAAGAGATTGAAGGTTGATCAATGACTCCCCAAGCTGCCAAGTCTATGGAATTCTTCCCCATCCAATCTGTCCAACTTAGATCCTCCCTTCAGCCTGTGGGAAAGTTTAGATGCAGTTTAGATGATCTCTTTCTTAAATAACCAGTTAGAAATGTGTTTGCAGGAGGGTCTAGGGTTCAGGTTCCGGAGATGCATAATCAGGAGTTCATTCAGGCATCTTGGACTTCTGTGTGGAGTGGCGTCAGATCCACATCTAGGGAACCTGACCCCTGTTGTCCCCATTCTCACCTGTTTCTGGGGACAGTGTCCTACCTTAGTCTTCATTGTCCCCATTCAGAAACCAAGAAGAATCCAACCTTACTGAACACCCCACTGCAGAGTTGTCATGATTTTAGCAAAACGAACTCTAAGTTCCAGGTAGACAGCAGTAGACATAAGAAAGAGGCCCATCCAGGAGAGAGAGAGACAGAGAGAGAGAGAGAGAGACCTCTGCCTGACCTGGGCAGATGGGCCAGTTGGTGAGGACATGGTGCTCTACATGGTAGGACACAGGGACAAAAATAGTAGGTGACAATAAGTCATACAGAGGCCACACTGAGTACACAGAGTCTTCGAAATTTCTGCTACTTTCCAGATTCCACTTGGTGAGCAAGCCTTTAATACTTGGACTTTTGCACAATCCATCAGATCCAAACTTCAGCAGCAGGCAACGTTTGAACTCACTGACTTGACATACATGCCCCTCTTTACGTCACTATTGCAAATCAGTGTGTCTCAGGATCTACCTTCATCCAAATCCTAAATTAGAGGAATAAATTGTTTCCTTCATCCAAGCTAATCTAAGGTGCTTCCTCATAGTCTTGTCTAGTCGTTATTCATGGTTATCACACCTTAGCATGGCACTAATTCTAATTATTCACCTGACATCATCTTCCCTGCTAAGATTGCCCTCCAAAATCAGTACCTAGTTTCCACCATTGTAATTTCATTGAATGTACAATTTCCCATCAGCCAGAAAAGCACAATATTTGTCTGTTATTAGTCATTGACATTGCTTTGAATTCTTAAAAGTTGTATCTTTATTTTTATTCCTGTGTACGTAATGGTATGTGTGTGCAGCTTTGTGCATGTGAGTGCAGTGACCACAGAGGCCAGAAGAGGGAGGCAGATTTCTTGGAACTGGTTGTATAAGCGCCTGTGAGTTGGCTGACAAGAGCACTCAGCACTGAACCTGGTCTTCTGTAAGGGCAGCAAGTTCTCCTAACTGCTGAGCCATCTCTCCAGTCCATTTTTGTTTATTTATTTTTGTTTTTTGAGACAGGGTTTCTTTGTGTAGTTCTGACTGTCCTGGAACTTGCTCTGTAGACCAGGCTGAACTTGAACTCAAGAGATCCACCTGCCTCTCAAGTACTTAGATTAAAGGTGTATACCACTGCTGGCTGGATAATCTCTTATGTTTAAATCATTTATCTCTGTACAGTTTTCATGAGCTTTTATGCCACTCTGCATATGGTCACATGTATGGGGCATCGTCTGAATATTATAGTTTGTGGATGATTCATGGCACATGCATGAGGCAGTGCTACTGCAGGCTGGCCAACCTGAGTCCAGCATTTTAAAATGTTCCTACTGGGGCTGCGTGTGCAAGTCAGAGCATGGGCTAAGGATGCATGAGGCCTTGGGTTCCATCTCCAGCACTAAGAGTACAATATTATTATTAAACTACATGTGATGCAGAATGAAATAACCATGAACATGAAGTAAGCAGGCCTAGTAAGACAGTGTCAATCAATTCATCCAACCATTTATTCCAGTGTCTGCCATCTATTCCACCATCCCTCCATACACGTCCGTCATCTATCCATTCATATATCCTCAAAGGGATAAAGGGACCCCTTTCTTTCAGTCCCATAGCCTGGCTATGAAGAAAGGCTTCATCATATGCTGTTACCTTCCCACACTTGTCACAGACGGGAGCCTCCTCCTCCTTAGCCTCCACCTCTTCCCTCCCTGGGAATTTCTGCACAGACTTGTCCGCTCCTGCTCCAGCCCACCACAGCTTCATTCCTCATCCTCTCAGCACATGGACCAGGAGATAAAGGGTGTCCAAACCAGGAACCCAGAAAACATACCTGGGAACATTTGTCACATTTGTGTAGGTGACTCCAGGGTCAGGAGAAGAGACAGCAGTTATGGATGGGGTCATAGTCCTGTTTCTGGGCAGGTATTTTGTGGTTATCAGGATGGGAACTTCAGTTGGGAGTATAGTACTTATGATGTAAGAAGAGACAGCAGCTGTGAATGGGGTAAAAGTCCTGTCTCTGCGCAGGTATTTTTTGGTTATCAGGGTGGGAACTTCAGTTGGGCGTATAGTAGTTATGATGTCAGAAGAGACAGCAGCTGCGGATGGGGTCATAGTCCTGTCTCTGCGCAGGTATTTTGTGGCTATCAGAGTGGGAACTTCAATTGGGTGTATAGTAGTTATGATGTCAGAAGTGGACGCATCTGAAGAATCTGCGAGAAGACACATGGTGTAGAGAGATAAATGGACAGACATGTAATGGACAGAAGATGGATGGATGGACAGACGGATGGATGGATAGATGAGCAGGAGAAGAGAAGTGAACTGGGGAGGGAAAAGAACATGGCTATTTAAGAAGCAAGGATGTTTTTACTAAAATCCAAAGAAGTCAGCCTGAAGCAGAGACAGAGACAGATGAGTGGAAGGAGCAAAGGAGGAGGCTGGAGAGGCGTGAAGGAAAGACTCCTTGGGCTGTCTGAGCTGCGGAAACCTTCTCCTCTGCTGCTGGCCAGCTCTGCACCTCCCCCTTCTCCCCCTTACAGCTCTCTCTGCCTCTGTAAGTCACGTCTCTCTAAGGTGTCCTTACTGCTGTACTGCATGTGAGCCTCAGCCTGGGCTGGGCACAGACTCCCTGCTCTAGGAAGGGAGGCCTGCTTCTCTTTTCTCTGCCATCCTTGATCATCCTCTATTGCTACTGACGGTGTAGAGCCCAGCAAGGCACCAGCTCTTCCTAGGTGTATTCAGAAATCCATAGGGGGACTTGTAAGTGCATTGGTCCCTACTGAAGTGAGCCTGGACACTTGTTCCTCATAAGCAAGTGTCACTTCAGGTTTGCTGAGCCAGGGTCTGCATGAAACAAGGAGTTCAGGTGGTTCATGACCACAGGTTTAGAATACACAGTTTAGAATACACAGTTTAGAAGCCCATTTGGGGGGGCACCAAGGGCATCTTGGGAGGAGGAGAGTAGATTGCAGGAACTTCCTAAGGAGACAACTTCTAAGCAGAGATTTGGGAAATGGAACCCACTTATGTTCCATGTCTACGGATTGCCCTTTACTTAACCTTACTATCCAAAGGGAATTCATGGATAGAACCCCAATGACCATTGTCCTGGACTGGACCTCAGATGAAGATTCAGGGAGAAAGCCAGGCTTCTAGAAACCCTGGGCTCCAGTGCATCCTCCTGACCCAGCTCCCTCTCCCCTCCCACAGCTTGTGCTCTGCAGCCTGAAATGTCAGCTGAGCTCTGGAAGAAATGCTTTTCAAAAAAAAAAAAAAAGAGAGAGAGAAGAAAAAGAAAGAAAGAAAGAAAAGAAAAACAAAACAACAAAACAAAACAAAAAAACTGGAGAAACCTTTGCAGGACCAAGGTCAGGCAAGGAGTGAACCCGAATCAGGGACATTTACAGAAACTGGACTGAGCAAGCGACGTTGGCCAGATCAGGCCTGAGACAGCAAACTCCACAGGAGTAGGTACAAGGTGGCAATAGCTAAGGGAGTAGGCTGTAACCAGAGACCTCTGTGGGTCTGGATGTGAGTCTGGGACCTCTGAGGGAGTATGTAGGAACCAGAGACCTCTGCCAGAGCAGGTCCAAGGCTCAGCAGAAAGAGCCCCAAACAAGCAATCTCTGGAGGAACAGGCCTGAATGACCCCTGGCATTGTAGAGCAAACTCCCGGAGCGCCAAGTGACCTCCAGGAACACAGAGTGACTAACGGGGTGACTGGAATCTTGACCCTGACTACACCACGATGAGCAACCTTGTGAGCATTGACTCTACTGGCACCTGGAAGATTGATCACCAGGGTCACAGACAGCACTAGCTACACCAATCAGAGGGAAAGATGGGCAGACAAGGTAAGAACACATGCAACATCACAAAGAACAACACGACACCAATAAAAACTAGTGACCCTACAACAGCAAGACTTAAAACACCAAATATAGATGAAGCAGAAGAAAGTGACCTCAAAAATAACTTTAGGAGAATGTTTGAGGCCCTTAAAGAGAAAATGAAAAAAATCCCTCAAAGAATGGAGGGAAAGACAAATAAAAAATTGGAAGAAATAAAATTTCTTTAGAAAAGAAAAGAAAAGCAATCAAACAGAAGAAAGAAACTATTTAAGACTTGAAAACTTAAATAGAGACAAAAAGAAAGCACAAATCGAAGGGATTATAGAAATGGAGATTATGAGAAAATGGTCAGGAACTACAAATGAAAGCATAAATAGCTGGATACAAGAGATGGACGAGAGACTCTCAAGCTCTGAAGATACAATAGAGGAAATAGACTCACCAGTCAAAGAAAACATTAAATCTAACAAAAACTTAACAAAAAATATCCAGGAAATATGGGACACCATGAAAACACCAAACCTAACAATAATAGCTATAGAAGAAGGAGAGGTCCAACTCAAAACTACAGAAAATGTATTCAACAAAATCACAGAAGAAAACCTTTCCAACATAAGGAAGATATGCATATGAAGATACAAGAAGCTTACAGAACACCAAATAGGTGAAATCAAAAAAAGTCCCCTTGCCACATAAAGATCAAAACACTAAACATCCAGAATAAAGAAAGAATAATAAGAGCTGCAAAGGAAAAAGGTCAAGTAGCATATAAAGACAGACCTATCAGAATTATACCAGACTTCTCAAAGAAAAAATAAAAGCCAGAAGGTCTTGCTCAAGTGTTATGCAGACATTAAGAGACCATGGATGCCAGCCCAGACTACTATACCAAGCAAAACTTTCAATCACTATAGAAGGACAAAACAAGATATTCCATGACAGAACCAGATTTAACCAATACCTAGCCACAAACCCAGCCCTACACAAAGCACTAGAAGGAAAACTTCACCTAAGGAAGTTGGCTACATCAACAAAAACACAGGCAATTTATGATTTCACAGCAGCAAATCCCAAAGAAGTGAAAGCACACGTAGAATAACATCGCTGACAAAGAAAACTAAATTAACAGGAGATAGCAATCACTGGTCATTAATATCCCTTGATGTAAATGGACTCAATTCACCTATGAAAAGACCCAGGCTGACAGATTGGATCTGAAAATGTAACCCATCCTTCTGCTGCATACAAGAAACACACCTCAGCCTTAAAGACAGACATTGCCTCAGAGTAAAGGGTTGAAAAAAAAATTTTCAATTAAGTGGACCTAGAAAGAAAGGTGTAGCTATCCCAATATCTAACAAAATAGACTTCAAACTAAAATCAATCAAAAAGACAAAGAAGGACATTTTATATTAGTCACAGGAGAAATCGATCAAAACGAAATATCAATGCTGAACATCTATGCCCTGAATACAAGGGCACCCTTATATGTGAAAGAAACACTTCTAAAGCTTAAATCACACATTAAACCTCACACACTAATAGTGGGATTCTTCAATTCTCCACTCTCAGCATCAGAAAGGTCTGTCAGACAAAAAATTGACAGAGAAATAAGGAAACTAAAAGATGTTATTGGTGCGGGAGAATTGTTTGTGTTCTGTCAATAATGTTTTACATAAATGCTGATTGGCCAGGAAGGAGGTGTAGGAGGGAAAACCAGAAAGGAAGTAGAAATGATGCAATGAGAATAGGAGAATTCTGGGAAGGAGAAAGCTGATTCCTCCCACTCCTGCCCAGATCACCAAAGCAGCAGGATGTGATCTGCCCCACTGAAAAAGGTACTGAGCCACATGGCTAAAATAGATCAGAATAATGGGTTAAGATAAGTCATAAGAACTAATAAGTAGCCTGACCTAATGGGCCAATCAACTTTATAGCTTATAGAGATCTCTGTGTGGTTGAATTTGTCTGGGACTTGTGGCTGTGGGGAACTGGATGGGACAAATACCCCAACAAGCAGGGCCCCTCATGTTACATGTTATGACTCTAATGAACTTAACCAAGATCTGTAGAACATTCTTTCCAAACATAAAAGAATATATCCTCTCCTCAGCACTTCTCAAAAACTGACCACATACTAAGGTAACAAAGCAAACCTCAACAGATACAAAAATTTGGAATAACCCAATGTATCTTATCAGATAACCATGGCTTCAAATTAACACCACTAATTCCAGAAAGCACACAAACACATGGAAATTAAACAATGCTACTCTGAAACATCAATGGGCCAAGGAAGAAATAAAGGGAGAAATGAAAGATTTCATAAAATTCAATGAAATGGCCATACAACATACCCAAATTTATAGGACATAATGAAAGCAGTGTTAAGATGAAAGTTCATAGCATTAAATGCCTACAAAAAGAAGCTGGAAAAAAAATCGCACACTAGTGAATTAACAGAACTTTAGAACAAAAAGAAGCAAACTCACCCAGGAGGACTAGATGATAGGGAATAGTCAAAGTGAGAGCTG
Organism: Myodes glareolus; assembly: GCF_982192425.1. Taxonomy (NCBI): domain Eukaryota; kingdom Metazoa; phylum Chordata; class Mammalia; order Rodentia; family Cricetidae; genus Myodes; species Myodes glareolus. Next base: position 9,805,719 of record NC_142043.1, on the reverse strand, counting down.
AAATCAACAAAATAGAAACAAAGAAAACAATACAAAGAATCCATGAGACAACGAGTTGGTTCTTGGAGAAAATCAACAAGTCCTTTGTCCAAACTAACCAAAATCAGAAATGAAAAGGTGGCAGAGCAACAGACACAAAGGAAATACAGAGAGTCATTAGGTCACGTTTCAAAAACCTGTAGCCCACAAAATTGGAAAATTTAAAGGAAATTGAAAACTTTCTGGATAAATAGCACTTACCAAAATTAATCAAGACCAGATAAGCAAATTAAATGGACCTATGACTGCTAAAGAAATAGTAACAGTCATCAAAATCTCCCAACCAAAAAAAGGCCAGGACCAGAGGGCTTCAGCTCAGAATTCTAAGATTTTCAAAGAACAAATTGTTCCACACAAGAGAAACAGAAGGAACATTGCCAAACTCTTTTTATGAGGCTACAATTATCCTGGTACCTGAACCACATAAAGACATTACTAAAAAAGAGAATTATAGATCAATCTCCCTCATGAACATTGATGCAAAAATACTCAATAAAATACTGGCAAATCAAATCCAAGAACACATCAGAAACATCATCCACAATCATCAAGTCAGCTTCATCCCAGAGATGCAATAATAATTAAACATATGATAATCTGTCAATGTAATTCATCATATAAACAAACTGAAAAATAAAAACCACATAATCATCCCATTAGATGCTGAAAAAGCTTTAGAGAAAATTCAACATCCCTTCATGATGTTGTAGATCTTGGAGAGTGCTACAGAGATTTGCATGATGAGTATGGATCTTGGTTTATTGATACAAATTTAAGGTCAATTTTTTTATAGTGTGTATATATATTTATGCTCTTGATTAAGGTATTGTGTTTGTGTAGCTCATTTAAAAATGTAATGTAATAGATGTCATCTGTAGTAGTCAATTTTGGAGTCATGTTAGTTATGTTTCTAGATGTACAGAGATGTAATTCAAATGGATAGGCCGTCTTCAAACCTTTCAAAGACTACAGAATATAGCATTTAAAATGTTAAAGAACTTAGGACTTTTTATGACAATGAGACATATCTGCTACTGGCAGTACCAATCACTTCAAGAGGATGATTGGCATAAAACAGGCTTCTTATAGAGTTGGTTAGCCATTTGAGCAAGAAACTACTCTTGCCTGGATTGCTTGGTGAACTGGACATATAGAATCCACAGAGAAATGACTGCTGAACTTGCTTAAAGTGAGACCATCCTTCAGGGTTCCTGTTTCATGAAAAAGTCTGCAGGACATTCTGCAGGATACAGAAGAAAGTGTAACAAACTGCCAATATAGACAGACCTGTCTTTGAAATTTTCTGCTTCATGAAAAAGTCTGCCGGATACTATGGGCCAGTAGGCTGAAGATGGATGCCCCAATGGTACAAAAGAACTTTGGGTGACTGTCCAGGTAGCGAGATGTCTGTCGATTTTAGAGTTTTGAAAGTTGCTTACAATGAACTTATTGTTTGCTTAGGTAATATATTGTTCTGGAGTCTTGATGGAGTTGAAGAATTTATAGTTATAGTTTTCCTTAGTTATGATAAAAGATAAAATAGATATAAATATGGTAGCTGTAATTCTTGCATGATAGCTGTTTTGTTATATGTAATTTTACTATGCTAAATTTGAAGCCTTCTTTTTTATTTAAACAGAAAAAAAGGAGGTGATGTGGGATTTCCCTCTGTATGCTGTGATTACCATTAATGAATAAAGAAACTGCTTTGAACCTATAGCAGGGTGGAACTTAGGTATGCGGGGAAAACTAAACTGAATGCTAAGAGAAAGAAAAGCAGAGTTAGAGAGAAGCCACGTAGCCCTGCTGGAGACAGATGCCAGAATTTAGGAGGTAAGCTACTGCCACATGGCAATACACAAATTAATAGAAATGGATTAAATTAATATGCAACCATTGGCCAATAAGAAGGTAAAGCTGATGGGCCAAGCAGTGTTTTAAATAATACAGTTTCTGTGTGGTTATTTTCAGGGCTAAGCAGCTGGAAACCAACAAGCAGCCTCTACTGACAGGGAAGAGTAGGGATACAAGGAAATTACCTAAACATAATAAAGACAATATACAACAAGCCAACAGACAACATCAAAATAAATGGAGAGAAACTCAAAGTTATTCCACTGAAATCGGGAACAAGAGAAGGTTGTCCACTCTCTCCTTATCTATTAAATATAGTATGTGAGGTCCAAGTTAGAGCAATAAGACAACAAAAGGAGATCAAGGGGAATCAAATCAGAAAATAAGTCAAACTCTCACTATTTGCTGAAGAAATGATAGTTTACATAAGTGATCTCCAAAAAAATCTACCAAGGAACTTTTACAACTCATAAACGCTTTCAGTAATGTAGCAGGACACAAGATTAACTAAAAATCAGTAGTTCTCATCAGTACACAGATGATAAAGGGGCTGAGAAAGAAATCAGAGAAACATTATCCTTCACAATAGAAACAAATAACATAAAATACCTGGGAGCAACTCTAAGAAGACGAGTGAAAAACATGTATGAAAAGAGTTCAAGTGTTTGAATAAAAAAATCGAAAAGACGCTAGAAAATGGAAAGATCTCCCATGTTCTTGGGTATGTAGTGTTAACATAGTAAAAATAGCTATCTTGTCAAAAGCAATCTACAGATTCAATGCAATGCCCATCAAAATCCCAGCAAAATTCTTCACAGACTTCAAAAGAATGGTACTCAACTTCATATGGAAAAGCAAAAACCCCAGGATAGCCAACACAATCCTGTACAATAAAGGAACTTCTGGAGGCATCACAATCTCTGACTTCAAACTCTACTGCAGAGCTACAGTACTGAAAACAGCCTAGTATTGGCATAAGAAGGACAGGAGGACCAATGGAACTGAATAGAAGACCCAGATATCAATCCACAGACCTACAAACATCTGAGTTTTGACAAAGCCACAAAAAATATAAAAAGGAAAAAGTAAAGCATATTCAACAAATGATGCTGGAATAACGAGATTTCAACACACAGAAGAATGAAGATAGATCCATATCTATCAGCATGCTCAAAACTCAATTCCAAATGGATCAAAGCCCTCAACATAAAATCAAACCACACTGAACCTCACAGAAGAAAAAGTGGGCTGTACATTTGAAAGAATTGGCTCAGTGTTGGGGGCTGTGAACCCAGACCCTGAATTTCCTGTAAACAACTTGTTATGCTTGCAGCTGCTCTGAGCAAAACAACTTGTTTTTCCTGTGTTTGTAGCTACACTGAGCAGGAGCCCCTCAGGAGTTCCTGATGGCAGGGGAGCAGTTTCTTGCAGGGGAGTGGTTTCTCGTGGGTTTGGCTAGGGCGTGGCTATCAGTTAAGGATCCCTATATAAGCAGCTCTGGTACACAATAAAGTGGGCATTCTTGTTTCAAGGATGACCCATGTCTCTGTCTGTGTGTCTTTGGTGTCTGTATTCTGTCAATCATGTTTTAAATAAACGCTGATTGGCCAGGCAGGAGGTGTAGGCGGGAAAACCAGAGAGGAAGTGAAAATGATGCAAGGAGAGCAGGAAAATTCTGGGAAGGAGGAAGGACTTCTGCCCAGACACTGAAGCAGCAGGATGTCAACTGCCCCACTGAAAAAGGTACTGAGCCACATGGCTAAAATAGATCAAAAAAATAGGGAAATCAAGATGTAAGAGTTAGCTAATAAGTAGCCTGACCTAATGGGCCAATCAGTATTATAACTTACAGAGATTTAAATGTGATTTTTCTCTGGGACTAAATAGCTGGGGGACAGGGCAGGACAAGAGCCCCAACAAGCAGGCCCAGCCCCTCATGTTACAGGACATGTGCTCAACTATGTTCACAGCAGCATTGTTATAGGCAGAACCTGGAAACAACCTAAGTGCCCCTCAACTGAAGAATGGATAAGGAAAATGTGGTAAATAAACACAGTGAAGTACTACACAGCAGAAAAAAATAATGACATCTTGAAATTTGCAGGCTAATGGACGGATCTAGAAACAACATTTTGAGTGAGGTAACCCAGACCCAGAAGGATAAATATTATATGTCCGTACTCATAAATGGCTTTTAGACATACAAAGAAAACTAGCCTACAATTCACAATCCCAGAGAACCTAGACAACAATGAGGGCACTAAGAGAAACATAGATAGATCTACTAATGTACATGGGAAATAGAAAAAGACAAGATCTCCTGAGTAAATTGGGAGCAGGGGGACCATGGGAGAGGATAGAAAGGGAGGGGAGAGGAAGGAAGGGGAGCAGAGAAATGTGTATTGCTCAATAATGCATTGCACGAGATACACAGGAGACTCAGGCCACTACAGCAGCCTCTGGGCCAACTTCCCAGAGCTCAGAGGTTCTCAGTCATCAAGAGCAGATCCTGGACGAGGACCGCATCTCCCAGCCTTCCCTCTAAGCCTCATATGCCTCTCTGTTTAGCTGTCTCCTCTTGGTCCACATTCTCAGTGCCTTCTCCATTTGCCCTCACGTCTCTCTCATGTGATGGAGCCTGCCATCCCTGGAGAGAAGGTTTCTGATGGGATTGCAGGGAGGGATGTTTGGGAGTGGGCAGCTGTGACAGCTGGAGGGAAGAACAAGATCCTTCAATGAACAGAGTTATGTTAGCAGCAGCAGCAGTGTTTAGAATAACTGGTAAATACTACCCAGAGACCAGCAAACCTGGGTTCTAGGCTTGGCTCTGCCCTGAACCAACAGGTGGCCTTGGGGAGTTCTTCCCTGTACCCCAGTTATCAGCTATTAGAAGTGATGAGAGTCCTCTCCAACTCTGGAGCCTGATTATCAGGAAAGCTGAGAGCCACATAGAAGGGGGAAGCTCACCTCTTGACACCACCAGGTGGAACCTTCTGAGAACACCGATTATTCCGAGATTGTCCAAGAACCCACAATAATAGCGACCCGAGTCTCTCACTGTGAGTGCAGTCATGTTGACAGTGAAGAAGTGAGAGCCAGGATAGTCCCGGATGGAGAATTTTGGCCGCCAGGTATCTGTGCTGAGACTGGACACTAACAGTTTACAACGTTCTGTTGATGTTTGCTGACACCACACCTTCATCAAGTTGACTTGTTGGCTGTGAGAATACCGGCATTCCACAGAAAATGTCTGGCCCTCCACTGTTTGAAATAACTCTGTATTCTCTGCCCCAAAGCCTGGGAACACACACACACCCTTCAGGTCAGAGAGTCCCCTAGTCTCTCCAGCAAGGCTAGGAGAGGAGCTCCCTTCTCAGGCAGTGACCCTCTTTGTGTCTATTCTCAGAATATGTCTTAGAGCCGGCAGCTCACTACAATACTCCACGTGTTCTGCCTTCTCAGCCACAGGAACTCATTTTGCAACCCCTTCCCTCTCCTGTCCCTGGTTCCTTCCCTCTATCCTTGTCCCCTGTACTAACCTGAGGCCAGGAGCACCAGCAGGATGGAGGATAGCAGGTATGTGGCCTCCCAGGCCATAGGTCCTCTTTTCGAGCTGTAGGGGAGCAAGCAGGGAAGGAGACAGGGATGCTCTGAGGAGAGGAGACCAGGTCAGGGCAGGGTCCAGGCAGCCCCCACAGCCAGTGTAGTGTGAACTGCTGAGGAAGTCGGGACCTTGGAGGACAAGATGGAAGCTGAGCAAAGCCTGTGTGGCCCTGTGGCTCCTCCAGCACAGGCTCTGGTTCAAGGCTTCTGTACTGAACTAGATAAAGACTCACAGAGATGTTGTAGTCTCCTGCCTCAGAAGACCAGGGTGAGAAATGCTGATGAAACCCAGGAAGAAACTATAGTGAAGTTAAGAGTTTTGCTCATTTCTCCTCAACATGCCCACAATTCCCCCCACTTCCTCTTTAGCCTCAAGTTTCTGTTTTCTACCCACATCTGGCTCCCACTGAAGGCAGGTGACAGAACCAGAGACCCTTTAGAGACCGGGCTAGAACTCTAAACCAACCTTACTCTCAGAGGTCAGATCTTTCCTGATTGGCCCACCTGGGAACCAGGAAGTTCCATGTGGACTAGAGGGGATGAGGAGAAGGGGGTGGACATGCATTCTCAGGAATGGAAGAGCAAGGGGGTCCTGATTAGTGTGGGAAACCCCAAATCTGGGTATGAATGGAGAGAGCTCAGAAAGGAGGAGGGGAAAGGGGAGCCCCAGCCTCGTGTTACCCCCATATACCCAGCTTCCCAACATGTCACAGTCACTACTAATGTCACTTGAAAGACTGTACTCATCAAGCATATTTCAAAAATAACTGTCACAGGACAGCAAGACGGCTCAGCAGGCAGGGACACTTGCTACCAAGACTGATAACCTTGGTTTGATCTCCATGGCCCACATGGCAGAAGGAGAGAATCAACTTCCAAAAGGTCTTCTCTGACTTCTACATGCGTGAAAACTTAAAGTAAATAAATAAAATGTTATTACATGAGCTCCAAGAAATCACTAGCTACAGGCTGTTCATAGTCAGCAGATGAGCAAGCAGAGAACCAGGCATGCTGGTGTGTGATGCCAATCCTAGACCTTGGGAGGTGGAGACTGGTGGTTGTGAGGTCAAGTTCATCCCTGGTTATACAACATGTTCAGTCTGGACTACATGAGACCCTGTCTCAAAATAAACAACAAAACAAAAAATTAAAATACTATAGGAACAGGGAAGCTCCTTTAAATAACAATGTTGTGTAGCAGCTGGGGTGCCAGGGGACCAGGGGTGACCCAGATGGCACAGGACTTGAGAAAGACTCTGGGGAGGAAAGGGACAGATGTGTGCGGCTCTACATGCAGTGAGGAAGCCCAGACCCCGTGTGAGGAGGTCTGAGAGGCAGGGGAAGCCTTTGACCAACCTGGCACAGGGTGCTAAGACTTTAGAGAGCAGTGTCAGTCAGTGGCGAGGCGGGGTGTCTAGGAGGAACGTGGGCCATGGGAAGGTGGCTTTCAGCAGCTGAACTGCTCGCTGAGGTGACATCTCCTCCTCACCCCTCCCAGCATGGAGTAAGAAGTCCAAGGATGCTGAGTGCAGACTTGGCAGCATGCATCACTGAGAGCAGAGCAGGCATGCATCTGCAGCCATGCAGAGGGCACAACTGTGGCCCAGGGTTACTTCACCTGCTCCTTCTGACCAAGAGGGTGAGCTTTGTACAGGGGTGCCCAGTCTCTATGGCCCTTACCTCAGGAAGTGGTTACCTCTCCATGCAGCTCACAAAGTGGCCAGTAGCTCTGAGGCCTGGAGAATGTGTGGGTGTGGAAGCCTCAGGGCAGGATGGAGAGTGTGGTCTCCTGTGCTCTGAAGAAGAGAGGCTTCTCTGAACGACGGTGGGGGAGAAAGCAGAGAAGCCATGAGAGCAACCACACAGAAGCGATGACTGCAGGAGGGACTGGAACACACTGGTCCAGGACAGGAGGCTGAGACAAGAGCTGTGGGTGACCACCTTGTGGGGAACCTGGAAAGGGGGCCGTGAGGGGGTCACTGGGACCACAGACAAGTCAACAGTCAGGCTCCTGTAGGGGAACAGGAAGCACGGCCAGGCTCTGCCAGGACACTGAGGTCCGGTCATCAGTCTGAGCCAGTCTTTCTGTTCTCAGCGGGGTCTTAGGTGTTCAAATACGACACCCTGTTAGTGTTGTTCTATGACCTCCAGTTATCCATGGTGAGGACCCCAGGATAAGCAGGTATTATAGTTTTGATGTGAGACATTCCCTCTCCAGCGTGTTTGCACACTTGGTCCCCAGCTGGTGGTACTGCTTGGGTGTGGGTTCCCAAGCCAGATGAGGGACAGTGGAGAATTGCCCATACCCTGGACATCTCTCAGAGAGCACGGCAGGAGTGTGGTCTCTACCTACCCAATTCAAGACTGGGCCTAATCGAACTCCATAGAGACAAAAGCTACATCGTGATAAAGTCAGTCTCATTTCTGTGTCCTGTCCTTCCTCCCCTCCCTCCTCTAAAGAACTGGCTTTTCAGGGATCATGTGACCAGCAACACAGTCTGCTAATCTGACTGGAATGCTCAGAGGGCCCAGTCCTCCACTGCAGCACTTCCTTCCTTGACTTCATTTTCCTTCTCCCCTGTGCCCACAGATAGATAAGCTGGCCCTGCCATTTTAATAGACCTGTCCTAAGAAACAGTCTCCAGGGCCCTTCACACCCTTTGCACTCACACCGAGACCCTGCTCCCCGGCTCCTCTGGATCCTGGGACTGCCAGTGATGGGGGCAGGCGGCCCACATTTGGGACCCTTGTGGAACCTTTGTGGGTTGGAGTTTCTTCAGAGAAACTGGGTCACTGGAGTCAGGCTTGGAGGTTGTATAGTTGGGTCCCACTTTGTGTTCCTTTTCTGCTTCCTGGGTGCAGAGGCAGTGTGACTAGCCAGCCTCCTGCACCTGCCAATGTGTCTTCCCTGCTGAGATGATTGTACCCTTCTGGAACTATGAGTCAAAATAAACCCTTAAATTGTTTTGTTAGCATCTTTTACCATAGCAACAAGGAAGTAAACAAAACCCAAACAAATGGCAAACCAAAGAAACCATGCTACTGTGACACACACAGGCCACTATAGTGAGAGCCATGAGGAGCACACCCGTGAACACACCTGTGAGCACACTATGAGCATTCATGTGAGCACAACTGTGAGCACACCCGTGAGCACATTCATTAGCACACCCATGAGCACTCCTATGAGCACAACTCTCAGCACACATATCAGCACACCTGTGAGCACAACCATGAGCAGACCTGTGAGCACACCTGTGAGCACACCTGACAGCACACCTATTAGCACACCTGTGAGCACACCTGTGAGCACTCCTGTGAGCACACCTGTGAGCACACCTGTGAGCACAGCCGTGAGCACTCAGGCCTTCTGAGTTTCTCTATGTCATTTACAAAACTGCAGGTAGAGACAGCACCTACCTTGCAAAGTCCTTGAGAGGATTTGTGAGATACTGTATGGAGAAGTTTGGTGCTCAATAAATATGAGATATTAATATTCAATGTAAAATCATAGTGGAGACATAGATCAATCGGTAGACAACTTACCTAGTATGCAGGAAGTGCTGGTTACAAACTCCAGGGTCACATAAACTTGGCACGGTGGCACACACCTGCAATTGTAGCACTCAGGAGGTGGTGGGAGGATCTGAAGTTCAAAGTCATCCTTGGCTACCTGAGAATTCTAGGTTTTTACTGAAAATGTTTATCTCTTTTCTCCAAACAGATCTAGGAAGGGAGGTATGACATCTTTAGTGATTATTTGTTCTTAAAGGGGACCTCATCAATTTAAAAATAAAATCTCATAGTTAAGATGGGGGCCACAAGCTGTGATGGTGTAATCCCCATACCAGATATGCTGAGGCAGGAGTATTGTGGGTTTAAGGCCAGCTTGGGCCGCATAGTGAGATCCTGTCTCAAAAAAACCAAACAAACAAACAAAAACAACAAAAACTATAACAACAACCCCCTCCCCCGCCCCCATACACACAAAACCCAGGTATTGGGTTCTGGAGAGATGGTTCCATGGTTAAGAGAGAGTACGATTCTTACGGAGGACCCAAGTTCATCTCAAAAACCAATTAGCAGCAACCCAGCACCAGGATCTAACGCCCTCTTCTGGATTCCTCAGGCTCCTGCACACTCACAGGCATAGATACCTCTGCCTTCTGGATGCACATGATTTAAAATAAAATTAAAAAAAGAAAACAAGGGCTGGGGTCCCCTCAGTGGCAGAATAGTTACTTATCATGGACAACAGCTGAGTTGGTTTGATACCCTCAACATGAAGGAGAAAAGGGTTCCTTTTGCTGGGCTGGAGAGTTGACTCAGTGGTTAGAGCACTGTTGCTCTGGCTGAGGACCTGATTTTGGTTCCCAGCATCCACAAGGGGACTTACAACCCTTTGCAAGTCCAGTGCCAGGGAATTTGAAGCCCTGTCTTGTGATGAGCTTTTTTCTGTTCTGTCAGATAGCTCCCAAATAATGACATGGGGACTTCTTATAAATTATGGAAGCTTGGCTTTTAGCTTACACTTGTCTCAACTAGTTCTTATAGCTTAAATTAACTCATTGATATTAATCTCTGTTTTATAATGTGGCATTATTTCTCTTCCATCTTTCACCCTGTGTTTAATCTCTGTTTCTCCTTAGCATCTTCCATACACCTCAACTCTCCTCTCCTGTGGAATATTAATTGAAGATATGTTGCATTTGTTCATACTGTGAAATATTTGCTTAAATGATGCAAAGATGCATTGCATTCTTTTATGTTGCATTTGTTTAACTCTGTGAAGCTGCCTAAAACACTAGTTTTGTCTAATAAAGATCTTAATAGCTAGTCAGGAAAGGTACAGATGGGAATGCGAAGCAGAGAGAATAAATAGAAGGAGAAAAAGAAAAAGAAGGAATGAGAAAAAGAGGAGAGGACAAAGCAAGGGGTCACTCACCCAGCACCACAGTAAGACAAAGAATAAGAGAGAAAGAAATGATATACAGACATAGAAAATGGTAAGCCCAGAGTCAAGATACATATGGCATGATTTAAGAAAACCTGGAACAGAACATGCCATGCTGAGATCTGGCATTTTTATGTAACAATAGCTTCTGTGTGATTATTTGGGAGCTAGGGGTCAGGTTCCCAAGGAACAAAAGTGTAAATAAAAAATACAAAACAAACCCCCAAACAATCACACTTTCTTTTTCTATTTGCCTGGAAGTTCTGTTTATATCTCCTGCCTACCTATTGGAATTGAGCTTTTTATTACATGAATCATAGCAAAGCAATGCATGTTCATACACTGTACAAATAATCCACATCACTCTCTGGCACCATCTTTAGGGGTACCAAACATGCACACAGTGTATATAAAAGCACCTTACCCATAATAAAGTAAATAAATCTACAAAAATTTTAAAAAGAGAGAATGAGAGCACACGAACCAAAAATTTGGTCCCTGTGTTGATTGATTTTTATCAACTTGACATAAACCTGGGCATATCTGAAAATAGGGAATCTCAACTGAGGAGCCCTTCAGCAAGGGAACTCTCTAGACTTCATTCCCACCAGAAGGTGGAGGCCTGCTATTCTTGTGGCCTCCTGTGGTCACACACACACTGGATGTCATGCGTGGCACTGACGATTCGATGATAAAATGCACACAGCATGTTGGTGCATGTCCTGATCCCATCCTACAGATGCCATCTCCTCCTCCAAGAGTTTTTCAGACAACAGCATCCAACTAACTTGATTTCTCTCTCCCAGTTCCATAATCCTCAAGAAGGGATCTTGTCTTCTTGGTCTTTGGTTGGGAGTGTTCAGAGGACCACAGAGGAAGACAAATCTGAGTGTTGATTCCCAGAGAGGAAGGCCCTAGAGGCTGGGAGAGCAGGCTGCTTCATAAGCAAGGGCCTGCCCAGGTGGCTTGATTTGCGCTCTCTAAGGCAAGGACAAGGGGCAGGAATAGCAGCGGTCACCCCTAAATCTCATGTCTCCCATGAAAGGTGACAGGGAGGAGCACAGGGATGTCTTATTTGAGTCCAACTCATCTATTCAGGCAGAATGGCCAGAGGTGCTGGGCATTGGTTCCTGTCTTCTCAGGGTACAGAGCGCATTCCCAAGATGATGGGTGGACTGTGGAGAAAGGCAGGGCCTGCAGGGGACATTCTGGGCCTTAGATGTCACCCATGATTACAGATTCAATTCTGTCACAGTTCCTCCTTAGCCCCACCCACCTCCAGCTCCTCCTGTGAGATAGACAGGGCTGAAAGTCATAAGTCACCGTTGTGTCGTCGTTGTCTGTCCTCCAAATGACCTCCATGTGACAGCAAACAAGACAGTGAAGATAAGGGTCTTAATGAGGAGTCCACAGACTATGAGAACAACAATGCTGGATATGGAGAACCTGTGGAGAGAGGAGACTGAAGGTTGATCAATGACCACCCACACTGCTGAGTCTGGGAAACTCCTCCCCATCCAGTCTTTCCAACTGAGGTCCTTCCTGACTTTTCTTCAACCTGTGAGAAAGTTTAGATGCAGTTTAGATGATCTCTTCCTTAAATAACCAATTAGAAATGTGTTTGCAGGAGAGTCTAGTGTTCAGGTCCAGTAGATGCATAAGGAGGAGTTCACCTGGGTATCTTGACTTTCTGTGTGGAATGGCGTCAGGTCCATATCTAGGTAACCTGACCCCTGCTGTCCCCATTCTCATCTCCTTCTGGGGACAGTTGTCCTACCTTAGTCTTCATCCAGAAACCAAGAAGAATCCAACCTTACTGAAAACCCCACTGCGGAGTTGTCATGATTTTAGCAAAATGCTTCTCCAAGTTACAGATAGACAGCAATAGACACAGGAAAGGGGTCCACAGAGAGAGAGAGAGAGAGAGAGAGAGAGAGAGAGAGAGAGAGAGAGAGAGAGAGAGACAAAGAGACAGAGAGAGAGAGACAGAGAGAGACAGAGAGAGACAGAGAGAGACAGAGAGAGAGAGATTCCACCTGACCTGGGCAGATAGGTGGGGACACGGCGCTCTGTATGGTAGGACACAGGGACAAAAGGAATATAGAGATGGCTGCTGACTCACACAAATGCCGGTTAGAAACCTGAAAATCTTACTCTAGGATCCTGAGACCAGCAGCTGCAGATGTAGCTTGGAGTTAAAACATCTACACAGCATGGGTAAGGTCCCCATATCCCTTCTTAGCATTAGAAAGAACAACAGCAGACTGTGGAGAATCATTGCAGAAATCGACACCCCATCAATGTAGAGTTGGGTTCTCACACCAGTGTTGAACGCAAGTAGAAAAGAAAACAAATTAAAGAAACAAAGCAAAGCAAAGCAAAATGAAAGGAAATGCAAAAATTAGAATCATCTCCAAAATTGGAAGAGTTGTGGGGCTGGTCAGGTATGAGGGAGCATGTCTTTATTCCCACTCTTGGGAAACAGAGGCAAGTGGAAGGATCTCTGTTGAGTTTGCAGTCAGCCTGATCAACCTAGAGTTCCAGGTCAGCCAAGGCTACACAGTGAAATCTTATCAAACCAAACCAAACTAAACCAAATGAAACCTTTGGTTTGATCACTTTCCAGCTCTGACTGTCCAGTATCCCTGCACTACAGAGGTTCCCGACTTGCATGACGTCACACAATGTGCCTGCCATGAGAACCCAGGCTCACTGAGAGTATTTCACTACACTATCCCACTCCTGGGTTGGCGGGATTATTAGCCATTAAAGACACCACTTCCCTTCTCTTAATACCCAGGTGTGACAGAAAGTAGAAGGTGAGCTAGGGAGGATGGGGTGAGCTAGGGAGGACGGGAGCCTCTTCCCAGTAGGTCATCACTTCTAACCTCTCAGGGAAATTCTTCACAGACTGAGGGGAATTGAGTCTGCCCCTGCTCCACCTAACCCCATCTTCATCCCCATATCCTCTCAGCACATGGGCTGGAGACTAAAGTATTCAAACAAGAAACCCAGTAGCCAGAAAAGGATCTGAAGAGGGAACAACAGCAGCTGATTTGGGTTATGGTTACACACACACACACCTGGCAAAGACAGTACTCAGGTCCTTTGTGGTATTAAACGGGGGAGCTTTGGTTCTTGTCCAAGTTGGAATCATGGCAGAGGCAGTAGTAGTTGGATGACCTACAGGAAGACACCGAGAATGTATGGATAAGTGGATGGATCGATGATAGATGGATGGGTAATAAATGGATAGTTAAATAGGTAGAGAGGAGTGGAGTTGGGGAGGGAAATAACATGGCTATACAAGAAGCAAGGATTTTTCTAGTAAAATCCTAAGAAGTCAGCCTGAAGCAGAGACAGAGACAGACAAGAGAAAGGAGAAAAGGAGGAGGGCCGCAGAGGTGTGAAGGAAAGACTCCTCGGGCTGTCTGAGCTGTGGAAACCTTCTCCTCTGCTGCTGGCCAGCTCTGCACCTCCCCCTTCTCCCCCTGACAGCTCTCTCTGCCTCTGTAAGTCACCTCTCTAAGGTGTCCTTACTGCTGCACTGCATGTGAGCCTCAGCCTGGGCTGGGCACAGACTCCCTGCTCTAGGAAGGGAGGCCTGCTTCTCTTTTCTCTGCCATCCTTGTTCACCCACTATTCCTACTGGGGGTGTAGAGCCCATCAAGGCACCAGCTCTTCCTAGGTGTATTCAGAAATTCATATGGGGTGTACAAGTGCATTGGTCCCCACTGAGTGAGCCTAGACACTTGTTCCTCATAAGCAAGTGTCACTTTAGGTCTGCTGAGCCAGGGTCTGCATGACATAAGGAGTTCCGGTGGTTCATGTCCACAGCAAGGTCTGAGGTACACAGTGTAGAAGCCCATAGGGAGGGAACCAAGGGCATCTTGGGAGGAGAAGTGTAGAGTGTAACAACTTCCTAAGGAGACAACTTCTAAGTAGAGACTTGGGAAATGGAACCCAATTATGTTCCACGTCTACTGTTTGCCGTTTCCTGAACCCTGCTACCCAAGGGAATTCATGGATAGCACCCCACTTACCATTGTTCTGCACTGGACCTCAGATGAAGATTCAAGGAGAAAGCCAGGCTTTTAGAAACCCTGGGCTCCAATGCATCCGCACCTGATCCAGCTCCCTCTCCCCTCTCAGCTGAGCTCTGGAAGAACTGGTTTGCCTAAAACTGACATGATTTGGTCTTGTTTTCTTTTTTTACCGTACAGTCACATGACACGTGGTTCATGGAAGTCAAACTTTGTAAAGGATCCCCATGTCTTGTTATGTGTTGTTATGTGAATATGGATACTCATGTGTGCAAGGGTGTACATGTGTGTGGAGGCTAGGAGTCAATCTCTGGTGCCATTCTTCAGGATACCTGACTTTTTTGGCAGAGCTTCTCACTTTTTCCTTGAAATTCACTGCTCCGTGTAGACTGGCTGGCCAAGGGCCCAGGGATCCACCTGCCTTCACCTCCATTACTAATGCAGGTCACCACGGTAGGCTTTTTGCGATGAGTACTGAGAAGAGAACTCAGGACAGGATTCATGCACGCATGGCAAGCACTTTCCCCGCTGAGCCATCTGCCCAGCCTACATGTACTGCAGGACATGAACTACATGGTCTCCCTACACGAACATGTCCCACACTCTGACATCATCTGTCTATAGGATTCCCTTGCTCTGAAGAGACACCATGACCACTCTTATAAAGGAGAACCTTTAAGTCGGGCTATTTTACAGTCTAGAGGTTCTGTTCATTATTGCTATGGGGGAATCATAGGGAAATGCATGTATATATAGTGTTAGAGAGGTAGCTGAGGGTTCTATATCTGACTTCTCAGGCAACAAGAAGAAAGAGAGAGACAGGCAGGGATGGGGACAGAGAACGGGAGAGGGGACAGTCACACAAGTTTTGCTTAAGCATCTGAAACCTCAGTACCCACCCTCAGTGACACACTTCCTCCAAAATGGCCACATCTACTCTACCAACTCTACGCTTCCTAAGAGTATCACTCCCTATGAGCCTATGGGGGCCTTTTTTTTTTTAAAACCACCACATTCCACTCCCTGGCCCCCAGAGGCTTGTAGCCATACCATAATGCAGAAATGCAGTCAGTCCAATTTCAAAAGCCTTATAATATATCATTATCAACTGATTTTTTTTTATCAGTTTAAAAGTCCAAAGTCCAAAATATTTACAGACAGTCATGACAACTCTTAACTGTGACCACTGTGAGATAAAAATAAAGAGTATATTATATACTTCCAACATACAGCAACGTATGAGTGAGGACAGGAGCATAGTGAGAAAATACTGGGGAAAAGATAGATCAAAAACTCTCTGGACAAACTCCAAATTCTGCACCTCTGATGTCACGGCTCTCTTTAGATCTCCACCTCCTTTCAGCTTTGTTGATGTAACACACTTCTTTCCTGGGCCACTCCCTGTTAGCGGCTCTCCTTGTTTACCTCTTCCCTGTCTTGAATACCTTGGGTTCTCAAAGACCGGACTTAACTTGCACAGCTTTATGTAATGGCCTCTGTAGGCTTCCGTACAAGGACCTCCCTGCCACACATCTGGCCTTGGTGGCTTTTCTTATTCGCAGAGGGAGATTCCACAACCCTTTCTTGTACCCTTGACTCTAAAGCCAGAACCACGTGGCCAAAGCTGCCAAGTACTGCTGGTTGCTGGGTCTTGTTCCTCCTATATTACACACACACACACACACACACACACACACACACACACACACACACACACGAGCTTCATGTTTTTCTTCACTGCCTAAGCCTAGCTGTCTTGGAGCTTCCTCTGCATTCTGGGCTGGCCTTGAACTCAGACATCTACCTCTCTGCCTCCTGAGTGCTGGGATTAAAGGTGTGGGCCATCTTAACCAGTCCTTGTCCACTTTTCTTTAATCCCTTTTCACAAATTGGAATCTTAGCTGGGTGGGGTCTTTATTCTACTTAGAGTCAGGCTTTTCTTTAATCTGTTTCCCTTTCCTGGTGTCTCCTCTCTCCTCAGACTGTACATTTAGTATTTTTCCCTGCTCAGTTTGCTCCTGTTCAGTACAGATCTGCAACAGTGTGGACACTGGCACCCAAACAGCACTGTTAGCACTAGACTGTCTGAAAATCCCCTGCCAAAACTGTTAATCCATAGCTCTCTATTTTAGCCTCAGGCAGATTTTCTTTTAGAAAAGAGCAAAAAGCAACCAATTTTCAACAAAATATCACAAAAATGATCTCTAGGCCACACACTAATATACCTCTCCTCTGAAGTCTCTTGATCCAGGCCCACACAGTACAAATCATCCCAGCACCACTCTCCCTAATAGTATGGTTCATTGAGTCCAGTCTAAACCATTCAGCTGCTTTCCTAGTCCAGAGTCTGTTGTAGGACACAGCTCAGGGTACCGTCCCTCACAGCAAGGAACTCAAGCCCCATTGCCCAGCTACTAGAGGACACAGTTTCTAGAGTCCTCTCCAACTCTGGATCCTGGTGACTCAGGAAGGTTGAGAGTCACATAGAAGGGGGATGCTCACCTTTTGACACTGCCAGGTAGATGCTTTTGAGGATAATGATTTCTCTGCTATTTCCAGAGATCCCACAGACATAGAGACCCGAGTCTCTCACCGTGAGTGTAGTCATGGTGACAGTGAAGAAGTGAGACTTTGGATATTCCCGGATGAAGAATTTTGGCCACTGTTTATCTGTGCTGAGACTGGACACTAATGATTTACAACTTTCTGTTGATGTTTTCTGACACCAAATCTTCTCCTTGGAGTGTTGGCTGCTATTATACTGGCATTTCACAAATATTGTCTGGCCTTCCACTGCTGGAAGTAACTCTGCATCCTGTGCCCAGGAGCCTGAGAAAACACACACCCTTCAGGTTAGAGAGTCCTCTCAGCCTCCACAACAGGGCTAGGAGTTGGGCTTTCTCCTCAGGGACTGACCTCTTTGTGTCTATACTCAGGGTGTGGCTTATGCCAGTTGCTGGACACAATATTCTGTACTCTGCCTTCCCAACCATAGAGCCCCATTTTGCACACCTCCCAGCCCCTTCCCTCTCCTGTCCCTGGTTCCTTCCCTCTATCCTTGTCCCCTGTCCTCACCTGAGGCCAGGAGCACCAGCAGGATGGGGGATAGCAGGTATGTGGCCTCCCAGGCCATAGGTCCTCTTCTCAAGCTGGAGGGGAGCAAGCAGGGAAGGAGGTAGGGATGCTCTGAGGAGAGGAGACCAGGTCAGGGCAGGGTCCAGGCAGCCCCCACAGCCTGTGCAGTGTGAACTGCTGAGGAAGTTGGAACACTGAGGACAAGAAGGAAGCTGAGCAAGGTCTGTGTGGCCCTGTGGCTCCCCCAGCACAGGCTCTGGTTCTAGGCTTCTAAACTAGATAAAGGCTCACAGAGATGTTGTAGTCTCCTGCCTCAGAAGACCGGGGTGAGGAAAGCTGAGAAAGCCCAGGAGGAAACCATAGTGAAGTAAGAGTCTTGCTCATTTCTCCTTAATACGCCCACAATTCCCCCACTTCCTCTTTAGTCTCAAGTTTGTGTTTTCTACCCAAATCTGGCTCCCACTGAAGGCAGGTGACAGAACCAGAGGCCCTTTGGAGACCTGGCTAGAACTGTAAGTCCTCCTTGCTCTCAGGGGTCAGAACTTTGCTGATTAGCTCACTTGGGAACCAGGAAGTTCCATGTGGACTAGAGGGGATGAGGAGAAGGGGGTGGACATGCATTCTCAGGAATGGAAGAGCAAGGGGGTTCTGATTAGTACTGGGGACTTCAAAGCTGGGTATGAACGGAGAGAGCTCAGAAGGAGGGAAGGGAAAGGGGAGCTCCAACCCTGTGTCACCCCATTATTCCCAGCTTCCCAACATGTCACAGTCACTACTAATGTCACTTGAAACACTGTACTCATCAAACATATTTCAAAAATAACTGTCTCAGGACAGCAAGATGGCTCAGCAGGCAGGGACACTTGCTACCAAGACTGATAACCTGTGTTTGAGCTCCATGGCCCACATGATAGAAGGAGAGAATCAACTCTCAAAAGTTCTTCTCTGACTTCTACATACGTGATAACTTTAAAGTAAATAAATAAACCGTTATTACATGAGCTCCAAGAAGTCACTAGCTATAGGCTGTTCATAGTCAGCAGATGAGCAAGCAGAGAACCAGGCATGCTGGTGTGTGACGCTAATCCTAGACCTTGGGAGGTGGAGGCTGGTGGTGTGGTCAAGTTCATCCTTGGCTACATAACAGTTCACTCTGGACTACATGAGACTCTGTCTCAAAATAAACAACAAAACAAAAAATTAAAATACTATAGGAACAGGGAAGCTCCTTTAAATGACAATGTTGTGTAGCAGCTGGGGTGCCAGGGGACCAGGGGTGACCCAGATAACACAGGACTTGAGAAGGACTCTGGGGAGGAAAGTAACAGATGTGTGCGGCTCTACATGCAGTGAGGAAGCCCAGACCCCGTGTGAGGAGGTCTGAGAGGCAGGGGAAGCCTTTGACCAAGCTGGCACAGGGTGCTAAGACTTTAGAGAGCAGTGTCAGTCAGTGGTGAGGCAGGGTGTCTAGGAGGAACGTGGGCCATGGGAAGGTGGCTTTCAGCAGCTGAACTGCTCGCTGAGGTGACATCTCCTCCTCACCCCTCCCAGCATGGAGTAAGAAGTCCAAGGATGCTGAGTGCAGACCTGGCAGCTTGCATCACTGTAAACAGAGCAGGCATGCATCTGCAGCCAGGCAGTGAACAGTTTGGAGCGCACACAACTGTGGTCTAGGGTTACTTCACCTGCTCCTTCTGATCAAAACAGTGAGCTTTGTGCAGGGGATTCCAGTCTCTACCGTACTTGGCTTAGGAAGTGGTTATCTCTCCAAGGCAGGTGCATTCCTGACCTGTCTGGCACTCCTGCTGTATACCACCTCCAGCCCCCATCTTCTTTGGTTCTGAGTCCCCTGAACACCAGAAAGAACACCAGAAAGGAGAGGACAGAGGAAGAGACTGGCCTGGGGTTCTGAGAGAAGAGCCTCAGAAGCCATGCAGGCCATGGGAGCTGAGGAGACGGGTGTCTACAGCCACTCCTCAGTTCCCAGTGCTCCTACCATGGAGTTCCCAAGTGAGCAGGCATTAGAGTACCAGCTCTCATGTTTTGCTGGCTTATAGAACCCCCGGCCTGATGTCATGTGTGGGGAGTCACTCCCTCACTCTCCTGTTTAACCTCTCTCTCAGTGATAATTCCACTCACCCGCTAGCTGTGTCCTGTCCCTGGCCCCTTCTGTCTGTGAAGCTCTCTCTGGGGCAGCCTTCTGAAGGTGCATCAGCCTGAGCTGTCTTCTTACCCGCACCCCTAAAGCCCCCTGCAGGTGTCACCCATCCCCTCCCTCCTGAAGGCATCACACATCTTCTTCCTCCAGCCTGTCCTCCTGGCTTCACATAGCAAACCCCTCCATGCATCCTGACCAAGCTTCGTGTTGTGGAATATTATTTTAATCTGTATTTCATCTGTTAATGCTGTGGAACATTTGTTTAATGAGGCAAAGGTGCGTGGCATTCTTTTATGTCGCATTGACTCCATGAAGCCGTGTTATTTTGCCTGTCTAAAACAACCAGTTGGTCTGATAAAGAGCTGAACAATCAGGCAGGAGAAAGGATAGTTGGGGTTGTTAGGCAGAGAAAATAAATAGGAAGAGAAATCTGGAGAGAGAAGATCGAGGTACGGAAAAGAAAAGGAGGACATCAGGGGTCAGCCACCCAGCTACACAGCCAGCCTTGGAGTAAGAAGGAAACAAAAGATAAACAGAAATAGAGGAAGGTAAAAGCCCTGAGGCAAATGGTAGATGGGATAATTTAAGTTAAGAAAAGCTGGCCAAAATGAAGCCAAAGTAAGGCTAGGAATGAAGAAGAAAGAATAAGACTCCATGTGATCATCTGGGAGCCAGGTGGTGCCCCCCTCCCCCCGGAGAGAGTAAAGGAGTGAAGAGTACAAAACCACCAACCACAGCATCCTGAGCTTGCAGGATCTCCATGCCCTGCTTCCTGAAAGATGCAAGCCTGTCCCACCTCCTGCACCATAGCGTCTGCCCCTGCCTGTGTCTATTGTGTGTGCAACTACACAATGCCTTTGCTTCCCTCAGTCACTGTCAAAGTGAGGTCAGAACTGTCTGGCTTCCTTTCTCTGCTGCCCTGCCTCTCCAACTGTTGAGTTGAGCTCATGTTCCAACATGCATGTGCCTTTACCATAGAAGGTGGAATACAGGGGCTTCAGCCTTCACCATCCTCCTGTCCAGCAGAGGGACAGTGACTCACTGTGGTCACAGGGAGATGAAGGGCCACACTGGGGATTTGAACTCAGGGCTTGATTTCGGTACCACTGCCTTACCAAGTACATTAACTATTCACAAGCAGGTCTCAAGGCCACTGTTGTGGTTTAATAAGATGTCCCCTATAGCCTCAGGCATTTGAACACTTGGTACCCAGCTGGGAGTGCTGATTTTAGGAGGTGTGGCCTTGTTGGAGGAAGTTTGTCAGAGGGAATGGGTTTTGAGGGTCAAAGGCTTACTCTGAGTTCACACTTTCTGCTTCCTGCTTGTGGACCAAATGTGATCTTGGAGCATCCTGCTGCAGGCTGCCATGCTTCTTTGTCAGTGGACTCAACCCTCTAGAACCCTAAGTACAAATAAACCCTTCCTTTTATACGTTGCACTGGTCATGGTGTGACCTGGACCAGAAGATTGCAGTAGAGGTTCCTGAGACAGTGGGCCAGGAATGAGAGAGAGATAGAAAATAGGAGAGCTGGGACCAGGAGATCGTGCATAAGAAGATAACTTATGTCCTGTGAATTATTGTACACGGTTTGCAGAGGGGAAATGGGAGTGGTCAGCACAGAGTTACCATGCACTGGGATGGAGTCAGCAGGAGGCTAATCAGGCATTGTTGTAGGAAAGGAACACAGAAATTGCAGGTGCATCACAGACAGAGCACATGGACCTTGAGACTGATAACCACAGCCCCTAGTGGGGAAGAGTTGGGCTCCTAGGGTCTGAAACCACAGCTTCTCCAAGGCCCTGGCCCCAGGCTATTACTGGCATTGCCCTGCATGTTCCTGATTTTAGACAAGAAACCAATTCCTTCCCCATACTTCAGGGCCCAAGGGAAAGCCTAGGACCAGGCAGTTCCCAACAATGGTGTTTATCACAGCAACTGAAAAAGAATGGATGCAGCCACCAGCACAGAGCTGCACCGTCCATGTGTGAGCCTAGAAGGGGAGGAGACAAGGTAAGAGCAAGAAATTTGACAGATAGCTTCAAATGTCAACTTGACACAGCCTAGAGTCTCCAGAGAAGGTGCCTCAGTTGAAGAATCACCCTGATCAGAGGGGCCTGCGGATATGTCTCTGGGAAATTGTCTTGTTGTTAGCTGAAATAGGAGCGTCAGTCCACTGTGGGAGACACCATTCCCTGGGCAAGGGGTCCTGCGCTGTGTAAGAAAGCTAACTAAGCACAGGCCTGTGAGCAGACAAGGCAGCAGACTGCATTCCTCCATGGTCTCTGCTTCAGTCCCTGCCTGAGTTCCTGTCCTGACTTCCTTCAAGGACAGACTGTGGCAGGGAAGCATATGGCACATATGTCCTTTACTGCCTAGATTGTTTTTGGCCAGAGTGTTTGAGTTTTATTGTTTTTTTAAAGATTTTTTGATTGGGTGTATTTGTGTGTATCTGTAATAGTTCATATGCACCATATGCCCGAGGAGGCCAGGGCATCAGATTCCCTGGAACTGGAGTTACAGGCAGCTATGAGCTGCCCGGTGTGGGTGCTGAAAACTGAACCTGGGTCCTTGCAGGAGTAATAAGCATGTTAACCACGGGTCCATCTTTCCAGCCCCTCGTCAGAGTCTTTTAGTCACAGCAGCTGAGCAGACACTGAAGCAAAACTCAGTTCCAAATGAACAGTGGAACAGGAATGAACATCAGGAAAGTAGTCAGGAGACGCTCTCAGGGTTGCACTGTGTTTACATCATTTCATTGAATCCCCCCAAACACTCTTTAGAGGTAGGAATTATTGTCCCCTTTCATAAGACAGGGTAAACCGAGGCCTCATAGTGTTAGTGGCTTGACCAGGGTTACACAGGGATTGCTGCCTGACTGTCTGTCCATCTGCTGTCCGTGAAACAGGACTGTCAGGGCCAATGAAGGTGCAGGGACAGAAATGGAGGTGGAACTCTGGGGGTGGTCTGAGTCAATCGCCCCAATTTCCCACTAATGTGGTGACCACACAGTTTGCTTGTGTGTCGGTGTGGATGTGTCTGTCTGTCCTTCCTTCTAGTTCTTCATTTGTCAGCTGCTCAGCCTGAGTCCCCCTCTCTCACGCTCTACTGGAAGTTATTCCCTTCTGTCCCCACGTTTACACCAATGGTTCCTCCTCTCTCCTTAAAGCCGTCCTGGACTGTGACCCAGGCCCCAGCTGTGTCACCCTCCTGACTGTGATGTTTGCTGTCCCATTAGCAGACCCTGACTCAGAGCTGAGGGTGTAGTTCAGGGACCTTTCAAGCCACTATGGCCTAGTGTGCACCACTAGTAGGGTGACAGCTCAGCCCACAGCCCACAGCCCATAACCCCTAAACCCTACACAATCCATAGCCCACAACCCTCAGCTCTCCTTGCTCATTCTGGACCAATGATTTTGATAGTATAGGCCCAGTCTGAGCTGGGTAGAGGATGCAAATTCGATCCTTGGGCTCTGTTGTCTCCACTCCTGTCTGGAGAAATGGTCCTGTTGCTCAGCTAAGGTTACTCCTAGCAGGGTTTTGATGGCCAGAAGGAGATCTCTCTCCATGTCTCCTTTTGTATGTGTGTGCCTGTGTTTACGTGTGTGTTGTATGTGTGGTGTGTACCTGCGTCTTTGTGTCCATGTGTCTGCCCATCTTTCTAGCCTAGGATCTGGTGTCAATTCTCCAAAGCTAAGTCCCTCATCCTCTGCTGTTTTAAGCATGGCAACTTCATGTGGTCTTTCCTCAGAAGCGACCTTGCTTTGCTCTGAGGCCAGCACAGTCCCTGAAGGAGGGGACCTCAAGATAGGGTTCCAGATACCCCAAGGTGTAGTCTGTATACTCAATCTTCTGCATGAACTCATCACTGTAGCATGGAAGAAGCAACTGGAGGCAGGGAGCACAGCCTTGCAGCCATCTTGGGAAAGGCTGTAACTGGTCTCTTGCTGACCTGAGAGAGGCTGGCAGGCAGGAACCAAGTGACATCTGTAAACTTCATGCTTCCAGGACAGAGGGGACCAGCAGCCACAGTCAGGACACATCAGAAGACACAGGGTCCTGGTCAGCTCTGGGACCTCCTGGTACCAGTTCCTCTGTGATCCCAGGTCTTTGTGTCTGTCCCTTCTCATCCAGAACAGGATTCTACAGACACCGGCTGCCCGAGGGCTCATGAGTCTGGCTCTTGTCTCCAGACATATGGAGACGTCTGCAGGGAACAGAGAGAAGCTGAGGAAGGACATGGTGGCCCTGGGTGAAAGGAAGGCAGCTGTACTGTGCTCCTGCCCCAGGGCCATTGTCTGGGCTTCGGTCCTCTCTGGCCTCTGAGTCCATTGGCATCAGCTCTCCAGATCACTGAGTTATCTTAGACCAAGCAGGCTTCCACAGTGACTCTGGACCTTCAGGAAGATGTATCCAGGGTTTAGCAAAGTCGCTGCCCAAGCTATAGCCTACAACACATGGGGAGAGATGAAGAAAGGCCATGCCCTGCTGCCAGTGCCCCAATGCCCCTGGGTGACCTTTAACCCTCTCTGGCCTCTGTATTGTTTCTCTATATCCATAAGGTACATGTGGGACCACCCATGCCTGGACACCCTCGTCCTCCCTGGATGTCACTGACCATCATTAAGTTGCACAGGCAGAGGTATATTCCCCAGCCTAAGACTCAGTGTCACAATCCTCAGAGTAGGACACAGATCTTGACCATGGTTTCCAGGGGTGACCGTACTTACTTCCCATGTGCTGCTTCTTCCAACAGCCATAGACCATCACCAACACCACAGACGCCAGAAGGAATGTCAGCACTACCACTGTTGTGAGGTAAGTCTCCTGGGACCTGAGGAAGCAGGACAGGAGAGAGTCAGGACCAGGTCCCCACCTGGCCGCAGCTTCCATTGGCAGACAGAAGCACTGAGGTTACCTGATGGGTGACCTCACAACGCTCCCTCCAGGTAGATGCCCCCTCTTGGGGATGGGCTGTGGGAATAGAAAAGGAGACAGTGGAGTCATGGAAGAGTCAGCAGGCAGAAGGCAGCAGCTCACTGTCACCTCTCCTCCAGCACGTCCTCAAACCCCCATCAGTGAAGACAAAGGTAGTTCACAATGGCCCTACGGGGCTCAAGACATCAAGATTGCTGCCTCCATAGTGACTGAGGCCCCCTCTTGCCCCCACCCCTGTTTTCTGTTGGAGAAGCTCCCTCTCCATGTGACACTAGGTCCAGCACTCCAGGCACACCCCGACAGTGAGTATATGATGAAGCAGCCAAACGGAAGCAAAGAACCTTCCCCGGAGGCTATGGAATGGGGCCCACCCAGAGAAACCACCACACTGAATTTGGAGGTCAGGGTTTTAGAGCTGCCAGAACCATGGTGTATGGTGACCAGTAGCGCATGGAGCCCTCCTCCTTCACACACTGTATTGGTTACAACAAAGAAGCCAGCACAGGGGTCATTGGGGGCTGGAGCTGCTGATTAACCTGATGTCTATAAAAGCTGATCTCTCCTGTCACCAACTTCTCCTCCTACAGGCCTTGCTCATGGGTGGGTACCGGGAGTCACATATAATGTCTGCCTTGCTCATGGGTGGGTATCAAGAGTTCAGAGAACATCTACCCTGATCATGGGTGGGAACCGGGAGTCACATAGAATGTCTGTTCTGCTCGTGAGTGGGCACCAGGAGTCACAGAGGATGTCTGCCCTGCCACTCTTTGAACTACTGGCCTCTCTGAGTGTGACCTGGAGAACAAGGTCAAGGGCGTGCATAGCATTTGCTGCACACCAGGCCTCTGGCAGCCGTACCCCCCACCACACACATAATAGTTCCCTTGTCTCCTCCTCACCTTGGAACATCAGCAATAGCAGCAGCAGAAGGGAGAGTGGACACCTCCTGGCCATGAGTCCCTTTTCCTGCAGCTGCTGGGGGAGCCCGGGGGACAGGTGGAGAGAGAACTGAAGGGACTGTGGAGGGCTTGGGATCCTCAGCTGCGGCCATCGGTCTGTCCGGGAGGGCTCCTCCTGTACCGCTCAGGTCCCAGCCTCTGCAGAAGGTGTTTGCTCTCTCTTGTGCCCAGCTACCCTGTGCTGGATTCCACTAGGGGAGGCACTTCTAGGCCAGGGAAACTGTGGTCAAGCCCCTGGCCTTCTCATGTCCTCTCTTCCTGCTGCCTCCTTTTTGCAGGCCCCAGCCTGCCCGCCTCTAGAACTGAACTATGAAAGCCAGGAACTATGAGGTCTGATCATGCACCCCAAGGCTCACTGGTTCTAGGGGTGATCAGAGACTCCATAGTCAGGCTCTCTGGTGGGTCAGCGATCCCAGGGGTGACCAGAGACGTCATGGCCAGGCTGTCTGTGGGTCAGCATCATGCTTCCACCCTGGGAATTTGTGAGCATTGGGGAGTGAGAGCAGAGGGTACACATAGATTCATTCCCAGCAGAGATGTGTAGGTAGTGATCCTGGAAAAGGTGAGGGCACTGGGGAGTGTCCTGAGGAGGGGGATTCTCAGAGGGGACAGTGGGAGGATGGGGCAGAGGGGACCCAGGACTGGGGTTGGGCTCATCTTCACATAATCCACTGGGCCACTTGAAGACCCCAGAGATGTAAACCTAAGTAGAAGAAAGACTCGAGTCTTTTTTTATTTTTAATATTATCAATTTAATTTTTAAAAAGGATGTGATTTACAGAAGTGGGGGAGGGTGCAGTCAGCAGAGTGTCTGCCGAGCACGCAGGAAGCCATGAATTTAACCTGGCAGGGCAGTGCAGGTTTACAGTCTCACCACTTGGGAGGTGGAGGCAGAAACAGCAGCCTTGGATGCATAACTAATTTGAGACCAGCATGGGCTACATGAGAATCTGTCTCAGAACAATAACAAAACAGAAAGACAGACAGACAGACAGACAGGCAGGCAGGCAGGCAGGCAGACATGCAGGCACACACACACACACACACACACACACACACACACACACACACACACACACCAAAAAACAACTGACAAAAAACAAGGAGCTTGGTGTTAGTTTTAGGTTTGGTGAGGCTGTGTGTAATTCCCGTTTAAACCACAAAGGGCGCTGTCAATCCATCTGTTAGGGAGTGGGGACTTGAGTAGGCAATTGGACCTTGTGAGATCATTTGCCTCTAAGTTTACTGCAATGTCCCCCTCCCTGCAGCAGAGTGACAGAGAAAGGGCAAAGGAATGGACAAAAGAAGGCCATCTCAAGGACATCAGGTGGGTGCTCAAGGAGTCCTGGTGGGAAAGCAGGACTGGACTTTTAGATCCAGAGGCCTCTTTGAGCACTTGAATTCAGAATTAATGTCAGCCATTCCTGGAGTGATATGAATATATATGAAAGTTTATATTTACTTTTTGTTTATATGTACGTATGTGTGCAGTTGTGTGTGGGGATGTGCATGAGACTGTAGATGCCCATAGAGGCCAGCAGAGGGCGTCATATCAACAGAGCTAGGGTCACAGTGGGTAGGAAGCCACAGGACCACATCCATCTGTCTAAATAAAACTGTACCTTTCGACCAACACTTGAAATGCTAGTTTGAAGGATTGATATGCATATGTTCAGTAATTACTTGTGAAATAAATATAACATTTAGAATATTTTAAACAATATTTTAATATTGGGCCTAACCCAACTCCATAAAGCCAAAACGCACATCATGATAAAGTCAGTCACATTTCTTGTCCTGTCCATCATCCCCTCCCCCTTAAAAGAATGGGCTTTTCAGGGATCATGTGACAGGCAGCCCACTCTTCTAATCTGACAGGAATGCTTGGAGGGCCCCTGCCTCCGGAGACCCTGCTCCCCAGTTTCTCTTCATCCTGGGACTGTCTGTGATGGGCACAGACGATTCACATTTGGGATCCTTGAGGAATCTTTGCGGGTTGGAGTTTCTTCAGAGAAACTGGGTTACTGGAGTCAGGCTTGGAGGTTTTATAGTTGGGTCCCACCTTGTGTTCCTTACCTGCTTCTTGGATGTGGATACAGTGTGACCTTCAGCCTCATGCACCTGCCAATGTGTCTTTCCTGTTGAGATGATTGCACCCTTCTGGAACTATGAGCCTAAACAAACCCTGTGTCCCCTTAAATTCATTTTTTTTTTTGTATCTTTTACCATAGCATCAAGGAGGAAACCAAACCCAAACAGAATGTCAATTCCAGGTAACCATGCTACTGTGACTGAAAACATTTTGAGCCAGTTCACACAGGAGGAGCACACCTGTGAGCACACTGTGAGCACAACTGTGAGCACACCTGTGAGCACTCCTGTGAGCACACCTGTGAGCACACCTGTGAGCACACCTGTGAGCACACCTGTGAGCACACCCGTGAGCACTCAGGCCTTCTGAGTTTCTCTCTGTCATCCACAAAACTGCAGGTAGAGACAGCACCTACCTTGCAAAATCCTTGTGAGGATTCATGAGATACTGTAGGGAAAAGTTTGGTGCTCAATAAATATGAGATATTAATATTCAATGTAAAATCATAGTGGAGACATAGATCAATCGGTAGACGACTTGCCTAGCATGCAGGAAGTGTCTGGGTTCAAACTCCAGGGCCACATAAACTTGGCATGGTGGCACACACCTGCAATTGCACATTCAGGAAGTGGGAGGATCTGAAGTTCAAAGTCATCCTTGGCTACATGAAAATTCTAGTTTTTTACTTAAAATGCCAATCTCTTTTCTCCATACAGATCTAGTAAGGGAGGTATGACATCTTTAGTGATTATTTGTTCTTAAAGGGGATCTCATCATTTTAAAAATAAAATCTAGCTGTTAAGAGAGGGAGGCCACAAGCTGAGATTGTGTAATCCCCACACAGGGTATGCTGAGGCAGGAGTATTGTGGTTTTAAGGCCAGCTTGGGCCACATAGTGAGATCCTTTCTCAAAATAACCAAAAAAAAAAAAAAAAACAAAAACAAAAAACAAAAAAAACCTCAAACCAAACCAACCAAACAACCAAACAAAAACAAGAATAACCAAAACAACCCCCCCCAATAAAACACAAGTATTAGACCAACAAACCAAACAACCCTGCCCTGATACAACCCAGATATTGGGTTCTGAAGAGATGGTTATATGGTTAAGAGAGAACTGATCTCACAGAGGACTCAAGTTCATCTCAAGAACTCGTGTCTGTCCCCCAGCTCCAGGACCCAGTGCCCTCTTCTGGATTCCTCAGGCTCCTGCACTCACAGGCATAGATTCCTCTGTCTTCTGGATGCACATAATTGAAAATAAAATTGAAAATAAAACAAGGGTTGGGGTGCCCTCAGAGGCAGAATATTTCCTTATCATAGACAACACCTGAGTTTGTTTCATACCCTCAACATGAAGGAGAAAAGGGTTCATGTTGCTGGGCTGGAGAGTTGGCTCAGTGGTTAGAGCACTGTTGCTCTGGCTGAGGACCTGATTTTGGTTTCCAGCATCCCCAAGGGGACTTACAACTCTCTGCAAGTCCAGTGCCAGCTGTTCTGTCAGTCAGCTCCCAAATAATGACATGGGAACTTCTTATTAATTCTGAAAACTTGGCTTTTAGTTTATACTTGTCTCAAATAGCTCTTATAGCTTAAATGAACTCATTGATATTAATCTACGTTTTATAATGTGGCATTACTTCTCTTCCATATTGTACCTTGTGTTTTCTCTCTGTGTCTCCTTAACATCTTCCATACAACTCAATTCTCCTCTCTTGTGGAATATAAGTTGAAGATGTGTTGCATTTGTTTATACTGTGAAATATTTGTTTTAATGATGCAAAGATGTGTTGCATTCTTTTATGTTGCATTTGTTTAACTCTGTGAAGCTGTCTAAAACACTAGTTTGGTCTAATAAAGATCTTAATAGCTAGTCAGGAAAGGTACAGGCGGGAATGCCAGACAGAGAGAATAAATAGAAGGAGAAAAAGAAGAAAAAACAAAGCAAGGGGTCACTCACCCAGCACCACAGTAAGACAAAGAATAAGAGAGAAAGAAATGATATACAGACATAGAAAATGGTAAAAGCCCAGAGACAAAATATATATGGTATGATTTAAGAAAACCTGCCAAGAAGCATGGCAAGCTAAGTTCTGGTATTCATAAGTAAGAATAAACTACCTTGTGAGTATTTTGGAGCTTGACAGTAGGTCCCCAAAGAGCAAAAGTGTAAAAAAAAAAAACCCAAGAAACAAAACCCCAAACAACCACACTTCCTTTTTCTAATTCCTGGCAGTTCTGTTTATACCTCCTGCCTAGCTATTGGGTATTGAGCTTTTTATTACATGAATCATAGCAAAGCAATACACATTCACAGAGTGTACAAATAACCCACATCACTCTCTGGCACCATCTTCAGGGGTACCAAACATGCACATAATGTATATAAATGCACCTTATGCATAATAAAGCAAATAAATCTACAAACATTTTAAAAAGAGAGGATGAGAGCACAGAAACCAAAAGTTTGGTCCCTGTGTATGTTGGTTTTTACTAACTTGACATAAATCTGGGAATATCTGGGAGTAGGGAATCTCAACTGAGGAGCCCTTCAGTAGGGGACTCTCTAGACCTCATTCCCACCAGGAGGTGGTGGCCTGCTATTCCTGTGGCCTCATGTGGTCACACACACACACTGGCTGTCATGCGTGGCACTGAAGATTCAATGATAAAATGCACACAGCATGTTGGTGCATGTCCTGATCCCATCGTCCGGACGCCATCTCCTCCTCCAAGAGTTTCCCAGACAACAGCATTCAGCTTAACTTGATTTCTCTCTCCCAGTTCCATAATCCTCAAGAAGGGATCTTGTCATCTTGGTCAAGATGGTTGGGAGTGTTCAGAGGACCACAGAGGAAGACAAATCTGAGTGTTGATTCCCAGAGAGGAAGGCCCTAGATGCTGGGAGAGCAGGCTGCTTCATAAGCAAGGGCCTGCCCAGGTGGCTAGATTTGCACTCCTTAAGGCAAGGACAAGGGGCTGGAATAGCAGCGGTCACCCCTAAATCTCATGTCTCCCATGAAAGGTTACAGGGAGGAGCACAGGGATGTCTTATTTGAGTCCAACTCATCTATTCAGGCAGAATGGCCAGAGGTGCTGGGCATT
Source organism: Myodes glareolus (assembly GCF_982192425.1). Taxonomy (NCBI): domain Eukaryota; kingdom Metazoa; phylum Chordata; class Mammalia; order Rodentia; family Cricetidae; genus Myodes; species Myodes glareolus. The sequence goes on along the minus strand of NC_142043.1, from coordinate 9,774,901 downwards.
GGTTCCTGTCTTCTGAGGGTACAGAGCACATACCCAAGAAGATCGTGGACTGTGAAAAAGGGCAGGGCCAGCAGGGGACATTCTGAGACTTAGATGTCACCCATGATTACAGGCTCAATTCTGTCACAGTCTCTCCTTAGCCTCACCCACCTCCAGCTCCTCCTGTGAGATAGACATGGCTGAAAGTCATAAGTCACCGTTGTGTCGTCATTGTCTGTCCTCCAAATGACCTCCATGTGACAGCAAAGAAGACAGTGAAGATAAGAGTCTTAATGAGGAGTCCACAGACTATGAAAACAACCATGTTGGAAATGGAGAACCTGTGGAGAGAAGAGATTGAAGGTTGATCAATGACCACCCACACTGCTGAGTATAGGAAACTCCTCCCCATCCAATCTTTCCAACTTAGGTCCTCCCTGCAGCTTTCCTTCAGCAAGTGGGAAAATTTAGATGCAGTTTAGATGATCTCTTCCTAAAATAACCAGTTAGAAATGTGTTTGCAGGAGAGTCTAGGGTTCAGGTTCAGGAGTTGCATAAGGATGAGTTCATCTGGGCATCTTGGCCTTCTGTGTGGAGTGGCGTCAGGTCCATATCTAGGTAACCTGACCCCTGCTGTCCCCATTCTCATCTCCTTCTGGGGACAGTTGTCCTACCTTAGTCTTCATTGTCCCCATCCAGAAACCAAGAAGAATCCAACCTTACTGAAAACCCCACTGCGGAGTTGTCATGATTTTAGCAAAAATGGTTCTTCAAGTTCTAGTAGACATAAGAAAGATACCCACCCAGGAGAAAAGAGAGAGAGAGAGAGAGAGAGAGAGAGAGAGAGAGAGAGAGAGAGAGAGAGAGAGCTCTGCCTGACCTGGGCAGATAGGTGGGGACAAGGTGCTCTACACAGGGACAAAAGGAATATAGAGATGGACGCTGACTCACACAAATGCCGGTTAGAAACCTGAAAATCTTACTCTAGGATCCTGAGACCAGCAGCTGGAGATGTAACTCGGCGGTAAAATACCTACACAGCAAGGTTAAGCCCCCCTTTTCCATCCTCAGCACTGATAAAAACAACACCAGAACTGCTGAGAATTATGGCAGAAATTGACACCCCATCAGTGTAGCGTTGAGTTCTCCCACCAGTGTTGAACCCAAGCAAAAAAGAAAACAAATTAAGGAAGTAAAGCAAAGCAAAACAAAAGCAAAGGCAACAACTGGATTCATTCCAAAATTGCAGGAGTTGTGAGGCTACTCAGGCATGAGGGTACATGCCTTTATTCCCACTCTTGGGAAGCAAAGGCAGGTGGATGGATCTCTCTTGAGTTTGCAGTCAGCCTGATTAACATAGACTTCCAGGTCAGCTAAAGCAACACAGTGAGATCTTATCAAACCTAACCAAATCAAACCAAACCAAACCTGTGTCTTGATCACTTTCCAGCTCTGACTGCCAGTATCCCTATACTACAGAGGTTCCTTACTTGCATGAAGTTACACAATGTGCCTGCCGTGAGAACCAGGCTCACTGAGAGTATTTCACTGCACTATCCCACTTCTGGGTTGGCTGGACTATTAGCCACTAAAGACATCATTTCCCTTCTCTTAGTACCCATTTGTTAAAGAAAGTAGAAGGTAAGTTGGGGAGGATGGGCTGAACTGGGGAGGATACAATGATATGGGGAGCACGGGATGAGCTTGGAAGGATACGATGGGGAGCACGGCACCCTCTTCTCAGTCAGTCATCACTTCTAACCTCCCAGGGAAATTCTTCACAGACTGAGGGGATTTGAGTCTGCCCCTGCTCCACCTAACCCCATCTTCATCCCCATATCCTCTCAGCACATGGGCTGGGGACAAAAACATTTGAATATGGAGCCCAGTAGCCTGAAAACATATTGGTAACATTTTCCATATTGATGAATGTGACTTCAGGATCTGAAGAGGGAACAACAGCAGCTGACCTGGGTTATGGTTACACACACACACACACACACACACCTGGAGAAGCCGGTGCTCAGTTCCTTTGTGGTATTAAATGGGGGGAGCTTTGGTTCTTGTCCAAGTTGGAATCATGGCAGAGGCAGTAGTATTTGAATGACCTGCAGGAAGACTCCAAGAATGTATGGATAAGTGGATGGATCAATGATAGATGGATGGGTAATAAATGGATAGTTAAATAGGTAGAGAGGAGTGGAGCTGGGGAGGGAAAAGAATATGGCTATTCAAGAGGCAAAGATTTTTCTAGTAAAATCTAAAGAAACCAGCCCGAAGCAGAGACGGAGACAGATGAGAGGAAGGAGAAAAGGAGGAGGCTGGAGAGGCGTGGAGGAAAGACTCCTCGGGCTGTCTGAGCTGTGGAAACCTTCTCCTCTGCTGCTGGCCAGCTCTGCACCTCCCCCTTCTCCCCCTGACAGCTCTCTCTGCCTCTGTAAGTCACGTCTCTCTAAGTTGTCCTTACTGCTGTACTGCATGTGAGCCGCAGTCTGGGCTTGGCATAGACTCCATGCTCTAGGAAGGGAGGCCTGTTTCTCTTTTCTCTGCCATCCTTGATCATCCACTATTACTACTGGGGGTGTAGAGCCCAGCAAGGTATCAGCTATTTGGTGCAGGAGAATTGTATGTATTCTCTCAATCATATTTTAAATAAAAGCTGATTGGCCAGTCAGGAAGTACAGACATGTCAACCAGACAGGAAGTAGAGGTGTGGTGAAGAGGACAGGAGTATTCTGGGAAGGAAGGAAGCTCTCTCCGCACTCCTGTGCAGACCACCAAAGAGGCAGGATGTAATCTGCCTGGCTGTGAAAGGTATGGAGCCATGTGGCTAACGTAGATAAGGATAATGGGTTAATATAAGCTACAAGAGCAAATAGAAAGACTCAGCTATTGGGCCCATCAGTTTTATAACTTATGGAGATCTCTGTGTGATTTTCTTTGGGGCTTTCTGGCTGTGGGGTACTGGGCAGGACAGAAATCCCAACAAGCAGGTCCCTTCATGTTACAGCTGTTCCTCAGTAAATTCAGAAATCCATAGGGGGTGTATAAGTCAGTACTTAAGTAAGCCTAGACACTTGTTCCCCACAAGAAAGTGTCACTTCTGGTCAGTTGAACCAGGGTCTGCATGAAATAAGGAGTTCAGGTGGTTCATGCCCACAGCAAGATCTGAGATAAACAGTTTAGAACCCCATGGCGGTCACCAAGGGCATCTTGGGATGAGGAGAGTAGGTTGCAGGAGATTCTGATGAACATGACTTCTAAGTAGAGATTTGGGAAATGGAAAGCAATTATGCTCCAAGTCTACTTCTTGCCCTTTACTGAACCCTGTTACCCAATGGAAATTCATGGATAGCACCCCCACTTACCATTGTCCTGCACTGGACCTCAGATGAAGATTCTGGGAGAAATCCAGGCTTCTAGAAACCCTGGGCTCCAATGCATCCTCCTGACCCAGCTCCTTCTCCCCTCCCACAGCTTGTGCTCTGCAGCCTGAAATGTCAGCTGAGCTCTGGAAGAAGTGCTTTTCCTAAAAAACCTGAGAAGCATTTGCAGCACCAAGGCCAGGCCAGTAGTGGACCCAGACCAGGGGTATTTACAGAAACAGGACTGAGCCTGTGACCTAGGCTGGAGCAGGCCTGAGACAGCAAACTCCACAGGAGGTGGTACAAGGGAGCAATAGCTAAGGGAGTAGGCAGGAACCAGAGACCTTTGCAGGTCAAGGTGTGAGTCTGGGATCTCTGAGGAAGTAGGCATGAGCCAGGAGCTCTGTGGGTCTGGATGTGAGTCTGGGACCTCTGAGGGAGTAGGCAGGAACCAGAGACCTCTGCCAGAGCAGGTCAAAGGCTCAGCAGAAAGAGCCCCAAACAAGCAATCTCTGAGGGAACAGACCTGAATGACCCCTGGCATTGTAGAGCAAACCCTGTAGCTCTGCATGACTTCCAGGAACACGGAGTGACTAACGGGGTGACTGGAACCATGACCCTGACTGGACCACAAGGAGCAACCTTGTGAGCATTGAATCTACTGGCACCTGGAAGATTGATCACCAGGGTCACAGACAGCACCAACTACACCAATCAGAGGAAAAGATGGGTAGACAAGGTAACAACACATGCAACATCACAAAGAACAATGCAACATCAATAAAAACTAGTGAGCCTACAACAGCAAGACTTAAACCACCAAATATAGATGAAGCAGAAGAAAGTGACCTCAAAAATAACTTTAGGAGAATGTTTGAGACCCTTAAAGAGGAAATGAAAAATTCCCTCAAAGAATGGAGGGAAAGACAAATAAAAAATTGGAAGAAATAAAATAAAATCTCTTTAGAAAAGAAAAAAAACAGTCAAACAGATGAAAGAAACTATTCAAGACTTGAAAGCTTAAGTAGAGACAAAATAAATCACAAATTGAAGGGATTATAGAAATGGAAATTATGAGAAAATGGTCAGGACCTACAAATGAAAGCATAAACAGCAGAATACAAGAGATGGAAGAGAGACTCTCAAGCTCTGAAGATACAATAGAGGAAATAGACTCACCAGTCAAAGAAAACATTAAATCTAATAAAAGCTTAACAAAAAATATCCAAGAAATACGGGACCCATGAAAACTGCAAACCTAACAATAATAGGTATAGAAGAAGAAGTCCAACTCAAAAGTACAGAAAATGTATTCAACAAAATCATAGAAGAAAACCTTTCCAACCTAGAGAAAGATATGCATATACATATAAAAGAAGTTTACAGAATACTAAATAGACTCAATCAAAAAACTCCCCTTGCCACATAAAAATCAAAACACTAAACATAGAATAAAGAAAGAATATTAAGAACTGCAAAGGAAAAAGGCCAAGTAACATATAAAGACAGACCTATCAGAATTATACCAGACTTCTCAAAGAAAAAAATAAAAAGCCAGAAGGTCTTGGTCAAGTGTTATGCAGACATTAAGACACCATGGCCAGCCCAGACTACTATACCCAGCAAAACTTCCAATCACCATAGAAGGACAAAACAAGATATTTCATGATAGAACCAGATTTTACCAATACTTAGTCACAAACCCAGTCCTACAGAAAGCACTAGAAGGAAAACTCCAACCCAAGGAAGTTGGCTACATCAACAAAAACACAGACAATTGATGATCTCAAAGCAGCAAATGTCAAAGAAGGGAAAAATACACATAATAGCATCACTAACAATGAACACTAAATTAACAGGAGATAGCAATCACTGGTCATTAATATCTCTTAATATATATGGACACAATTCACCTATAAAAAGACACAGGCTAACAGATTGGATCTGAAAACAGAATCCATCCTTCTGCTGCATAGAAGAAAAACACCTCAACCTTAAAGACAGACATCTCAGAGTAAAGGGTTTGAAAAAAAATTTCAATCAAATAGACCTAAAAAGAAACAAGCTGGTGTAGTTATCCTAATATCTAACAAAATAGACTTCAAACTAAAATCAATCAAAGGAGATGAAGAAGGACATTTTATATTAGTCATAGGAAAAATCCATCAAAAAGAAATATTAATACTGAACATCTATGCCTGGAATACAGGGGCCCCTTCATATGTAAAAGAAACACTTCTAAAGCTTAAATCACACATTAAACCCCACATACTAATAGTGGGAGACTTTACCACTCCACTCTCACCACCAGAAAGGTCTGTCAGACAAAAAAATTAACAGAGAAATAAGGAGAGTAACAGATGTTATGACTCTAATGGACTTAACCGAAATCTATAGAACATTCATTCCAAACATAAAAGAATATACTTTCTTCTCAGCACCTCAAGAAACTTTCTCAAAAACTGACCACAAACTAAGATAACAAAGCAAACCTAATAGCCCAATGTATCTTATCAGACCACCATGGCTTAAAATTAGAATTCAACAGCAACACTAATGCCAGAAAGCACAGAAACACATGGAAATTAAATAATGCTCACCTGAAGCATCAATGGGTCAAGGAAGAAATAAAGGGAGAAATTAAAGATTTCCTAAAATTCAATGAGAATGGCCACACAACATACCCAAATTTATAGGACACAATGAAAGCAGTGTTAAGATGTAAGTTCATAGCATTAAATGCCTACATAAAGAAGCTAGAAAAAAATCCCACAGTAGTGAATTAACAGAACATTAGAACAAAGAGAAGCAAACTCACCCAGGAGGATTAGATGACAGGAGATAATCAAATTGAGAGCTGAAATCAACAAAATAGAAACAAAGAAAACAATACAAAGAAACAATGAGACAAAGAGTTGGTTCTTCGAGATAATCAAAAAAATAGACATACCTTTATCCAAACTAACCAAAAGGCAGAGAGAGAATATTCAAATTAACATAATCAGAAATGAAAAGAGGGCATAACAGACACAGAGGAATTACAGAGAATCATTAGGTCATGTTTCAAAAAACCTGTAGCCCACAAAATTGGAAAACTTAAAGGAAATGGACAACTTTCTGGATAAATATCACTTACCAAAATTAAATCAAGACCAGATAAGCAAATTAAATGGATCCATGGCTGCTTAAGACATAGAAACAGTCATCAAAATCTCCCAGCCAAAAAAGGGCCAGGACCAGAGGGTTTCAGCTCAGAATTCTACAAGATTTTCAAAGAACAAATATCAATACTTCTCAAATTGTTCAACACAATAGAAACAGAAGGTACACTGCCAAACTCTTTTTATGAGGCTACAATTACCCTGATATCTGAACCACATTACAACATTACTAAGAAAGAGAATTATAGATCAGTCTCCCTCATGAACATTGATGCAAAAATACTCAATAAAATACTGGCAAATCGAATCCAAGAACACATCAGAAACATCATCCACCATGATCAAGTCGGCTTCATCACAGAGATGTAGCAATGGTTAAACATATGATAATCTGTCAACGTAATTCACCATATAAACAAACTGAAAAATAAAAACCACACGGTCATTCCATTAGATGCTGGAAAAGCTTTAGACAAAATACAACATCCCTTCATGCTAAAGATCTTGGAGAGGGCTATAGAGATTTGCATGGGTATGGATCTTGGCTTATTGATACAAATTTAAGGTCAGTTTTGTTATAGTGTGTATATATATATTTCTGGTCTTGATTAAGGTATTGTGTTTGTGCAGCTCATTTAAAAATGTAACGTAATAGATAGTCATCTGTAATAGTCAATTCTGTAGTCATGTGAGTTAGGTTTCTAGATGTTCAGAGATGTAATTCACATGGATAGGCCGTCTTCAAACCTTTCAAAAACCACAGAATATGGCATTTGACATGTTAAAGAACTTAAGACTTCTCATGACAATGAGACACATCTGCTGCTAGCAGCACCAATCACTTTAAGAGGAAGATCAGCACCAGAGGCTTCTGCTGTATAAGTACCATGTGCTTACCGATTGTGCCAGTGGAGCATCAGGGGCTTCTTATATAGTTGGCTAGCCATTTGAGCAAGAAACTACTCTTGCCTGAACTGCTTGGTGAACTGGACATACAGGACCCACAGAGAAATGACTGCTGAACTTGCCTAAAGTGAGACAATCCTTCAGGGTTCCTGCTTCATGAAAAAGTCTGCCAGACACTCTGCAGGATACAGAAGAAAGTGATTAACAAACTGCCAATATAGGTAGACCTGTCTTTAAATTTTCTGCTTCATGAAAAAGTCGGCCGGATACTATGGGCCTGTAGACTGAAGATGGATGTCCCAATGGTTCAGAAGAACTTTGGGTAACTGTCCAGGTAGCAAGATGTCTCTGTCGATTCTAGAATTTTGAAAGTTGCTTACAATAAACTTATTGTTTGCTTAGGTAATATTAGGTATATTAGGTAATATATCATTCTGGAGTCTTGATGGAGTTGAATTTATAGTTATAGTTTTCCTTAGTTATGATAAAAGATAAAATAGACATAAATATTGTAGCTGTAATTCTTGCTTGATAGCTGTTTTGATATATAGTAATTTTACTATGCTTAAGCTGAAGCCTTCCTTTTTTATTTAAACAGAAAAAGGGGGGTGATGTGGGATTTCCCTCTGTATGTTGTGGTTACCATTAATGAATAAAGAAACTGCTTTGAACCTATAGCAGGGCAGAACTTAGGTAGGCGGGGAAAACTAAACTGAATGCTGGGAGAAAGAAAGGCAGAGTTAGAGAAAAGCCATGTAACCCTGCCGGAGACAGATGCCAAAATTTTGTCAGTAAGCCACTGTCATGTGGCAATACACAGATTAATAGAAATGGATTAAATTAATATGTAACAGTTAGCCAATAAGAAGCTAGAGCTGATTGACCAAGCAGTGTTTTAAATAATACAGTTTCTGTGTGGTTATTTTCAGGGCTAAGCATCTGGAAACCAACAAGCAGCCCTCCACCAACAGGAGAGAGCAGGAATACAAGGTACATACTAAACATAATATAGATAATATATAGCAAGCCAACAGACAACATCAAAATAAATGGAGAGAAACTCAAAGCGATCCCACTGAAATTGGGAACAAGAGAAGGTTGTCCACTTTCTCCTTATCTATTGAATATAGTACTCAAGGTCCTACTTAGAGCAATAAGACAAAGAAGAGATCAAAGGGATACAAATCAGAAAAAAGAAGTCAAACTCTCATTATTTGTTGATGGAATGATAGTTTACATAAGTGACAACCCAAAAAAAATCTACCAAGGAACTTTTACAACTCATAAACTCTTTCAGTAATGTAGCAGGATAAAAGATTAATTAAAAAAATCAGTAGCTCCTTTACACAGATGATAAATAGGCTGATAGTAATTAGAGAAACATCATTCTTTACAATAGAAACAAATAACATAAAATATCTTGAAGTAACTCTAACCAAACAAGTGAAAAATTTGATGAAAACAGTTCAAGTCTTTGGAGAAAAAAAAATCAAAGAAGACACAAGAAAATGGAAAGATCTCCCATGTTCTTGGGTAGGTAGAATTAACATAGTAAAAATGGCAATCTTGTCAAAAGCAATCTACAGATTCAATGCAATGCCCAGCAAAATCCCAGCAAAATTCTACACAGACTTCGAAAGAATGGTACTCAACTTCATATGGAAGGGCAAAAATCCCAGGACAGTCAAAACAATCCTGTACAATAAAGGAACTTCTGGAGGCATCACAATCTCTGACTTCAAACTCTACTGCAGAGCTACAGTACTGAAAACAGCCTGATATTGACATAAGAACAGACAGGAGGACCAATGGAACTGAATCAAAGACCTGGATATCAATTCTGATACCTCCAAACACCTGATTTTTGACAAAGAGGCAAAAAATTTAAATTGAAAAAAATAAAGAATATTCAACAAATGATGCTGGAATGACGAGATTTCAACACACAGAAGAATGAAAATAGATTCATATCTCTGAGCATGCTCAAAACTCAATTCCAAATGGATCAAAGCCCTCAACATAAAACCAACCACACTGAACCTCACAGAAGAAAAAGTGGGCTGTACATTTGAAAGAACTGGCTCAGTGGTGGGGGTTGTGAACCCAGACCCTGAATTTCCTGTAAACAACTTGTTATGCTTGCAGCTGTTCTGAGCAAAACAACTTGTTTTTCCTGTGTTTGTAGCTACTCTGAGCAGGAGACCCTCAGGAGTTCCTGATGGCAGAGGAGTGGTTTCTTGTGTGTTTGGCTGGGGCGTGGCTATCAGTTAAGGATTTGTATATAAACAGCTCTGGTGCATAATAAAGGGGCACTCTTGTTTCAAGGATGACTTATTTCTCTGTCTGTCTATGGTGTTTAAATCACCAGGCCCTTGTCAGGCTCACGAATGGTCCTGTAGTGCAATTGGCTCAGTACAGGTGTAGTACCGTAGTACACGTAGTGGTACAGATGGTACAGCCCAGGAGATCACTTCCTAAATATAACCCCAGCAGCAAGACACCGAGATAAACAATAATAAATGTTACCTCCTGAAACTGAAAAGCTCCTGTAAATCAAAGGACACAGTCCACAAGACAAAACGGCAACCTACAAACTGGGAAAATATTTTCACCAACCCTACATAAGACAGAAGGCTGATCTCCAAAATATACAAAGAACTCAAGAAATTTGTCATCAAAAGAACAAACAGTTCAATAAAAAATGGGGTACAGACCTAAACAGAGAACTCTCAACAGAGGAATCTAAAATGGCTGAAAGACACTGAAGAAAATGCTCAACATCCTTAGTCATCAGAGAAATGCAAATCAAAATGACTCCAAGATTCCATCTTATACCTGTAAGAATGGCCAAGATCAAAAACACTTATGCTGGAGAGGTTGTTGGGAAGAGGGAACACTTCTGTATTGCTGGTGGGAATGCAAGCTGGTACAACCCTTTTGGATGTTAGTGTGGCAATTTCCCAGAAAATTAGGAAACAGCCTTCCTCAAGACCCAGTAATACCACTTTTGGGTTTATATCCAGAGGATGCTCAATCATGTCGCAAGGACAGATACTCAACTATGTTCAAAGCAGCATTGTTTGTCATAGCCAGAACCTGGAAACAACCTAAATGCCCCTCAACCAAAGAATGGATATGGAAAATGTGGTACATTTACACAATGAAGTACTACACAGCAAAAAAAGTAATAACATCTTGAAATTTGAAGGCAACTGGATGGATCTAGAAAATATCATTTTGAGTGAGGTAACCCAGACCCAGAAGGATAAATATCATATTCCGTACTCATAAGTGGCTTTTAGACATACAAAGAAAACCAACCTACAAATCACAATCCCAGAGAACCTAGACAACAATGATGACCCTAAGAGAAACATAGATAGATCTACTAATCTACATGGGAAGTAGAAAAAGACAAGATCTCCTGAGTAAATTGGGAGCATGGGGACCATGGGAGAGGATAGAAAGGGAGGGGAGAGGAAGGAAGGGGAGCAGAGAAAAATGTATTGCTCAATAATGCATTGCACGAGATACACAGGAGACTCAGGCCACTAGCGGCAGCCTGTGGGCCAACTTCCCAGAGCTCAGAGGTTCTCAGTCATCAAGAGCAGATCCTGGACGAGGGCCGCATCTCCCAGCCTTCCCCACTAAACCTCATATGCCTCTCTGTTTAGCTGTCTCCTCTTGATCCACATCTCTCAGTGCCTTCTCCATTTGCTCTGAGGTCTCTCTCATGTGATGGAGCCTGCCACCCCCAGAGAGAAGGTTTCTGATGGGATTGCAGGAAGGGATGTTTGGGAGTGGGCAGCTGTGACAGCTGGAGGGAAGAACAAGATCCTTCAATGAACAGAGTTATGTTAGCAGCAGCAGCAGCAGCAGTGTTTAGAATAACTGGTAAATACTGCCCAGAGATCAGCAAACCTGGGTTCTAGGTTTGGCTCTGCCCTGAACCAACAGATGACCCTGTGGAGTTCTTCCTTGTACCCCAGTTCCCAGCTATTAGAAGCACAGTTTCTAGAGTCCTCTCCAACTCTGGATCCTGTTGATCAGGAAAGCTGAGAGACACATAGAAGGGGGAAGCTCACCTCTTGACACCACCAGGCGGAACCTTCTGATAATAGCCATTCTTCTGTGATTTTCAAAAATCCCACAGAAATAGAGACCCGAGTCTCTCACTGTGAGTGCAATTATGTTGACAGTGAAGAAGTGAGAGCCAGGATAGTCCCGGATGGAGAAATTTGGCCACTGAGCTTCTGTGATGAGACTGGACTCTAACACTTTACAATCTTCTGTTGATGTTTGCTGACACCATACCTTCTCGTTGACTTGTTGGCTGTGATCATACCGGCATTTCACAGAAAATGTCTGGCCCTCCACTTTTTGATATAACTCTGCGTCCTCTGCGCCAAAGACTGGGAAAACACACACCCTTCCGATCAGAGAGTCCCCCAGTCTCCACAACAGGGCTAGGAGATGGGCTCCCTCCTAAGGGACTGACCTTTAAATGTCTATGCTCAGGGTGTGGCTTAGGCCAGTTACTGGACACAATATTCTGTGTTCTGCTTTCCCAACCATAGAGCCCCATTTTGCACACTTCCCAGCCCCTTCCCTCTCCTCTCCCTGGTTCCTTCCCTCTATCCTTGTCCCCTGTCCTCACCTGAGACCAGGAGCACCAGCAGGATGGGGGATAGCAGGTATGTGGCCTCCCAGGCCATAGGTCCTCTTCTCCAGCTGGAGAGAAGCAAGCAGGGAAGGAGGTAGGGATGCTCTGAAGTGAGGATACCAGGGAAGGGCAGGGTCCAGGCAGCCCCCACAGCCAGTGCAGGGTGAACTGCTTAGGACCTCGCAGGACAAGAGGGAAGCTGAGCAAGGCCTGTGCGGTCCTGTGGCTCCTCGAAGCACAGGCTTTGTGTCGAGGCTTCTGTACTGAACTACATAAAGGGGCACAGAGATAGTGTAGTCTCCTGCCTTAAAAGCCAGGGTAGAAATGCTGAGAATGCCCTGGAGGGAACCAAAGTAAAGTAAGAATGTCTCATTTCTCCTCAGCACCACCCACAATTACCCCTCTTCCTCATTAGTCTCAAGTTTCTGTTTTCTATCCACATCTGGCTCCCATTGAAGGCAGGTGACAGAACCAGAGGCCCTTTGGAGACCTGACTAGAACTCTTAGGCCACCTTGCTCTCAGGGGTCAGAACTTTGCTGATTAGCCCACCTGGTAACCAGGAAGTTCCATGTGGACTAGAGGGGATGAGGAGAATTGGGTGGATATGCATTTTCAGCAATGGAGAAGCAGGGGGGGGGTCCTGTTTAGTACTGGGGTCTGCAAAACTGGGTGTGAAGAGAGAGAGCTTAGAAAGAGAGAAGGGAAAGGGGAGCCCCAGCCTCAGAAGCCATGCAGGCCATGGGAGCTGAGGAGACGGGTGTCTCCAGCCACTCCTCAGTTCCCAGTGCTCCTACCGTGAGTTTCCAAGTGAGCAGGCATTAGAGGACCAGCTGTCATGTGTTGCTGGCTTACAGAAACCCCGGCCTCATCCCATGAGTGGGGAGTCACTCCCTCACTCTCCTGTTTAACCTCTCTTTCAGTGATAATTCCACTCACCCGCTAGCTGTGTCCTGTCCCTGGCCCCTTCTGTCTGTGAAGCTCTTTCTGGGGCATCCTTCTGAGAGAAAGAGAAGATCAAAGCACGAGAAAAGAAAAGGAGGACATCAGGGGCCAGCCACCCAGCTACACAGCCAGCCTTGGAGTAAGAAGTAAAGAAAAGATATACAGAAATAGAGGAAGGTAAAATCCCTGAGGCGAATGGTAGATGGGATAATTTAAGTTAAGAAAAGCTGGCCAAGGTCTGTGAAGAAGTTTGATGGGATTTTGAGGGGGATTGCATTGAATCTATAGATTGCTTTTGGTAGAATTGCCATTTTTACTATGTTGATCCTCCCGATCCAAGAGCAAGGGAGATCTTTCCATTTTCTGGTATTCTCCTCAATTTCCTTCTTCAAAGACTTAAAGTTCTTGTCAAATAGATCTTTCACTTCCTTGGTTAGAATTACCCCAGGATATTTTATGCTATTTGTGGCTATCCTGAAAGGTGATGTTTCTCTGATTTCCCTCTCTGCTTCTTTATCCTTTATGTATAGGAGGGCAACTGATTTTTTGGAGTTGATCTTGTATCCTGCCACATTACTAAAGGTGTTTATCAGCTGTAGGAGTTCTTTGGTAGAGTTTTTGGGGTCGCTTATGTACACTATCATATCATCTGCAAATAAAGAAAGTTTAACTTCATCCTTTCCAATTCAAATCCCCTTGATCCCCTTATGTTGTCTTATTGCTATTGCTAGAACTTCAAGCACTGTATTGAAGAGGTATGGAGAGAGTGAACAGCCTTGTCCCAAGAGATACCCTATCATAGTACAAAAGTATTTGTTCAACTATGTTCATAGCTGCACTATTTGTAATAGCCAGAACCTGTAAACAACCTAGGTGCCCCTCAATAGAAGAATGGTTAAAGAAGGTGTGGAACATATACGCATTAGAGTTTTACTCAGCGGTAAATAAAAACAATGACATCTTGAATTTTGCATGCAAATGGATGGAAATAGAAAACGCTTTACTTAGTGAAGTAACCCAGACCCAAGAAGAGGAATATGGTATGTACTCACTCATAAGTGGATTCTAGCCATAATTAAAGGTCTTTGAGCCTATAATTCGTGATCCTAGAGAAGCTAAATAAGAAGGTGAACATGAAGAAAATCATATAGTTATCCTCCTGGATATTGGAAGTAGACAAGATTACCAGGCAAACTTGGGTGCATGGGGGGTAGGGAGGGTGGAAGTAAGGGGAGATGGTTAAAGAGAAGGGAGGGGGGAGGATTGGGGATGGCTTGGGGGAATGGGATGGGGGGAGGGAAGATGGATGGATATGGGAGCAGGGAAGTATATATCTCAACTAAGGGAGCCATTTTAGGGTTTGCAGGAGACTTGATTCTGGAGGGGTTCCCAGGCCCAAGGAGAGGTCCCCAGATTTTTCCCTGGGCAGCAGAGAGAGGGTTCCTGAACTGGCCTTGGCCCATAACCATACTGATGAATATTTTTCATATCACCATAGAACCGTCATCTGGCGATGAATGGAGATAGAGACAGAGACACACATTGGAACACTGGACTTAACTCCCTAGGTCCAAATGAGAAGCAGAAGGAGGGAGAACGTGAGCAAGGAAGGCAGGATCAGAGGGAACTTTCATCTGACGATGGATGGAGATAGAGACGGAGACCCACAATGGAGCACTGGCCTGAGCCCCCAAGGTCCAAATGAGGAGTAGAAGGAGGGAGAACATGAAAAAGGAAGTCAGGATCGCGAGGGGTGCGTTCACCCACTGATACAAGGGGACTGATCTAATGAGAGCTCACCAAGGCCAGCTGGACTGGGACCGAACGAGCATGTGATCAAACCGGATTCTCTGAATGTGACTGACATGGGGGCTGACTGAGAAGCCATTGACAATAGCACTGGGTCTTCTTTCGTCTGCATATACTGGCTTTTTGGGATCATAGTCTGTTTGGATGCTCACCTTCCTAGACCTGGAGGGAGGGGGGAGGAACTTGAACTTCCCACAGGACAGGAAACCCTGACTGCTCTTAGGACTGGAGAGGGGGGACGAGAGGGAGTGGGGGGAATGGGAGGGTATTGGGAGGAGGGGAGGAAGTGGAAATTCTTATAAATAAGTAAATTTAAAAAAAACTGTAGTTCTGCAGAATCCAAAAAAAAACAAACAACAACAACAACAACAAAACCCCCAAAAAACTGGCCAAAATGAAGCCAAACTAAGGCTGGGAAAGAAGAAGAAAGAATAAGACTCCATGCGGTCATCTGGGAGACAGGTGGTGCCCCCCCCCAACCCCCGGAGAGAGTAAAAAGAGTGAAGAGTAAAAAACCACAACTACAGCATCCTGAGCTTGCAGGATACACAAGTCCTGCTTCCTGAAAGATGCAAGCCTCTCTCACCTCCTGCACCATAGTGTTTGCCCCTGCGTGTGTCTAATGTGTGTACAACTACACAACGCCTTTGCTTCCCTCAGTCACTGTCAAAGTGAGGTCAGACCTGTCTGGCTTCATTTTTCCGTTGCCCTGCTTCTCTAACTGTTGAGCTCATGAATCAACACGCACATGCCTTTGCCATAGGAGGTGGAATACAGGGGCTTCAGCCTTTACCATCCTCCTGTCCAGAAGAGGACACAGCATCAGAGAGGGACAGTGACTCACTGTGGTCACATGGAGATGAAGGGCCACACTGGGGATTTGAACTCAGGCCTTAATTTCAGTATCACTGTCTTACCATGTACCTTAACTATTCACAAGCAGGTCTCAAAGCCACTGGTGTGGTTTGAATAATATGTACCCCATAGCCTCAGGCATTTGAACACTAGGTACCCAGCTGGGAGTGCTGATTTTAGGAGGTGTGGCCTTGTTGGAGGAAGTTTGTCACAGGGAGTGGGTTTTGAGGGTCTAAAGCCTTACTTGACTATGAGTTCACTCTTTCTGGTCCCTGCTTATGAACCAAAATGTGAGCTTGGAGCATCCTGTTGTTGCCTGCTGCAGGCTGCCATGCTTCTTTGTCAGTGGACTCAACCCTCTAGAACCCTAAGTCCAAATAAACCCTTCTTTTGTAAGTTGCCCTGGTCATGGTGTGACCTGGACCAGCAGATTGCAATGTAGAATCCAGGGTAGGTGGACAAGGATTGATAAAAACAAAGAAGATAGGAAAGCTGGGACCAGGAGATCTTGCTTAAGCTGATAACTTATGCCCTGTGAATTATTAAGAAGTACAACATTTTGTACATGGTTTGCAGAGGGGAAATGGGAGCGGTCAGCACAGAGCTCCCATGCCCTGGGATGGAGTCAGCAGGAGGCTAATCAGGTGTTGTTGCAGAAAAAGGAACACAGAAATCGGAGGTGCATCACAGACAGAGCACATGGACCTTGAGACTGATAACCACAGCTCCTTGAGGGGAAGAGTTGGGTTCTCAGGGTCTGAAACCACAGCTTCTCCAAGTCCCTGGTCCCAGGCTATTACTGGCATTGCTCTCCATGTTCCTGGTGTTAGACTAGAAACCAATTCCTTTTCCATACTTCAGGGCCCAAGGGAAAGCCTAGGACCAGGCAGTCCCCAACAATGGTGTTTATCACAGCAACTGAAAAGGAACTGATGCAGCCACCAGCATAGAGCTGCACCGTCCATGTGTGAGCCTAGAAGGGGAGGAGACAAGGTAAGAGCAAGAAATTTGACAGATAGCTTCAAATGTCAACTTGACACAGCCTGGAGTCTCCAGAGAAAGTGCCTCAGTTGAAGAATCACCCTGATCAGAGGGGCCTGCGGATATGTCTCTGGGGAATTGTCTTGTTGTTAGCTGATATAGAAGCGCCCGTCCACTGTGGGAGACACCATTCCCTGGGCATGGGGTACTGCACTGTGTAAGAAAGCTAACTAAGCACAGGCCTGTGAGCAGACAAGGCAGCAGACTGCATTCTTCCATTGATCTAGGAGGATCATCTGTCTATGTGTACTCTCATTGGTTAATAAAGAAACTGCTTTGGCCCTTTGATAGGACAGAAAATTGGGTAGTCGGAGTAAACAGAACAGAATGCTGGGAGGAAGAAGGCAGTGAGGCAGTCGCCATGACTCTCCTCTCCGAGTCAGATGCAGGTTAGGATCTTTCCTTGTAAGCCACCACCTCATGGTGTTACACAGATTACTAAATATGGGTTAAAGCAGGATGTGAGAATTAGTCAATTAGAGGCTGAAACTAATGGGCCAGGCAGTGTTTAAATGAATAAAGTTTCTGTGTAATTATTTCGGGGGTAAAGCTAGCTGGGATCCAGGCAGAACGCAGCCTGCTCCTTCCTCTTACAAATGATGCCCAACATGGGCACAGGAACTGTTCCTGGGCCAAGGATCTCTCAGTCAATAGGGCAGGCTCGGGTGAGGCAGAGTCATGTGGAACAAAGAAGCCCCTGCAACAGGAGCTGGAGGGGCCCTGTGCTCCCTTCTCGGACTGTGTCCAGGATGGCACACACTCACCCATCTGGATTGATCTCCTCAGCACAGGAACTCCTGGTAGTCCAAGGACCCCGCAGACAAAAGGGCGAACTTGGGAACAGAGCAGGGTCATGTGGAACAAGGAAGCCCCTGCAGAAGGAGCAGGAGTTGCCATGCACGTTCTTCTGGGGGACCTTCAGCCTGGTGGCAGACACTCACCCTCTGGGTGGAAAGCCTCAGTGCAGATGCAGGAACTGTTCCTGGGCCAAGGACCTCACAGACAATAGGGCAGGCTTTGGGGAGGCAAGGTCCTGTGGAACAAAGAGGCCCTGCAGCAGGAGCAGGAGGTTCCATGCACTCACTCTACTCTCATTTGAGATTTTTTTGTTGAGAATTCTCTGTTTAAATTTGTACCCTTTTTTTTTAAAAAAATGGAAATTTGGTAGTTTGATGTCTAGTTTTTTTGAGTTCTTTATATATTTTGGAGATCAGTCTTCTGTCAGATATGGGGTTGGTGAAGACCTTTCCCCATTTTGTGGGTTACCGTTTTGTCTTATTGACCTTGTCCTTTGCTTTACAAAAGTTTCCCAGTTTCAGGAGGTCCCATTTATTAATTGTTGCTCTCAGGGTCTGTGCTACTGGTGTTATATTTAGGAAGTGGTCTTCTATGCCAATGTGTTCAAGGCTACTTCCCACTTTCTCTTCTATCGGCTTCGATGTAACTGATTCGTGTTGAGGTCTTTGATGCATTTGCAATTGAGTTTTGTACATGGCAATAGATACGGATCTATGTGCATTCTCTACATGCCAACATTCAGTTATGCCAGCAGCATTTGTTGAAGATGCTTTCTTTTTTCCATTATAGAATTTTGTCAAAAATCCGGTGTTCATAGGTGTGTGTCTTCAGTTTGATTCCTTTGATCAATGTGTCTGTTTTTATGCCAATATCAAGTTGTTTTTATTATATAGCTCTGTACTAAAGCTTGAAATCAGGGATGGTGGTGCCTCCAGATGTTCCTTTGTTGTACAGGATTGTTTTGGCTATCCTGTCTTTTTTTTTTTTCGTATGAAGTTGAGTATTGTGCTTTTGAGTTCTGTAAATAATGGTGTTGAGATATTGATGGTGGTTGCATTGATTTTGTAGATTGCTTTGGTAAGATTGCTACTTTTACTATGTTGATCCTACCTATTGAAAGCATGGGCAATCTTTCCATTTTCTGGTATCTTTTTCAATTTCTTTCTTCAAAGACTTAAAATTCTTTCACTTGTTTGGTTGTATTTTATGTTATCTACAGCTATTGTAAAGGTTGATGTTTTTCTGATTTCTTTCTCAGTTCATGTATCATTTGTTATACAGGAGAGCTACTGATTCTTTTTAGTTAATCTTGTATCCTGCCATATTACTGAAGTTGTTTGTCAGCTGTAGAAGTTCCCTGAAAGGATTTTTGGGATCACTTATGTATACTATTATATTATGTGCTAATAGTAAAAGTCTGACTTGTTCTTTTCCAATTTGTGTCCCCTTAATCCCCTTTGCTGTTTTATTACTCTAGCTAGAACTTTGAGTACTATGTTGAATAGGTATGGAGAGAGTGGACTCTTGTCTTGTTCTGATTTTAGTGAAATTGCTTTGAGTTTATCTCCACTGAGTTTGATGTTGTCTGTTGATTTGTTGTGAATTGCCTTTATTATGTTTTTGTACGCTACATATGTTCCTGACCTCGCCAAGAACGTTTTCATAAAGAGGTGTCGAATTTTGTCCAAGACTTTTTCAGCATCTAATAGATGATTATATACGTTTTTTCAGTTTGTTTATATGTTGGAGTATATTGACAGATTTTTGTATGTAGAACCATTCCTGCATCTCTGGGATGAAGCCTACGTTTATTTATTTATTTATTTTTGGTTCTTGTATTCGATTTGCTGAATATTTGATTTTACTGAGTATTTTTGCATCAATGTTCATGAGGGAGGCTATTGTGTAATTCTCTTTGTTAGTTGCTTCTTTTTGTGGTTTGGGTATCAGGGAAACTGTTGTCTTGTTAAAGAATTTGGCGATGTCCCTTCTGTTTCTACTGTGTGGAAGAAACATTAGGTTTTCTTTTAAGTTCTCATATAATCCTTCACTGAAATCACCTGGCTCTGGGCTTTTTGGGTTGGAAACTTTTGATGACTGCTTCTATTTCCTTAGGGGTTACATGTCTATTTAAATTGTCTATGTGGTCTCGATTTAATGTTGGTATGTGGTACCTATCCAGAAAATTGTATATTTCTTTTACATTTTGGGCACTACAGGTTTTCAAAGTATGACCTAAAATAATTCTCTGATTTCCTCAGTGTCTGTTGTCATGTCCCCTTCTTCATTTCTGATTTGATAAATTTAGATATTGCCTTTTGGTTAGTTTGGATAAAGGTTTGTCAAACTTGTTGATTTTCTCGAAGAGTCAACTCTTTGTTTCTTTGTAATACTCTTTTTTCCTATTTTATTGATTTTAGCCCTCAATTTTATTCTTTCCTCTCATCTGCTCCTCCTGGGTGAATTTGCTTCTTTTTGTTCTAGAGCTTACATGTGTGTTGTTAAGTTGCCAGTGTGAGATTCCTCCACTTTTTTTTTATGTAGGTACCTAGTGTTATGAACATTTCTCTTAGCACTGCTTTCATAGCATCCCATAAGTTTGGGTATGTTATGCATTCCTTTTCATTGATTTCTACAAAGTTTTTAATTTCTTTCCTTATTTCTTCTGTGATTCAGTGGTGATTCAGTTGAGCATTGTCCAGTTTCCATGAGTTTGTTGACTTTCTGCAGTTTGTGTTGTTGAATTCTAGCTTTAAGCCATGGTGATCTGATAAGATACAGGACTTTGTTGCTATTTTTTGTATCTGTTGAGTTTGCTTTGTTACAAAGCATGTGGTCAAGTTTTGAGAAGTTTCTATGAGGTGCTGAGAAAAAGGTATATGCTTTCGTGTTTGTGTAAAATGTTGTATGGATGTCTGTTAAGTCTATTTGACTCTTTTTTTTGAAAGTAATTTTATTAAATTATAAAAGTTCCCATTTACGCCCCTCTTCCCAACACCCTCCCACTCCCCCCTCCCTCTCCTCCTCCCTCTTTGTCCCTAAGGGCAGTCAGGATTTCCTGCCCTGTGGGAAGTTCAAGTTCCTCCCCCCTCCCTCCAGGTCCAGGAAGGTGAGTATCCAAACAGACTGGATCCCAAAAATCCAGTATATGCAGAGGAAACTAGTCCCAGTGTCATTGTCAATGGCTTCTCAGAAAGACTCCAGGCCAGCCACATTCAGAGAATCCGGCCACATTCAGAGAATCTGGTTGGATCACGTGCTCGTTCAGTCGCAGTCCAACTGGCCTTGGTAAACTCTCATTAGATCCGACCCCTTGTATCGGTGGGTGATAGCATCCCTCGCAGTCCTTCGTCATTTTCTTTGTCCTTCTGCTCCTCATTTGGATCTTGGGGGGCTCAGTCCGGTGCTCCAATGTGGGTCTCCGTCTGTATCGCCATCCAACGCCAGATGAAGGATCTATGGTGATAAGCAAAATATTCATCAGTATGGTTATGGGCCAAGGCCGGTTCAGGCACCCTCTCCTCTGTCCGGAGAACAATCTGGGGATCTCTCCTTGGACCTGGGATCCCATATATAATCAAGTTTCCTGTAAACCCTAAAATGACTCCCTTAGTTGAAATATATTCTTCCCTGATCCCATATTCATCCTTCCTCCCTTCCCCCCATCCCGGTCAACCAAGCTTTCTCCATTCCTCCCCTACTCCCTTCTCTCTAACCCTCTCCCCTTCCAACAACCCTCCCACCCCCCCACCATGCACCCAAGGTTACCTGGGACTCTTGACTATTTCCTACCTCCTGGCGGATAGCTAAATAATCTTCATCAGGTTCGTCTTCTTATTTAGCTTCTCTAGGATCACG
Source organism: Myodes glareolus (assembly GCF_982192425.1). Lineage (NCBI taxonomy): Eukaryota > Metazoa > Chordata > Mammalia > Rodentia > Cricetidae > Myodes > Myodes glareolus. The sequence goes on along the minus strand of NC_142043.1, from coordinate 9,753,523 downwards.
AATAATAGGCTCAAAGACCTTTAATTATGGTTAGAATCCACTTATGAGTGAATACATACCGTGTTCCTCTTTTTGGGTCTGGCTTACCTCACTCAGTAAAGCGTTTTCTATGTCCATCCATTTGCATGCAAAATTCAAGATGTCATTATTTTTTACCGCTGAGTAAAACTCTAATGTGTATATGTTCCACACCTTCTTTAACCATTCTTCTATTGAGGGGCACCTAGGCTGTTTCCAGGTTCTGGCTATTACAAATAGTGCTGCTATGAACATAGTTGAACAAACGCTTTTGTAGTATGTTCGGGAATCTCTAGGGTATATTCCCAGGAGAGGAATTGCTGGGTCCTGAGGGAGATTGACTCCCAGTTTCCTGAGAAACCGCCACACTGATTTCCACAGTGGCTGCACAAGTTTGCATTCCCACCAACAGCGGATGAGTGTTCCCCTCATTCCACATCCTCTCCAGCATAGGCTATCATTGGTGTTTTTGACTTTAGCTATTCTGACAGGTGTAAGATGGTATCTCAAAGTGGTTTTGATTTGCATTTCCCTGATCGCTAAGGAGGTTGAGCATGACCTTAAGTGTCTTCTGGCCATTCGAAGTTCATCTGTTGTGAATTCTCTGTTCAGATCAGTACCCCATTTTTTAATTGGGTTAATTAGAGTTTTAGTGTCTAGTTTCTTGAGTTCTTTGTATATTCTGGAGATCAGACCTTTGTCTGATGAGGGGTTGGTGAAGATCTTATTTGACTCTTAACATTTGTTTGTTCCCTTATTTCTCTGTTAAGTTTCTGTCTGGCAAACCAGTCCAACAGTTTAGTGTTTTGATTATTATGTGACACAGGGACGTTTTTTAATGTTGTTGCTGATTCTATTCAGTGCTCTGGAAGCTTTTTGTACCTTCATAGGGAGGATATCCTTCTTTTGGTTGAGAAAGTTTTCTTCTATGATTTTGTTGAATATATTTTCTGTGTCTTTAACAGGAGTTCTTCTTCTTCAATTTCTATTATTTTTAGGTTTGGCCTTTTCATAGTGTCCCAGATTTCCTGGATGTTTTGTGTTAAGAATTTACTGGTTTTGACATTTTCTTTGACTGATGAATCTGTTTCCTGTATTGTATCTTCAATGCCTGATATTCTCTCTCCCATATCTTGTATTCTGTTGGTTACACTTGCATCTGTACTTCCTGTTCACTTACCCAGATTTTTCACTTCCCTTGGTTTGTATTTTCTTTCTTGCCTCTATTTTAATGCTCAAGTTTAGAACTGTTTCCTTCACCTGCTTGATGATTTCTTTTCTTGACTTTCTTTAAGGAGCTTATTGATTTCTTCCATTTTTTCTTTTCCTCTATTTCTTTAAGGGAATTTTTTATTTCTTTTTTAAGGACCTTTGTCATCTTCATAAAGTTATTTTTAAGGTTGTTATCTTCTGTGTCATGGATGTTCAAGTCGTGCTGTTGTAGGACCACTAGGCTCTGGTGGTGCCATAATGCTCTTTATGTTGTTGAATGTGTTCTTACACTGTCATCTACCCATCTCTTTCTCCAGCCAGTCAGGTGGGGCTTGTGGCTCTGGTGGTTACTAATGTGGTATGGGACAGTTGCGGGGGCAAATGGGGGTGGAGGATGTTGCTTTCCAGTAGTTAGGGCTGTGGTGTGTGGGGGAGAGGCACGAGATGTGCCCTGGGGGCTAGGACCTAGAAGAGCAAGGGTGTCCAGCCAGGAGTTTAGACACTCACCTCTTCAAGCAATTGGTAAAAATGGGGCTCATGAGGAGGGTAAAGGGAGAAGAACAGAAAGGAACACAGAGAGAGACACACAGAGAGAGACAAAGAGGGAGGAAGGGGAGAAGTGGGGAGAATGGAAAGAGGCAGAAGCTGCCTCTTCGGGGGAGTGTCAGAAAAAGGAAGAGACTCAGGCTGCAAGCAGGAAGGAAGATCTGTCTATATCAGCAGATGGAGGAGGGAGTAGGTGGGAATTGTTTCTTAAAGGGGCAGGACAGATCCTTGCATTCCCATCTCTTTTTTTTATATTAAAAAGGCAGAAGGTTAGGCATCACAGGTTAAAGGAATTGGAGTGGCAGATTCTCACGACTGCTTTCTGCTTCCTGTGTTATCTTTGGGGGGAACCTGAGAAGGCTGGGAAATGGTCACATCCTGGCATAGCTAGTCTCTCTGCTCTTATTCAGTGTTTGTGGTATGGAAATGTCTCTTGTGGTAAGAGAAAAAGGTGTCTCTTACACCTGTTTAAGGTATTGGCAGAACAGAGGACAAAGTTAAGTTTAAAAAAATTTTTTTAAGACCAGGCAGTTGAGGGGAGGTGTATCTGACCTGTTTAAGGTGAATCCTTCAATTCGACTCCCTGGAACTCACAAGAAATTTTTGGGTTTGTGAAAACAGAAATTTTAGACATATACATTGTATAAACAGTGGCATATTTATGTCAGAATGACTGTGACAGATATTTTTTGCACAATGAAAAGTGTTTTTAAGACTATGGAAGGCAGCATGAGAGAGAAATTTGATAACTTGTATTTGTCACATCTTTATAACTTGCAGGTCTTGTATTTGTAATTTACTGAAATTTGTTTGGTGAGGCTATTCTTTTAAACTGACAAAACCTCTCAGCTGTCAAACTAAATTAGAAATCTTTAGGAAGGAAGCAATTATGCTTGAGTTACTGATAAAAGCAACAGAGAACTTACTTGGTTGGCACCTAGAGCCCTCAGGGTCATCCATGGTTACTGAAGGTTATATTTGCTTTTTGCTGTTTACCGCAGGGCCTGTCAGGCTCCAGACGATCCTGTAGGTTAAGATATCTGTAGGAAGACAAGCCTACCTTGACCTGAGAAGCTAGGCTGTCGATTACAGCAATTCTGTCCACTGTCTAGTGGTCTTTAGTTTAGAAGAAAGGCAGGTTTTCCAAGTGCTCACACTTGGCAGTTGCAACGAATTGCGGATGGACGTTGTTCTGTGCCCATTTGTCTTCTGTCTTCTTTGGAGGAAGTAGAGGGCTGTTAGAAGCCAAACTGTCTCCTTGTTTAATGAAAGGTTTTTAATAATTAAATGTTTAAATGCCATATTCTCAAGATCTCCGAGCCGTTGAGGGCTGTTTATAGATGAGTTATAACTACAGTACAGAATCTGCCTGGAGAGCTGGATCCAAGCTTGACTGTACTGGCTCTCAACTTATCAGGTAGAGCAGGGTTGGATTAAATATAAAGTATTTTTGTAAGAGATTTAAAAATACATACCAGTTTAAAACATGAGACTTATTGTTTTTGTAACCTGAAATGAGATGCAATGAACTAACAATTACATTTAACAGTAAACACAGGTGCATTTAAGTTACATGCTTGAACACACACACATACACAGGGTGAACAGGAATTGGATGAAGTAGATGCTCTTGGTGAACCCTACCAAAGACATGCCACTGCATAAAACACACATGCAACAGAGTCGATGAGAGAAATTAGAGACAAAAACATCAGTAAACCAGGGGACCAGGCAGGGTATACTTCAGTAAAGATGGTGGGACTTGGTCACCTGACCTGGCTCTCAGTTAAAATGACAGTGAAGACACCTGACCTCAGTTAAGATGGTGGCAAAGTCACCCACGTAACAGCGTTAACACTGGGGAACAAGGCAGGGAATATCTCATTAAAGATGGTGGAACTTGGTCACCTTAAATTAATTCATTAGTATTAATCTCTGTTTTATAATGTGGCATTACTTCTCTTCCATCTTGTACCTTGTGTTTTCTCTCTGTGTCTCCTTAGCATCTTTCATGTGCCTCAACTCTCCTCTCTTGTGGAATATTAGTTGAAGATGTGTTGCATTTGTTTATGCTGTGAAACATTTGTTTAAATGATGCGAACATGTGCTGCATTCTTTTATGTTGCATTTGTTTAACTCTGTGAAGCTGCCTAAAACACTAGTTTGGTCTAATAAAGATCTTAATAGCTAGTCAGGAAAGGTATAGGCGGGAATGCCAGGCAGAGAGAATAAATATAAGGAGAAAAAGAGAAAAAGAAGGAATGGGAAAAAGAGGAGAGGGCAAAGCAAGGGGTCACTCACCCAGCACCACAGCAAGACAAAGAATAAGAGAGAAAGAAACGATATACAGACATAGAAAATGGTAAAAGCCAAGAACATGATTTAAGAAAACCTAGAAAGGAACGTGCCAAGCTGAGGTCTGGCATTCATAAGTAAGAATAAACTTCTGTGTGATTATTTGGGAGCTAGGTGACACGTTCGCAAAGAGCAAAAGTGTAAAAAACAAAAAAACCCAAACACAAAACCCCAAACAACCACACTTCCTTTTTCTATATGCCTGGAAGTTCTGTCTATACCTCCTGCCTAGCTATTGGCTATTGATCTTTTTATTACATGAATCATAGCAAAGCAATACACTTTCACAGAGTGTACAAATAACTCACATCACTCTCTGGCACCATCTTCAGGGGTACCAAACATGCACATAGTATATATACATAAACCTTACACATAATAAAGTAAATAAATCTACAAAATTTTTAAAACGATAAGATGAAAGCACACCAACCCTCTGTTGGTTGGTTTTTATCAACTTGACATAAACCTGGGCATATCTGGGAGTAGAGATCTCAACTGAGGAGCCCTTCAGTAGGGGGACTCTCTAGATTTCATGCCACCAGAAGGTGGTGCCCTGTGATTCCTGTGGCCTCCTCTGGTCACACACCCTGGCTGTCATGGGTGGCACTGAACATTCAATGATAAAATAAACACAGTATGTTGATGTATGTTGATGCATTTACTGATCTCATCTTACGAATGCCATCTCTGCCTCCGAGAGTTTCCCAGACAACAGCATCCAGCTTAACTTGATTTCTCTTTCCCAGTTGCATAATCCTCAAGAAGGGATCTTGTCTTCTAGGTCCATGGTTGGGAGTGCTCAGAGGACCACAGAGGAAGACCAATCTGAGTGCCTGATTTCCAGAGAGGAAGACCCTAGTTGCTGGGAGAGCAGGCTGCTTCATAAGTAAGGGCCTGCTTAGGTGGCTAGATTTGTGCTGCCTAAGGCAAGGACAAGGGGCTGGAATAGCAGCGGTCACTCGTAATCTCATGACTCCCATGAAAGGTGACAGGGAGGAGCACAGCGGTAATTTTTTTTTTTTTGAGTCCAACTCATCAATTCAGGCAGAATGGCCAGAGGTGCTGGGCATTGGTTCCTGTCTTCTGAGGTTACAGAGTGCATACCCAAGATGATGGATGGACTGTGGAGAAAGGGCAGGGCCAGCGGGGGACATTCTGAGACTTAGATGTCACCCATGATTACAGACTCAATTCTGTCACAGTTCCTCCTTAGCTCCACCCACCTCCAGCTCCTCCTGTGAGATAGACACAGCTGAAATTCATGTCACAGTTGTGTTGTCATTGTCTGTCCTCCAAATGACCTCCATGTGACAGCAAACAAGACAGTGAAGATAAGGGTCTTACTGAGGAGTCCACAGACCATGAGAACAACCATGTTGGAAATGGAGACCCTGTGGAGAGATGAGATTGAAGGTTGGCCAATGACCACCCACACTGCTGAGTCTAGAAAACTCTTCCCCATCCAATCTTTCTAACTTAGCTCCTCCCTGACTTTCTTTCAGCCTGTGGGAAAGTTTAGAGGCAGTTTAGATGATCTCTTCCTTAAATAACAATTAAAAATATGGTTGCAGAAGAGTCTAGGGGTCAGGTCCAAGAGATGCATAACGAGGAGTTCACCCGGGCATCTTGCCCTTCTGTGTGGAATGGCATCAGGCTCATATCTAGGGAACCTGCTCCCTATTGTCCCCATTCTCACCTGCTTCTGGGGACAGTTGTCCTACCTTAGCCTTCATTTTCCTATCCAGAAACCAAGAAGAATCCAACCTTACTAAAAACCCCATTGCAGTGTTGTCATGATTTTAGCAAAACAGTTCTCCACGTGGACAGCAGTAGACATAGGAAAGGGGCCCACCCAGGAGAGAGAGAGAGAGAGAGAGAGAGAGAGAGAGAGAGAGAGAGAGAGAGAGCGCTCACCTGACCTGGGCAGATAGGTGGGGGCACGGTGCTCTACATGGTAGGACACAGGGACAAAAGGAATATAGAGGTAGAAGTTGACTCACACAAATGCCTGTTAGAAACCTGAAAATCTTACTCTAGGATCCTGAGACCAGTGGGTGGAGATATAGCTTGGAGTTAAAATATCTACACAGCATGGGTAAGGCCCCCATTTCTATCCTCAGCATTGCTAAAAACAACACCAGAACTGCTGAGAATTATGGCAGAAATTGACACCCCATCAGTGTAGAGTTGGGTTCTCTCACCAGTGTTGAACCCAAGGAAAAAAGAAACAAATTAAGGAAATAAAGCAAAGCAAAAACAAAAGAAAAGCAAAGGCAAAAACTGGAGCCATCTCCAAAATTGCAGGAGTTGTGGGGCTGGTCAGGCATGAGGGTGCATGCCTTTATTCCCAGCACTTGTGAAGCAGAGGCAGGTGGATGGATCTCTGTTGAGTTTGCAGTCAGCCTGATCAACATAGAGTTCCAGGTCAGCCAAGGCTACACTGTGAGATCTTATCAAAGCAAACCAAAGCAAACCCGTGGCTTGAACACTTTCCAGCTCTGATTGTCCAGTATCCCTACACTACAGAGGTTCCCGACTTGCATGAAATCACACAAATTGCCTGCCATGAGAACCCAGGGTCACTAAGAGTATTTCACTACACTATCCCACTCCTGGGTTGGTGGGACTATTAGCCACTAAAGACATATTTCCCTTCTCTTCGTACCCAGGAGTGAAAGAAAGTAGAAGGTGAGTTGGGGAGGATGGGGTGAGCTGGAGAGCACGGGATGAGCTGGGGAGCACGGGATGAGCTGGGGAGGATGAGATGGGGAGGACGGGATGATATGGGAAGGACGGGATGAGCTTTGGAGCACGGAGTCTCTTCTCAGTCAGTCATCACTTCTAACCTCTCAGGGAAATTCTTCACAGACTGAGGGGACTTGAGTCTGCCCCTGCTCCACTTAACCTCATCTTCATCCCCATATCCTCTCAGCACATGGGCTGGGGACAAAAGCATTTGAGAAAGGAGCCCAATAGCCTGAAAATGTAATGGTAACATTTTCCATATTGATGAATGTGACTTTAGGATCTGAAGAGGGAACAACAGCAGGTGACCTGGCTTATGGTTACACACACACACACACACACACACACACACACACACCTGGCAAAGACAGTGCTCAGGTCTTTTGTGGTATTAAAGGGCAGAGCTTCAGTTCTTGTCCAAGTCGGAATCATGGCAGAGGCTGTAGTATTTGAATGATCTGCAGGAAGACACCGAGAATGTATGGATAAGTGGATAGATCGATGATAGAAGGATGGGTAATAAATGGATAGTTAAATAGGTACAGAGGAGTTTGTCTGAGAAGGGAAAAGAACATGGTTATTCATGAAGCAATGTTTTCTTTTACTAAATCCAAAGAAGCCAACCTGAAGCAGAGACAGAGACAGACGAGAGAAAGGAGAAAAGGAGGAGGCTGGAGAGGCGTGAAGGAAAGACTCCTCGGGCTGTCTGAGCTGTGGAAACCTTCTCCTCTGCTGCTGGCCAGCTCTGCACCTCCCCCTTCTCCCCCTGACAGCTCTCTCTGCCTCTGTAAGTCACGTCTTTCTAAGGTGTCCTTACTGCTGTACTGCATGTGAGCCTCAGCCTGGGCTTGGCACAGACTCCCTGCTCTAGGAAGGGAGGCCCTGCTTCTCTTTTCTCTGCCATCCTTGATCATCCACTATTCCTACTGGGGGTGTAGAGCCCAGCAAGGCACTAGCACTTCCTTGGTGAATTCAGAAATTCATAGGGGCACTTGTAAGTACATTGGTCCCTACTGAAGTGAGCCTAGACACTTGTTCCTCATAATTAGGTATCACGTCAGATCTGCTGAGCCAGGGTCTGCATGAAATAAGGAGTTCAGGTGGTTCATGCCCACAACAAGGTCTGAGACACACAGTTTAGAAGCCCAAGGAGCCAACACGATCATTTTGGGTGGAAGAGAGTAGATTTATGAGCTTCATAAGGACACAACTTCTAAGTAGAGATTTGGGAAATGGAACCCAATTATGTTCTATGTCAACTGCTTGCCCTTTACTGAACCCTTCTCCCCAAGGGAAATCATGGATAGAACTCCACTTGCCATTGTCCTGCACTGGACCTCAGATTAAGATTCAGGGAGAAAGCCAGGCTTGTAGAAACCCTGGGCTCCAATGCATCCTCACCTGATCCAGTTCCCTCTCCCCTCTCACAGCGTGTGCTCTGCAGCCTGAAATGTCAGCTGAGCTCTGAAAGAAATACTTTTCAAAAAAAAAAAAAAAAAAAAAAAAGAAAGAAAAAAAGAAAGAAAGAAAGAAAGAAAAGGAAAGTAAAAAAAAAAAAAAACTGTAGAAACCTTTGCAGCACCAAGGTCAGGCCAGTAGTGGACCCAGACCATGGACATTTGCAGAAACAGGACTGAGCCAGCGACCTAGACCGGAAAAGGCCGGAGACAGAGACCTCCACAAGAGTAGGTACAAGAGAGCAATCGCTAAGAGAGTAGGCCTGAACCAGAGACCTCTGCAGCGCTGGGCATGAGTCAGGGACCTCTGAGGAAGTAGGCCTGAGCCAGGACCTCTGTGGGTCTGGATGTGTGTTTGGGACCTCTGAGGGAGTAGGCAGGAACCAGAGAAGTAGGCAGAGGCCAGAGCAGCTCAAAGGCTCAAAAGAAAGAACACCAAGCAAGGAATCTTTGAGGGAACCGGCCTGAATGACCCTTGACATTGTAGAGCAAACCTTGTAGCTCCGAATGGATTCCAGGAACACGGGGTGACTAACGGGGTGACTGGAACCATGACCCTGACTGCACCACAAGGAGCAACCTTGTAAGCATTGAATCTACTGGCACCTGGAAGATTGATCACCAGGGTCACAGACAGCACTAGCTACACCAATCAGAGGAAAAGATGGGTAGACAAGGTAAGAACACATGCAACATCACAAAGAACAACACGACACCAATAAAAATTAGTGGCCCTACAACAGCAAGACTTAAAACACCAAATATAGATGAAGCAGAAGAAAGTGACCTAAAAAATAACTTTAGGAGAATGTTTGAAGCCCTTAAAGAGGAAATGAAAAATTCCCTCAAAGAATGGAGGGAAAGACAAATAAAATATTGGAAGAAATAAAATAAAATCTCTTTAGAAAAGAAAAAAAGCAATAAAACAGATGAAAGAAACTATTCAAGACTTGAAAACTTAAATAGAGACAAAAAGAAAGCACAAATTGAAGGGATTATAGAAATGGAGATTATGAGGAAATGGTCAGGACCTACAAATGAAAGCACAAATAGCAGGATACAAGAGATGGAAGAGAGACTCTCAAGCTCTGAAGATACACAATAGAGGAAATAGACTCACCAGTCAAAGAAAACATTAAATCTAACAAAAACTTAACAAAAAATATCCAGAAAATATGGAACACCATGAAAACACCAAACCTAAGAATAATAGCTATAGAAGAAGGAGAAGTCCAACTCAAAAGTACACAAAATGTATTCAACAAAATCACAGAAGAAAACCTTTCCAACCTAAAGGAAGATATGCATTATGAAGATACAAGAAGCTTACAGAATACCAAATAGACAGAATCAAAAAAAGTCCCTTGCCACATAAAAATCTAAACACTAAACATACAGAATAAAGAAAGAATATAAGAGCTGCAAAGGAAAAGCGTCAAGTAACACATAAAACAGACCTATCAGAATTATACCAGACTTCTCAAAGAAAAAAATAAAAGCCAGAGGGTCTTGCTCAAGTGTTATGCAGACATTAAGAGACCATGGATGCCAGCCTAGACTACTATACCAAGCAAAACTTTCAATCACTATAGAAGGACAAAACAAGATATTCCATGACAGAACCAGATTTAACTAATACCTAGCCACAAACCCAGCCCTTCACAACGCACTAGAAGGAAAACTCCAACCTAAGGAAGTTGGCTACATCGACAAAAACACAGGCAATTTATGATTTCACAGCAGCAAATCCCAAAGAAGGGGAAACACACACACATACACACACAATAACATCGCTGACAAAGAAAACTCAATTAACAGGAGATAGCAATCACTTCAAGAGGAAGATCTGTTGGTACCCAGGTTTTTCCCCTTTGCTGGAGGTGCTATGCAGGGTCGTTTTTTCATCTACTTCCTGGTTTCTCTGCTCATTGCACCAGCCTGAGGGTGTAGCTTAGAGAGAACTCGCCCTCTTCTGTTATGGTAATACCATCTGCAAGCAAGGTTCCCTGTGCAGGCAGGTTCCCTGATCAGCTGCTCTCTGACCCTGGGTGTAGCCGGCCTGACTTCTTCTTCCCCTGTTCCGGATGGGAGGGGGCTGTTGCCCTTTTTGCCCCCTAGTATATATACCCGACTTGTGCTTAATAAAGTGGCCATTTACTCTTTGGTAAATGAGCCTGTCTCTCTGTGTGTTCAACCCTTAGGATATTTATTCGTTCTCGTGGACCTGATTCGGGAAAGTGCGCGCCTGTTTTGGGTGTGGGGATTCACAGAAAAGTGCAGACAACAAAGATCAGCACCAGAGGCTTCTGCTGTATAAGTACCATGTGCTTACCGATTGTGTCACTGGAGCATCAGAGGCTTCTTATATAGTTGGCTAGCCATTTGAGCAAGAAACTACTCTTGCCTGGATTGCTTGGTGAACTGGACATACAAAATCCACAGAGAAATGACTGCTGAACTTGCCTAAAGTGAGGTCATCCTTCAGGGTTCCTGCTTCATGGAAAAGTCTGTCAGATATTCTGCAGGATACAGAAGAAAGTGATTGACAAACTGTCAATGTAGGCAGACCTGTCTTTGAAATTTCCTGCTTCATGAAAATGTCTGGCAGATACTATGGGCCCATAGACTGAAGATGGATGCCCCAATGGTACAGAAGAAGTTTGGGTGACTGTCCAGGTAGTGAGATGTCTCTGTCAATTCTAGAGTTTTGAAAGTTGCTTACAATGAACTTACTGTTTACTTAGGTAATAGTATATCCTTCTGGAGTCTTTGATGGAGTTGAAGAATTTATAGTTATAGTTTTCCTTAGCTATGATAAAAGATAAAATAGATATAAATATTGTAACTGTAATTCTTGCTTGATAGCTGTTTTGTTATATGTAATTTTACTATGCTAAAGTTGAAGCCTTCTTTTTATTTAAACAGAAAAGGGGAGGTGATGTGGGATTTCCCTCTGTATGCTGTGATTACCATTAATGAATAAAGAAACTGCTTTGAACCTATAGCAGGGCAGAACTTAGGTATGCAGGAAAAACTAAACTGAATGTTAGAAGAAAGAAAGGTAGAGTTAGAGAGAAGCCACATTGCCCTGCTGGAGACAGATGCCAGAACTTTGCAGGTAAGCTACTGCCACGTGGCAATACACAGATTAATAGAAATGGATTAAATTAATATGTAACAATTAGCCAATAAGAAGCTAAAGCTGACTGGCCAAGAGTATTTTAAATAATACAGTTTCTGTGTGGTTATTTTCAGGGCTAAACAGTCAGAAACTAACAAGCAGCCCTCTACTAACAGGAGAGAGCAGGAATAAAAGGAACATACCTAAACATAATAAAGACAATATACAACAAGTCAACAGACAACATCAAAATAAATGGAGAGAAACTCAAAGTGATCCCACTGAAATTGGGAACAAGAGAAGGTTGTCCACTCTCTCCTTATCTATTAAATATAGTATGTGAGGTCCAAGTTAGAGCAATAAGACAACAAAAGGAGATCAAGGGGATACAAATCAGAAAAGATGAAGGCACTATTTGCTGATGAAATGATAGTTGACATAAGTGACGTCCAAAAAATCTACTAAGGAACTTTTACAACTCATAAATACTTTCAGTAATGTAGCAGGATAAAAGATTAACTAAAAATCAGTAACTCTCATCAGTACACAGATGATAAATAGACTGAGAAAGAAATTAGAGAAACATTATCCTTCACAATAGAAACAAATAACATAAAATACCTTGGAATAACTCTAACCAAACAAGTGAAACATGTATGAAAAGAGTTCAAGTGTTTGAATAAAAAAAATCAAAGAAGACACCAGAAAATGAAAAGATCTCCCATGTTTTTGGGTATGTAGAATTAACATAGTAAAAATGGCAATCTTGTCAAAAGCAATCTACAGATTCAATGCAATGCCCACCAAAATCCCAGCAAAAATTTTCACAGATCTCTAAAGAACAGTACTCAACTTCATATGGAAAAGCAAAAACCCCAGGAGAGCCAACACAATCCTGTACAATAAAGGAACTTCTGGAGGCATCACAATTTCTGACTTCAAACTCTACTGCAGAGCTACAGTACTGAAAACAGCCTGATATTGACATAAGAACAGACAGGAGGAACAATGGAACCGAATCAAAGACCTGGATATCAATTCTGATACCTCCAAACACCTGATTTTTGACAAAGAGGCAAAAAATTTAAATTGAAAAAAATAAAGAATATTCAACAAATGATGCTGGAATAACGAGATTTCAACACACAGAAGAATGAAAATAGATTCATATCTCTGAGCATGCTCAAAACTCAATTCCAAATGGATCAAAGCCCTCAACATAAAACCAACCACACTGAACCTCCCAGAAGAAAAAGTGGGCTGTACATTTGAAAGAATTGACTCAGTGTTGGGTGTTGTGAACCCAGACCCTGAATTTCCTGTAAACAACTTGTTATGCTTGCAGCTGCTCTGAGCAAAACAACTTGTTTTTCCTGTGTTTGTAGCTACTCTGAGCAGGAGACCCTCAGGAGTTCCTGATGGCAGGGGAGCGGTTTCTTGCAGGGGAGTGGTTTCTTGTGTGTTTGGCTGGGGCATGGCTATCAGTTAAGGATCCCTATATAAGCAGTTCTGGTACACAATAAAGTGAGCATTCTTGTTTCAAGGATGACCTGTGTCTCTGTATGTGTGTCTTTGGTGTTTATATCTTCAGGCCCTTGATCGGCCCACAAATGGTCCTGTAGGGCAGGCTCCGCACAACAAGTGTAGTACCGTAGTACATGTAGTAGTATGGACAGTATAGTCCAGGAGATCACTTCCTAAATATAACCGCAGCAGCACAGACACTGAGAGAAGCAATTAATAAATGAGACCTCCTGAAACTGAAAAGCTTCTGTAAAGCAAAAGACAGAGTCCACAAGACAAAACAGCAGCCTACAGACTGGGAAAATATCTTCACCAACCCCACATAAGACAGAGGGATGATCTCCAAAATATACAAAGAACTGAAGAAATTTGTCATCAAAAGAACAAATAGTTCAATAAAAAATTGGGGTACAGACCTAAACAGAGAACTCTCAACAGAGGAATCTAAAATGGCTGAAAGAAACTGAAGAAAATGCTCTACATCCTTAGCCGTCAGAGAAATGCAAATCAAAACGACTCTGAGATTCCATCTCACAACTGTAAGAAAGGCCAAGATCAAAAACACCGATGACAACTTATGCTGGAGAGGATGTGGGTTAAAGGGAACACTCCTGCAGTGCTGGTGGCAATGCAAACTGTACAACCCCTCTGGATGTCAGTGTGGCGATTTCTCAAAAATTAGGAAACAACCTTCCTCAAGACCCAGTAATACCACTTTTGGGTATATATCCAAAGGATGCTCAATCGTGCCACAAGGACATGTGCTCAACTATGTTCACAAAAGCATTGTTTGTCATAGCCAGAACATGGAAACTACCTAGATGTACCTTGCCCGAAGAATGGATAAGTAAAATGTGGTACATTTACACAGTGAAGTACTACACAGCAGAAAAAAAATGATGACATCTTGAAATTTGCTGGCAAAAGGATGGATCTAGAAAACATGATTTTGAGTGAGGTAACCCAGACCCAGAAGGATAAATATCATATTCCGTACTCATAAGTTGCTTTTAGACATACAAAGAAATCCAACCTACAATTCACAATCCCTCAGAACCTAGACAACAATGAGGGTGCTAAGAGAAACATAGATAGATCTAATAATCTACATGGGAAGTAGAAAAAGACAAGATCTCCTGAGTAAATTGGGAGCATGAAGAGCATAAGAGAGGAAGAATGGGGAGCAGAGAAAAATGTATTGCTCAATAAAAACAACAACAACAAAGACAACAAGAGCAGTTCAGGGTGCAGTCATCACAGCAGGGAACTCAAGACAACAGGAGCTGAAAGCAGCTGATGGCAGGGCATCCACAGTCAGGCAGTAGAAACCAGTGAATGTTCCAGGTGCACTTCCCCTTTTATATTGAGTCTAGGACCCAAGCTTAGGGAATGGTGCCTCTCACTTTTAGAATGGGTCTTCCCAGCTAAAGCTTTGATAGTCCCTCACATCTGAGGCCAGATGCCTGTCTCCCTGGTGATTCTAGGTTCTGCCATATTAACGACTAGAACCGCACAGGGCAAGCACTTTACTGACTGACCCATCTCCCCAGGCCTGTGTCCACTGTGTTTGAACATATAAAGGTCACACCTAATGCTCTGCCTCCATAGGGTGTGCCTGCGCCAAAGCTTTCCTGAAATAACCTCCAGACACCCATTGAACCAAAAGGTTGGACATGCTCTGCAGCAGGGAAAACCCTGGGAGGAGCTGTTCACACTGTGAGCCTAAGAACATGAAAGACTGATTCAGAGCCTTCTGCCACTGCAGTCTTCTGCACGAGATACACAGGAGACTCAGGCCACTACAGCAGCCTCTGGGCCGCCTTCCCAGAGCTCAGAGGTTCTCAGTCATCAAGAGCAGTTTCTTGAGGATCGCATCTCCCAGCCTTCCCCACTAAGCCTCATATGCCTCTCTGTGTAGCTGTCTCCTCTTGGTCCACATCTCTCAGTGCCTTCTCCATTTGCTCTGAAGTCTCTCTCATGTGATGGAGCCTGCCACCCCTGGAGAGAAGGTTTCTGATGGGATTGCAGAAAGGAATGTTTGGGCGTGGGCAGCTGTGACAGCTGGAGGGAAGAACAAGATCCTTCAATGAACAGAGTTGTGTTAGCAGCAGCGGAGGAGGAAGAGGAGGAGGAGGAGAAGGAAAAGAAGAAGAAGAAGGAGAAGGAGAAGGAGAAGGAGAAGAAGAAAAAGAAAAAGAAGAATAAGTGTTTAGAATAACTGGTAAATACTGCCCAGAGGTCAGCAAACCTGGGTTCTAGGGTTGGCTCTACCCTGACCCAGCAGGGAGCCTTACCAGGAGGGGGTCTTCCCTGTACCCCAGTTCTCAGCTATTAGAAGTGATGAGAGTCCTCTCCAACTCTGGATCCTGTTGATCAGGAAAGCTGAGAGACACATAGAAGGCGGAAGCTCACCTCTTGACACCACCAGGCGGATGGTTCTGAGAACACCGATTGCTCCGCCATTGTCACGGATCCCACAATAGTAGAGACCCGAGTCTCCCACTGTGAGTGCAACCATGGTGACAGTGAAGAAGCGAGAGGCAGGATGGTCCCGGATGGTGAATTTTGACCACCGAGAATTTGTGCTGAGACTGGACACTAACACTTTACAACTTTCTGCTGATGTTTGCTGACACCACACCTTCATCATGTTGACGTATTGGCTGTGATCATACTGGCATTTCACAGAAAATGTCTGGCCCTCCACTTTTTGATATAACTCTGCATCTTCTGCGCAACAACCTGGGAAAACACACACACCCTTCTCATCAGAGAATCGCCCAGTCTCCACAGCAGGGCTAGGAGAGGGGCTCCCTCTTTGTGTCTATGCTCAGGATGCAGCTTAGAGCCATTCGCTGGCCACAACACACCATGTTTTCCACCTTTCCAATAGAGCCCCATTTTGCACACCTCCCAACCCCTTCCCTCTCCTGTCCCTGGTTCCTTCCCTCTATCCTTGTCCCCTGTACTAACCTGAGGCCAGGAGCACCAGCAGGATGGGGGATAGCAGGTATGTGGCCTCCCAGGCCATAGGTCCTCTTCTCGAGCTGTAGGGGAGCAAACAGGGAAGGAGGTAGGGATGCTCTGAGGAGAAGAGACCAGGTCAGGGCAGGGTCCAGGCAGCCCCCACAGCCAGTGCAGGGTGAACTGCTGAGGAAGCCGGGAACTTGGAGGACAAGAGGGAAGCTGAACAATGCCTGTGCGGCCCTGTGGCTCCTCCTTCACAGGCTCTAGTTCTAGGCTTCTGAACTGAACTAGATTAAGGCTCACAGAGATGCTGCAATATCCTACCTTAAAGACCGGAGTGAGAAACTTTGAGAAAGTCCAGGAAGGAACCATAGTGAAGTAAGAATATGCTCAGTTCTCCTCAGCACCACTCACAACCCCCCACTTCCTCTTTCTTCTCCAGCTTGTGTTTTCTTCCCACATATGGCTCCCACTGAAGGCAGATGACAGAACCAGAGGCCCTTTAGAGACCTGGCTACAACTCTAAGGCACCTTGCTGTCAGGGGTCAGAATTTTGCCCACAGGCCCACCTGGGAGCCAGCAAGTTCCATGTGGCCTAGAGGGGATGAGAAGAAGGGGGTGGACATGCATCCTCAGGAATGGAAGAGCAAGGGGGTCCTGCGTAGTGTGGAGACTGCAAAGCTGGGTATGAAGGAAGAGAGCTCGGAAGTAGGGAAGGAAAAGGGGACACCAGCCTCGTGTCACCCCCATAAACCCAGCTTCCCAACATGTCACAGTCACTGCTAATGTACTCATCAAACACATTTCAAAAGTAACTGTCACAGGACTAGGTTTAGAGATGGCTCAGCAGGCAGGGACACTTGCTACCAAGGCTGATAACCTGGGTTTGAGCTCCATGGCCCACATGGTAGAAGGAGAGAATCAACTCCCAAAAGTTCTACTCTATCTTCTACATATGTGAAAACTTAAAGTAAATAAATAAAATGTTATTACATGATCTACAAGAAGTCACTAGCTACAGGCTGTTCATAGTATCAGATAAGCAAACAGAGAACCAGGCATGCTGGTGTGTAACTCTAACCCAAGACCTTGGGAGGTGGAGGCTGGAGGGTGTGAGGTCATGTTCATCCTTGGCTAAACAGCAAATTCAGTCCAGCTTACATGAGACCCTGTTTCAAAATAATAAACCCAAGAATGAAAATACTATAGAAGCAGGGAAGCCCCTTTAAATGACAATGTTGTGTAGCAGCTGGGATGGCATGGGAAACGGGGTGACCCAGATGGCACAGGACTTGAGAAGGACTCTGGGGAGGAAAGGGACAGATGTGTGTGGCTCGACATGCAGTGAGGAAGCCCAGGCCCCGTGTGAGGAGGTCTGAGAGGCAGGGGAAGCCTTTGACCAAGCTGGCACAGGGTGCTAAGACTTTAGAGAGCAGTGTCAGTCAGTGGCGAGGCGGGATTTCTAGAAGGAACGTGGGTCATGGGAAGGTGGCCTTCAGCAGCTGAACTGCTCGCTGAGGTGACATCTCCTCCTCACCCCTCCCAGCATGGAGTAAGAAGTCCATGGATGCAGAGTGCAGACCTGGCAGCTTGCATCACTGTAAGCAGAGCAGGCATGCATCTGCAGCCATGCTGTGAACTGTTCTTGAGTGTGCACAACTGTGGCCCAGGGTTACTTCACCTGCTCTTTCTGGCCAAAAGGGTGAGCTTTGTGCAGGGGATTCCAGTCTCTAATGGCCCTTACCTCAGGAAGTGGTTACCTTTCCATGCAGCTCACAAAGTGGCCAGTAGCTCCAAGACCTGGAGGACGTGTGGGTGTGGAAGCCTCAGGGCAGGATGGAGAGTGTGGCCTCCTGTGCTCTGAAGAAGGGAGAGGCTTCTCTGAAAGACGGTGAGGGAGAAAGCAGAGAAGCCATGAGAGCAACCGCACAGGAGCCATGACTGCAGGAGAGACTGGAACACACTGGTCCAGGACAGGAGGCTGAGACAAGAGCTGTGGGTGCCCACCTTGTGGGGAACCTGGAAAGGGGGCTGTGAGGGGGTCACTGGGGCCACAGACAAGTCAACAGTCAGGCTCCTGTAGGGGAACAGGAAGCACAGCTGGGCTTTGCCAGGACACTGAGGTCCGGTCATCAGTCTGAGCCAGCCTTTCTGTTCTCAGCGGGGTCTTAGGTTTCAAATACGACACCCTGCTAGTGTTGTTCTATGACCTCCAGTCATCATCGTGAGGACCCCAGGATAAGCAGGTATTGTAGTTTTGATGTAAGACATTCCCTCTCCAGCGTGTTTGCACACTTGGTCCCCAGCTGGTGGTGCTGCTTGGGTGTGGGTTCCCAAGCCAGATGAGGGACAGTGGAGAATTGCCCATACCCTGGACATCTCTCAGAGAGCACGGCAGGAGTGTGGTCTCTACCTACCCAATTCAAGACTGGGCCTAACCGAACTCCATAGAGACAAAAGCTACATCGTGATAAAGTCAGTCTCATTTCTGTGTCCTGTCCATCCTCCCCTCCCTCCTCTAAAGAACTGGCTTTTCAGGGATCATGTGACCAGCAGCCCTGTCTGCTAATCTGCCTGGAATGCTCAGAGGGCCCAGTCCTTCACTGCAGGACTTCCTCCCTTGACTTCATTTCCCTTCTCCCCTGTGCCCACAGATCGATAAGCTGGCCCTGCCATTTTAATAGACCTGTCCTAAGAAACAGTCTCCAGGGCCCTTCACACCCTTTGCACTCACACTGCGACCCTGCTCCCCGGCTCCTCTGAATCCTAAGACTGCCAGTGATGGGGGCAGGCGGCCCACATTTGGGATCCTTGTGGAACCTTTGCGGGTTGGAGTTTCTTCAGAGAAACTGGGTCACTGGAGTCAGGCTTGGAGGTTGTATAGTTTGGTCCCGCTTTGTGTTCCTTATCTACTTCCTGGGTGCAGAGGCAGTGTGATCAGTCAGCCTCCTGCACCTGCCAGTGTGTCTTCCCTGCTGAGATGATTGCACCCTTGTGGAACTATGAGCCAAAATAAAACCTGTGTCTCTTCAATTATTCCTTTTATTTACATCTTTTACCATAGCAACAAGGAAGCAAACAAAACCAAACTGAATGTCAAATCCAAGAAACCACACTACTGTGAACATTTTGAGCCAGTTCACACAGACCACTGTAGTGAAAGTCATGAGGAGCACACCCGTGAACACACCAGTGAGCATTCAGGCCTTCCGAGTTTCTCTCTGTCATTCACAAAACTGCAGGTAGAGACCGCACCTACCTTGTGAAGTCCTTGTGAGGATTCCTGAGATACTGTATGGAGAAGCTTAGTGCTAAATAAATATGAGATATTAATATTCAATGTAAAATCATAGTGGAGACATAGATCAATCGGTAGACGACTTGCCTAGCATGCAGGAAGTGTCTGGGTTCAAACTCCAGGGCCACATAAACTTGGCACGGTGGCACACACCTGCAATTGTAACACTCAGGCAGTGGTGGGAGGATCTGAAGTTCAAAGTCATCCTTGGCTACCTGAGAATTCTAGGTTTTTACTGAAAATGTTTATCTCTTTTCTCCAAACAGATCTAGGAAGGGAGGTATGACATCTTTAGTGATTATTTGTTCTTAAAGGGGGCCTCATCAATTTAAAAATAAAATCTCATAGTTAAGATGGGGGCCACAAGCTGTGATGGTGTAATCCTCTTACCAGATATGCTGAGGCAGGAGTATTGTGGATTTAAGGCCAGCTTGGGTCACTTAGTGAGATTCTGTTTCAAAGAAACCGAAAAAAACTTCAGACCAAATCAAACCAAACCAAAGAAACAAAAACAAAAACAAACAAAACACTCCTCCACACATTCACAAAACTCAGGTACTGGGTTCTGGACAGATGGTTCCATGGTTAAGAAAGATTACTGATCTTACAGAGGATCCAAGTTCATCTTAAAAAACCTGTGTCTGTCACCCCAGCACTAGGATCTAACGCCCTCTTCTGGATTCCTCAGGCTCCTGCACACTCACAGGTATAGATACCTCTGCCTTCTGGATGCACATAATTGAAAATAAAATTAAAAAAATAAAGCAAGGGCTGGGGTCCCCTCAGTGGCAGAATAGTTACTTATCACGGACAACAGCTGAGTTGGTTTGATACCCTCAACATAAAGGAGAAAAGGGTTCCTTTTGCTGGGCTGGAGAGTTGTCTCAATGGTTAGAGCACAGTTGCTCTGGCTGAGGACCTGATTTTGCTTCCCAGTATCCACAAGGGGACTTACAACCCTTTGCAAGTCCAGTGCCAGGGGATTTGAAACCCTGTCTTGTGATGAACGTTTTTTTCTATTCTATCAGTCAGCTCCCAAATAATGACATGGGAACTTCTTATAAATTATGAAAGCTTGGCTTTTAGCTTACACTTGTCTCAACTAGCTCTATAGCTTAAATTAACTCATTGATATTAAACTCTGTTTTATAATGTGGCATTACTTCTCTTCCATCTTGTACCTTGTGTTTCCTCTCTGTGTTTCCTTAGCATCTACCATGCGCCTAACTCTCCTCTCTTGGGGAATATTAGTTGAAGATGTGTTTTTGCTGTGAAATGTTTGTTTAAATGATGCAAAGATGTGTTGCATTCTTTCATGTTGCATTTGTTTAACTCTGTGAAGCTGCCTAAAACACTAGTTTGGTCTAATAAAGATCTTAATAGATAGTCAGGAAAGGTATAGATGGAATGCCAGGCAGAGAAAATAAATAGAATGAGAAAAAGAGGAGAGGACAAAGCAAGGGGTCACTCACCCAGCACCACAGTAAGACAAAGAATAAGAGAGAAAGAAACGATATACAGACATAGAAAATGGTATAAGCCAAGAGGCAAGATACATATGGCATGATTTAAGAAAACCTGAAACGGAACATGCCAAGCTGAGATCTGGCATTTGTAAGTAAGAATAGCTTCTGTGTGATTATTTGGGAGCTAGGTGGCACATTCCCAAGTAGCAAAAGTGTTAAAACAAAACCCCAAACAACCACACTTCCTTTTTCTATTTGCCTGGAAGTTCTGTTTATATCTCCTGCCTAGCTATTGGCTATTGAGCTTTTTATTGCATGAATCATAGCAAAGCAATACATGTTCATACACTGTACAAATAACCCACATCACTCTCTGGCACCATCTTCTGGGACACCAAACAAGCACACAGTGTATATAAATGCACCTTACACATAATAAAGTAAATAAATCTACAAACATTTTAAAAAGAGAGGATGAGAGCACACAAACCTAAAACATGGTCCCTGTGTTGATTGTTTTTTATTGACTTGACATAAATCTGGGCATATCTGGAAGTAGGGAATCTCAACTGACGAGCCCTTCAGCAAGGGAACTCTCTAGACTTCATTCCCACCAGAAGGTGGTGCCCTGAGATTCCTGTGGCCTCCTGTGGTCACACACACTTTGGCTGTTATATGTTGCACTGAAGATTCGATGATAAAATGCACACAGTATGTTGGTGCATGTCCTGATCCCGTCCTACAGATGCCATCTCTGCCTCCAAGAGTTTCCCAGACAACATCATCCAGCTTAACTTGATTTCTCTTTCCCTGTTGCATAATCCTCAAGAAGAGATCTTGTCTTCTTGGTCCTTGATTAGGAGTGTTCAGAGGACCATAGAGGAAGACAAATCTGAGTGTTGGTTGATTCCCAGAGAGGAAGGCCCTAGAGGCTGGGAGACCAGGCTGCTTCATAAGCAAGGGCCTGCCCAGGTGGCTAGATATGCATTGCCTAAGGCAAGGACCAGGGACAGGAATAGTAGTGGTCACCCCTAAATCTCACGACTTACGTGAAAGCCGACAGGAAGGAGTATAGTGTTGTCTTTATTTGAGTCCAACTCATCTATTCAGGCAGAATGGCCAGAGGTGCTGGGCATTGGTTCCTGTCTTCTGAGGGTACAGAGTGCTTACCCAAGATGATGGATGGACTGTGGAGATAGGGCAGGGCCAGCAGGGGACATTCTGGGCCTTAGATGTCAGCCATGATTATAGGTTCAATTCTGTCACATTCTCTCCTTAGCCCCACCCACCCCCAGCTCCTCCTGTGAGATAGATATGGCTGAAAGTCATAAGTCACCGCTGTGTCGTCATTGTCTGTCCTCCAAATGACCTCCATGTGACAGCAAACAAGACAGTGAAGATAAGAGTCTTACTGAGGAGTCCAAAGACTATGAGAACAACCATGTTGGATATGGAGACCCTATGGAGAGAGGAGATTGAAGGTTGATCAATGACCACCCACACTGCCCAATCTAGAAAACTCTTCCCCATCCAATCTTTCTAACTTAGCTTCTCCCTGACTTTCCTTCAGCCTGTGAAAAAGTTTAGATGCAGTTTAGATGATCTCTTCCTAAAATAAACAGCTAAAAATGTGTTTGCAGGAGAGTCTAGGGTTCAGGTCCAGTAGATGCATGAAGAGGAGTTCATCTGGGCATCTTGACCTTCTGTGTGGAATGGTGTCAGGTCCATATCTCCCTGTTGTCCCGATTCTCACCTGCTTCTGGGGACAGTTGTCCTACCTTAGTCTTCATTTTCCCCCTTCCAGAAACCAAGAAGAATCCAACCTTACTGAAAACCCCATTGCGGAGTTGTCATAATTTTGGCAAAATGCTTCTCCAAGTTCCAGATAGACAGCAGTAGACATAGGAAAGAGACCCACCCAGGCGAGCGAGAGAGAGAGAGAGAGAGAGAGAGAGAAAGAGAGAGAGAGAGAGAGAGTCAAAGAGAGAGAGAGAGAGAGAGAGATTCCACCTGACCTGGCAGATAGGTGCGGACACGGTGCTCTACATGGTAGGACACAGGGACAAAAGGAATATAGAGATGGACGCTGACTCACACAAATGCCGGTTAGAAACCTGAAAATCTTACTCTAGGATCCTGAGACCAGAAGCTGGAGATGTAGCTTGGAGTTAAAACATCAACACAGCACAGGTAAGGCCCCCATCTCGCTTCTTAGCATTGCAAAAAACAACAGCAGAACTGTGGAGAATCATGGCAGAAATCGACACCCCATCAGCGTAGAGTTGGGTTCTCACACCGATGTTGAACCCAAGCAAAAAAGAAACAAATTAAGGAAGTAAAACAAAACAAAATGGAGCAAAGGCAAAAATTGGAATCCTCACTTAAACTGTAAGAGTTGTGGGGCTAGTCAGGCATGAGGGTGCATGCCTTTAATCCCACTCTTGGGAAGCAGAGGCAGGTGGATGGATCTCTGTTGAGTTTTCAGTCAGCCTGATCAACATAGACTTCCAGGTCAGCTAAGGCTACACAGTGAGATCTTATCAAACCAAACGAAACCTGTGTCTTGATCACTTTCCAGCTCTGACTGTCCAGTATCCCTACACTACAGAGGTTCCCAACTTGCATGGAATCACACAATGTGCCTGCCACGAGAACCAGGCTCACTGAGAGTATTTCACTGCACTATCCCACTCATGGGTTTGCGGGACTATTAGCCACTAAAGACATCATTTCCCTCTTCTTGATACCCAGGTGTGAAAGAAAGTAGAAGGTGAGTTGGGGAGGATGGGATGAGCTAGGGAGGACGGGTTGTGCTGTGGAGGATGGGATCAGCTGGGGAGCACGGGTGCCTCTTCTCAGTCAGTCATCACTTCTAACCTCTCAGGGAAATTCTTCACAGACTGAGGGGACTTGAGTCTGCCCCTGCTCCACCAAAGCCCATCTTTATCCCCATATCCTCTCAGCACATGGGCTGGGGATAAAAACATTTAAACATGGAGTCCAGTAGCCTGAAAACATAATGGTAAAATTTTTAATATTGATGAATGTGACTTCAGGATCTGAAGAGGGAACAACAGCAGCTGACCTGGGTTATGGTTACATACACACACACACACACACACACACACACACACACACACCTGTCAAAGACAGTGCTCAGGTCCTTTGTGGTATTAAAGGGCGGAGCTTCAGTTCTTGTCCAAGTTGGAATCATGGAGGAGGCAGTAGTAATTGGATGACCTGCAGGAAGACACCAAGAATGTATGGATAAGTGGATGGATCGATGATAGATGGATGGGTAATAAATGGATAGTTAAATAGGGAGAGAGGAGTGGAGTTGGGGAGGGAAAAGAACATGGCTATTCAGGAGGCAAAGATTTTTTTAGTAAAACTCAAAGAAGCCAGCCTGAATCAGAGACAGAGACAGATGAGAGGAAGGAGCAAAGGAGGAGGCTGGAGAGGCGTGAAGGAAAGACTCCTCGGGCTGTCTGAGCTGTGGAAACCTTCTCCTCTGCTGCTGTCCAGCTCTGCACCTCCCCCTTCTCCCCCTGACAGCTCTCTCTGCCTCTGTAAGTCACGTCTCTCTAAGGTGTCCTTACTGCTGTACTGCATGTGAGCCTCAGCCTGGTCTTGGCACAGACTCCCTGCTCTAGGAAGGGAGGCCTGCTTCTCTTTTCTCTGCCATCCTTGATCATCCTCTATTACTACTGGGGGTGTAGAGCCCAGCAAGGCACCAGCTCTTCCTAGGTGAATTCAGAAATCCATATGGGGTGTATAGGTGCATTGTTCCCTACTGAAGTGAGCCTGGACACTTGTTCTTCATAAGCAAGTGTCACTTCAGGTTTGCTGAGCCGGGGTCTGCATGAAATAAGGAGTTCAGGTGGTTAATGCCCACAGCAAGGTCTGAGATATACAGTGTAGAAGCCCATGGCGGGGGGCAAGGGCATCTTGGGAGGAGGAGAGTAGATCAGGAGCTTTCTAAGGAGACAATTTCTAAGTAGAGATTTGGGAAATGGAACCCAATTATGTTCCATGTCTACTGATCACCCTTTATTGAACCCTGCTACCCATGGGGAATTCATGGATAGGACCCCACTTAGCATTTTCCTGCACTGGACCTCAGATGAAGATTCTGGGAGAAAGCCAGGCTTCTAGAAACCCTGGGCTCTAACTCATCCTCACCTGACCCAGCTCCCTCTCCCCTCTCCCAGCTTGTGCTCTGCAGCCTGAAAGGTCAGCATACCTGTGTTGTAGTCACTGAGCTATGGCACAGTTCTCAAGTCAGACAAGGGGCTAGAGATTAAAGAACAGGAGAGACAGGAGTCATTCGTGAAGAGAGAAGGCAGAATGCCATTTATTCAAGCTTACAGAAAGCCTTATATACCTAACTGCTGCACAGTGGAAATCCCCCAGGTAGTTGGGGATTACCAGGCTCAAGAGGGAGCAAACAACTCCCCTGTAGTTACCAACCAGGGTGAGCAGAGTGAGCCTAGGAATGAACAAGATGTTTTTCCAAAAATTGCAAGATATCCTCAATGTGAACCCTGGGAAGAGGAGTAGACCTGTGGGCCCTACACTCTGTAAGAACTGGTCTTCCTAAAACTCAGATGTGTTGTGTTTTGTTTAGTTTTTCAACTGCAAGAGTCACGTGACATGAGGTTCATGGAAGTCAAATTTTGTAAATAATCCCCGTGTTGTGTGTATACATTGTCATTTGAATATGGATACACATGTGTGCAAGGGTGTACATGCATGTGGAGGCTAGGGGTCAACCTCAGGTGTCATTCTTCAGGATACCTGACTTTTTTGAGGCAGAGTTTCTCATTTTTTCCTTGAAATTCACTGCTTCGTATAGACTGGCTGGCCAAGGGCCCAGGGATCCACCTGCCTTCACCTCCATTACTAATGCAGGCCACCACGGTAGACTTTTTGCGGTGAGTACTGAGAACAGAACTCAGGACAGGATTCATGCACGCATGGCAAGCACTTTCCCCGCTGAGCCATCTGCCCAGGCCTACATGTACTGCAGGACATGAACTACATGGACTCCCCACACAAACATGTCCCACACTCTGACATCATCTGTCTTTAGGATTTCCATTTTTCTGAAGAGACACCATGACCACTCTTATAAAGGAGAACATTTAAGTGGGGCTATTTTATAGTCCAGAGGTTCTGTCCACTATTGCTATGGGGGAAATCATGGGGAAATGCAGGTATATATGGTCCTAGAGAGGTATGACAGGTATGTAGGCAGACATGGTGCTGGAGAGGTAGCTGAGAGTTCTACATCTGTAACTGTAGGAAGAAAGAGAGAGACGGAGGGGGGAGAGGAAGACAGGGGGGAGGGATCAACACAGGCTTGTTTAAGCATTTAAGACCTCAACTCCCACCTTCAGTGATACACTCCTGCATAACTGTCTTGTGTTGTCTTGAGTTCCTTGCTGTGAAGGACTGTACTCTGAACTGTGTGCTGCACCAAACTCTGGATTAGGAAAGCAGCTGAATACTTTAAGATTAACTTAATGAGCCAGACTATTAGGAACACAGAAGAGAGTGGTGTTGGGGTCGATTTGTACTGTGCGAGCCTGGATCAAGAGGTTTCAGAGGAGAAGAATATCTGTATGTGTCCTAGAGATCATTTTTGTCATGTTTGGTGAAGAATGCAGTTACTTTCAGCCCTTGTCTGAAAAGTCTGCCTGAGGCTAAAGTGAAGAGCTATGGATTAGCAGCTTTGGCAGAGGAGACCCTGACAGCCTAGTGCTGGCAGTGCTGTTTGGTGCCAGGGTCCACTCTAATGCAGTTCTATACAAGGCCACATCTAGTCAAGCAAGACTATGCTTCCTAAGAGTGTCGCTCCCTGTGAACTTATGGGGACATTTTCTTTCAGACCACCACACTCCCTGTCCCCCAGAGGCTTCTACCCGTATCACAATGGAGGAACACATTTAGTTCAACTTCAAAAATCTCATTTTCTACAGGTTCAACTGATCTTTCATCCATTTAAAAATCCAAAATCTCTCCAGAGACTCATGATAATATCTTAACTTGTAACCTGTAAGATAAAAATAAAAAGTATACCATACGCTTCCACCATACAGTGGCGTAGAATATACATTACCATTCCAATGGGGAGGATAGGGAGCAGAGTGAGGAAATACTGAAACAAAGTTAGACCAAAAACTCTCTGGGCAAACTCCAAATTCTGCACCTCTGATGTCATGACTCTCTTCAGATCTCCAACTCCTTTCAGCTTTGTTGATGTAACACACTTCCTTCTTGGGCTGGTTCCATTCCCTGTTAGCGGCTCTCCTTGTTTACCTCTCCCCTGGCTCTGGTGTCTCCAATATCTTGGGTTCTTCAACAAAAACCTGGCTTTACTTGCACAGCTTTATGTAATGGCCTCTGTAGGCTTCCATACAAGGACACCCCTGACACACATCTGGCCTCCATTGCTTTCCTTATTCGCAGAGGGAGATTCCATAACCCCTTTCTTGTACCCTTGACTCTAAAGCCAGTACCACGTGGCCAAAGCTGCCATGTTCTGTTCTTTGCTGGGGCTAGAACCTGGCTCCCCGTTCAAATATTTATATATTGTATCAGTTTATGTTTTCCTTCACTGCCTAAGCTTGGCTGTCCTGGAACTCACTCTGTGGACCCGGCTGGCCTTGAACTCAGAGGTCTGCCTGTCTCTGTCTCTTGAGTGCTGGTATTAAAGGCATGGGCCACTTCACCTGGTCCTTTCCCACTTTTCCTTAATCCCTTTCCACCAGTTTGAAGCTTAACTGGGTGAAGTCTCTCTCTGAGGTCACCATTCCCTTTATTCTACTTAGTGCTTTTCTTTAATCTGTTTCCCTTTCCTGGTGTCACCTTTCTCCTCAAACTGTACATTTTGTAGTTTTCCTTGCTCAGCTTGGTCCTTTTCATTGTAGGTCTGTGTAAGAGTGGACCCTGGCACCCAAACAGCACTGCCAGCACTAGGCTGTCTGGGATCTCCTCTGCCAAAGCTATTAATCCACAACCCTTCATTTTAGCCTCAGGCAGATTTTTCCAACAAGGGCAGAAAGCAACCACATTCTTCGCCAAAACATGACAAAAATGATCTCTAGGACACATATTGACATTCTTCTCCTCTGAAGTCTCTTGAGCCAGGCTCACAAAGTAAAAATCACCCGCCCCAGCACCACTGTCTTCTGTGTTCCTAAGTCTGTCTCATTAAGTTTAGCTGCTTTCCTAATCCAGAGTCTGTTGCAGCACACAGTTCAGGGTACAGTCCATCACAGCAAGGAACTCCAGACAGCAGGACAGTTCACATACAGTCTGTCACAACAAGGAAGGCAAGACTGCAGGACAGTTCAGGGTACAGTCCATCACAGGAAAAACTCAAGATAACAGGAACCGGAAGTATCTGGTTGCAGGGCATCCACATTCACACAGTAGCGAGTAATGAATGTGCTCAGCTCACTTCCCCTTTTATACTCTGGGATGCCAAGCTTAGAAAATGGTGCCGCTCACTTTTAGAATGGTTCTTCCCACCTTAAGATAAAATAATTCCTCACAGGGGTAGCCAGAGGCTTCTCTCCTTGAGGATTCTAGGTTTTGCCACATTGAACCACACAGGGCAAGCACTTTATGTGCTGTGCCTTCTCCCCAGGCCTGTGTCCACTATGTCTGAATAAGTAAAGGTCACACCTAATGCCACCCCTCTATGGGGTGTGCCTGGTTCAAAGCTTTCCTGAAATAACCTCCATGCCCCCTATAACCAAAGGGCTGGACATGCTCTACAGCAGGGAAAGTCCTGGGAGGGGCTGTTCACACTGTGAGCCTATGAACATGAAAGACTGATTCAGAGTCTTCCGTCACTGCAGTCTTCTGCACGAGATACACAGGAGACTCAGGCCACTAGCAGCAGCCTGTGGGCCAACTTCCCAGAGCTCAGAGGTTCTCAGTCATCAAGAGCAGATCCTGGACAAGGACCGCATCTCCCAGCCTTCCCCACTAAACCTCCTGTGCCTCTCTGTTTAGCTGTCTCCTCTCTGTCTCCTTTTGCTCTGAAATCTATCTCATATGATGGAGCGAGAACCCCTGGAGAGGTTGCTGGTAGGACTGCAGGAAGGGATGTTCAGGAATGAGTGGCTTTGACAGCTGGATAGAATTATAAGATCCTTCAATAAACAGAGTTCTGCTAGCAGCAGCAACAGCAGAAATGTTAAGAGTAACTGATAAATCCTGCCCAGAGTCCAGCAAACCTGTGTTCTAGGGTTGGCTCTGTCCTGAACTAGCGGGTGGCCCTTGGGAGGCTCTTCTCTGTGTTCCAGCTCCCAGCTATTAGAAGACACAGTTTCTAGAATTCTCTCCAACTCTGGAGCCTGGTATTAGGAAAGCTGAGAGCCACATAGTAGGGGGAAGCTCACCTCTTGATACCACCAGGAGGAACCTTCTGAGAACAGCCACTGTTCTGTCATTTTCAATGATCCCACAGAAATAGCGACCCGAGTCTCTCACCGTGAGTGCAGTCATGGTGACAGTGAAGAAGTCAGATCCAGGAGGGTCCTGGATGGAGAAATTTGGCCGCTGAACGTTTGTGCTCACACTGGACACTATCAATTTGCAAGTTCCTGCTGATATTTCCTGACACCAGACTTTCACATTGACATGTTGGCTGGGATCATATTGGCATTTCACAAAAACCATCTTGTCCTCCACCATTTGAAGTAACTCTGTGCCCTCTGTCCAGGAGCCTGAGAAAACACACACCCTCCAGGTCAGTGAGCTCCCACCCCAGGACTCCACGGCAGGGCTAGGAGAGGGGCTCCCTTCTCAGGGAGGGACCCTCTTTATGTCTATGCTCAGGGTGCATCTTAGAGCCAGTCGCTGGCCACAACACACCATGTGTTCCACCTTTCCAATAGAGCCCCATTTTGCAACCCCTTCCCTCTCCTGTCCCTGGTTTGTTCCTTCTATTCTTGTCCCCTGTACTAACCTGATGCCAGGAGCATCAGCAGGATGGGGGATAGCAGGTATGTGGCCTCCCAGGTCATAGGTCCTCTTCTCCAGCTGGAGGGGAGCAATCAGGGAAGGAGATAGGGATGCTCTGAGGAGAAGAGACCAGGTCAGGGCAGGGTCCAAGCAGCCTCCACAACCAGTGAAGGGTGAACTGCAGAGGAAGCAGGGACCTCCGAGGACAAGAGGGAAACTGAGCAAGGCCTGTGTGGCCCTGTGAATCCTCCAGTCATAGGCTTGGTGTTGAGGCTTCTAAACTGAACTAGATAAAGGCTCACAGAGATAGTGTAGTCTCCTGCCTCAGAAGACTGGGGTGAGGAAAGCTGAGAAAGTCCAGGAAGAAACCACAGGGAAGTAAGAGTCGTGTTCATTTCTATTCAGCACCACCCATAAGTTCCTCTCTTCCTGTTTAGTCTCAAGCGTCTGTTTCCTACCTAAGTTTGCCTCCCACTGAAGGCAGGTGACAGAACCAGAGGCCCTTTGGAGACCTGGCTAGAACTCTAAGCCCGCCTTGCTCTCAGGGGTCAGAACTTTGCTGATTAGCTCACCTGGGGACCAGGAAGTCCCATGTGGACTAGAGGGGATGGGGAGAAAGGGGTGGACATGCATTCTCAGGAATGGAAGATCAGGGGGGTCCTGACTAGTACTGGGGACTGCAAAGTTGGGTATGAACGGAGAGAGCTCAGGAGGGAAGAGAAAGGGGAGCCCCAGCCCTGTGTCACCCCCTTATACCCAGCTTCCCAACATGTCACAGTCACTGCTAATGTCACTAGAAAGACTGTACTCCTCAAATGTATTTCAAAAATAACTGTCACAGGACAGCAAGATGGCTCAGCAGGCAGAGACACTTGCTACCAAGACCGATAACCTAGGTTTGAGCTCCGTGACCCACTTGATAGAAGGAGAGAACCAACTCCCAAAAGTTCTCCTCTGACTTATACATACGCGAAAACTTTAAATAAATAAAATTGTTATTACACAACCTACAAAAAGTCACTAGCTTTTCATAGTTAGCAGATAAGCAGGCAGAGAACCAGACAGACATGCTGGTGTGTGACTCTAATCCTAGACCTTAGAAGGTGGAGGGTGGAGGCTGGAGGGCGTGAGGTCAAGTTCATCCATGGCTACACAGCAAGTTCATCCATGGCTACACAGCAAGTTCAGTCTGGACTACATGAGACCCTGTCTCAAAATAAACAACAACAACAAAAACCAAATTAAAATACTATAGAAACAGGGAAGCCCCTTTAAATGACAATGTTGTGTAGCAGCTTGGATGCAGGGGACCAGGGGTGACCCAGATGGCACAGGACTTGAGAAGGACTCTGGGGAGGAAAGTAACAGATGTGTGCGGCTCTACATGCAGTGAGGAAGCCCAGGCCCCGTGTGAGGAGGTCTGAGAGGCAGGGGAAGCCTTTGACCAAGCTGGCACAGGGTGCTAAGACTTTAGAGAGCAGTGTCAGTCAGTGGCGAGGCAGGTGTCTAGGAGGAACATGGGCCGTGGAAAGGTGGCTTTCAGCAGCTGAACTGCTCGCTGAGGTGACATCTCCTCCTCACCCCTCCCAGCATGGAGTAAGAAGTCCAAGGGTGCTGAGTGCAGACCTGGTAGCATGCATCACTGTAAGCAGAGCAGACATGCATCTGCAGCTATGCTGCGAACAATTTGGAGCACGCACAACTATGGCCACATAGTTAATTTACCTTTTTCTTCTGGCCAAAACAGTGAGCTTTGAGCAGGGGATTCCAGTCTCTATGGCCCTTAGCTCAGCAACAGTTAGCTCTGCAAGGCAGGTGCATCCCTGGCCTGTCTGACCCCTCTGCTGTATACCACTCCCAGCCATCTCACCTACTTTGGTTCTGGGTCCTCTGGAGCACCAGAAAGAAAGGCAGGAAGAGGAAGGAGGAAGAGACTGGCCTGGGGTTCTGAGAGAAGAGCCTCAGAAGCCATGCAGGCCATGGGAGCCGAGGAGACGGGTGTCTACAGCCACTCCTCAGTTCCCAGTGCTCCTACTGTGAGTTTCCAGGTGAGCAGGCATTAGAGGACCAGCTTTCATGGGTTGCTGGCTTATAGAACCCCTGGCCTGATCACATGTGTGGAGAGTCACTCCCTCACTCTCCTGTTTAACCTCTTTCTCACTGAAAACCTCTATACACCCACTAGCTGGGTCCTGTACCTGTCCTCCTCTGTCTGTGTAGCTCCTTATGGAGCAGCCTTCCCAAAGTTCCAAGGTGCATCAGCCTGTGCTGTCTCTGCACCCACAGCCCTGTCACCCATCTCCTGCCTCCTGCAGGCAGCATCACACATCTCTTGCCTTAGACTGTGCCCTGGCTTTGTAACATGAGGAGTGGGCTGCTTGTTGGGGTTTCTGTCCTGCCCAGTTCCCACAGCCAGTGGGATCATAGAGAAGTCATAGAGAAGAATCATAGAGTCAAAGAAGAGTCAAAGAATCATAGAGAAGTCTACATAAGTTATAAAACTGATTGGCCCATTAGTTCAGGCCCATTAGCACATAGCTCAGTACCTTTTTCAGTGGGGCAGGTCAAATCCTGCTTCTTTGGTGTCTGAACAGGACTGTGGAAAGAGCTTCCTTTTTCCCAGAATACTCCTGTTCTGATTACCCCGCCTACCTATGTTCTGCCCCATCAAGCCAAGGAGTTTCTTTATTAATTATCCAATGAAAGCAACACATAAACAGAAGGACCTCCTACACCCTTTCCCCTTTTTCTGTTTAAACAAAAAAGAAAGGCTTTCACTTTAACATAGTAAATTACATATAGCAAAATAGTTATCAAGCAAGAATTACAGTTACAATATTTATGTCTACTTTATCTTTTTATCATAACTGAGGAAAACTATATCTATAAATTCTTCAACTCTGTCAAAAACTCCAGAAGGAGATAATATTACCTAAGTAAACAGGAAGTGCATTATAAGCAACTTCCAAAACTCTAGAAATGATAGAGACATCTCGCTTCCTGGACAGTCACTCAAAATTTTTCTGTACCATTTCTTCAGCCTACAGGACCATAGTATCCAGCAAACATTTCCATGAAGCAGGAAATTTTAAAGACAGTTCAGTCACCTTTTTCTGTGTCCTGTAGAATGTCTTGCAGACTCTTTCAGGAATCAGGAACCCCAAAGGATCATCTCACCTTTAGGCAAGTTCAGCAGTCCTCTCTCTGCAGGTTCTCTGTGTCCAGTTTATGCAACAGTCCAAGCAAGAGCAGTTTCTTGCCCAAATGGCTATCAAACTCCATAAGGAGCCTCTTCAATGCCCATCTTCCTCTTGAAGTAGATTGGTGCTGCCAGGAGCAGACGTGTCTCACTGTCATGAAAAGCTCTAAATTATTAAAATAATTTAAATGCCATATTCTGTAGTCTTTGAAAGATGTGAAGAATGCCTATCTGAAATATATCTATGCACATCTAGAAAATCTAATTAACATGACTACAAACTTGACTATTATAGAAATGATCTATTAATCTATATTTCTTAATTATACATTACACTTTTTAAATGAACTACACAATCACAATACCTTAATCTAGATCCAAAATACATATACATATAACAAAATTGACCTTAAATTTATATCAATAAAGCAAAATCCATACCAATGCAAATTATTCATATCTATATCATATCCCCCTTTAAATGTAAAAGAACATTTGTAAACAATATTTGGGAATATGGATGTAGTTTTCTCTCTCCAAACTGCTTTGTGCTGTATGGGGGCACTGCTAATCAGGTCTTTTATGGTGTATCCTGTATGCTAGATTTATCTCAGTTGGCAGTTGAGCAAAGTAAGTTTTTGAGGGTGTTTACGGGAACCTTTCAGGAGGGCGTGGTCTATCATACCATATTGGTCTAGAAGCAATCCACAGGGTCTCATCCTCTGTGAAAACAAAACAAGAACCTCTTTTCCAAAGCATCATATTCTTAGGCCAAAATTGTGAAGTCAAGATATCTTTATAATATACATATTGGTTTAGCTTAGCAGCCCATTTAATGAAATGCTTTTCTGTACTTAGCTCCTTCACAGTCAAAAAATTCAAAGAAAAAGCAATAATATGCATAATCCAGACTCTCTATGAATTTTTCATTTTTACATGGCTTATTTTTCTTTATCTTTTAAATCTATGACTATCTGCACTCTGTCTCTTTAAAGACTTTACCCCTTTTTAAGCACTAACTTTATTTTATGACTTTCTATACTCCTTTTCTTCTCTCTCCCAAGCCTCCATTTTTATCTAACACTATGACCCATTTAGAGGTCTTTTATGTCTGAATCTGTCCTATTGCATTGTCTTTAATTCTCTTCTGTCTTGAAGAGATTTTAAAAGCTAAGCAGCTTGGTTGCAGATGCTCTGGATGTTGGCTCCACTTCTCTCCAATTTCAAAATGGTGGACATACCATTTCTGCTAGCTCTAGGGCCGCCTGGCAGGAGCCACACTCAGCAGTCAAACCCCGAGAATGAGTGTGCAGCACATAGACGCTTCTGAGTTACAACCAAATCTGCCACACAGAGCACTGTGCAGCCTGAAAACATCTCTCTGTATGGTGGTGGGAATCCACCATGCTCTTCCACCTGCCCAAGCCTAGTAGACCTGATTTGGCTGCCTGCCCAGGCAGGGAGCACCAAGCCACAGGCATGGTCTCAGGTACTTTGTTACGGACCCCAAGTGGGTACACAAACATCCGGGCCCACAAATGCTCCATAGCCAGAGTTTGCACCAGCGGTAGGGCCCAGGAAGCCTTGTTTTAAAATGGCACAACTTTTTTTCCCCTTCTGAGTCAGGAAAATCTCTCTGTGGCACACCGCCAGCAAACAGCAAAAAACTGTGTTAAACTCTATATTTGTGTCTAGAATTCCTTTTCAAGCCCTCTCAGCTTTTATGTGGACTCAGTTTACCACGTTGGGTGCCACTCTGTAGTATGAGTGCGGGGCCCCTTTGTTCCAACCTGCCAAGCTAGCTTAATCCCTGAAATAATCACACAGAAATTATATTAAATAAAACACTGCTTGGCCATTAGTTCTAGACTCTTAATGACTAACTCTCACATCTTGATTTAACCCATTTCCATTAACGTCTATTGCCATTTGACTATGGCTTACTGGCATGAGTTTAACCAGCATCCGTCTCAGGCAGGAGAACTATGGCATCTTGACTCTGACCTTCTTCTTCCCAGCATTCCTTATGTAGCAGGAGGGGTGGCTTGTTGGGGTTTATGTCCTGCCCACTTCCCACAGCCAGTAAGCTCCCAAAGAAAATCACACAGAGAGTCTACATTAGGTTATAAACTGATTGGCCCATTATCTCAGGCTTTGTATTAGCTCTTATAACTTATATTAGCCCATTATTCTAGTATATGTTAGCCACATGGCTCAATACCTCTTTCAGTGGGGCAGGTCACATCCTGCTTATTCTGTGGTCTTGACAGGATTGGGGACATAGCTTCCTTCTTCCCAGAATATTCCTGTTCTCATTGCCCCACCTCTACTTCCTATCTGGCTACCAGCCAATCAGTGTTTATTTAAAATATAATTGACAGAATATAGAACTGTCCCACACCATTCCCCCCCCCCCCTGCCATTTAAAGAAAGCAAGAACATCCACAGTCTATTTTTTGGGAATGTGAGTGTAGTTTTCCAGGCTACTTCCTGCTGATTGGGAGTGCTGATAATCTTCTGGGGACCTAAGAAAATTTAGAATTATGATCAAGTCCTTACTGGAGTATCCTGTGAGTCTTGATCTTCTCAGACAGAAGTCTTGACTCTGTTTTGGATGTAGAACTCAGATATCTGTTCCTACCGGAGATTTCTCAGGTGGTCTTCCTTGATTTTTCTTAACTCAGAATGAATCCACAGCCTCTCATTTTTTTGTGTAAATAAAAGCAAAATCTCTTCTCCAAAGTAACATACCTTTTGACTTCAATTTTGGAGCCAAGGTATTTTCAAAATACCTATCTTGGATTAATTCCGCAGTATTTATAAGCAAATATCTTTTAGCAGCTGTTTCTCCTTCCTCAGCATTCAAACAATTCAAAGAAAACATAATAACATACAGTATCAAGATTCTCTGTGTATTTTTCATCTTTATGTGGCTTTATTTTAAACTCTATTTCTTTTATTTTTACTTTTAACTTTTGGTTTTTTGAGACAGGTTCTCTGTGTTTCTTTGTCCTGGAACTCCCTCTGTAGACCAGGCTGTCCTTGAATTCACAGAGATCCACCACTTGCCTCTGCCTCCCCAGTGCTGGGATTAAAGGTGTGTGCTACACACCTTGAACTCACAGAGATCTGTCTGTCTCTGCTTCCCAAGCATTGGGATTAAAGGTGTGTACCACCACACACAGCTACTCTCATTTATTTTAAGGTCTCTAACCTTTTTTTCAAGCCTGCATATATTTTAACACAATGTAAACCATTTAGAGGTTTTCTTTGTCTTTGAGTCTCTCTTTACTATATATCTCTCATTTTCTGACCACATGAGTCTTTAATTTACTAAGCAATAGGGATAGGATTAAAGCCATGGCTTTGACAGCTGATACAGCCCATTTCTTAGCTTTCTGAGATTTCAGATTGATGGCGGAGGTACCGGCTGTAGACATGTTTATTACCACAACTCTATGGTGTTTCCTGCCAGCAAGCAAGCTGCATCAGTCTGCTCACAAACCACACTCAAATACTCTATAGTCAGACTGCCTTCCTGAAAGATTCAGAGTTTTCCCTGGCAGGACGGCCCAGTAAGCCAGCATGTTTTCATGCTATGACTGGAAACCGAAAAGTGTGTGGTCAGCTTTTCATCAACACTATTTAAGTGTTCATGGCAGGACCTCTTAAAAGAGCTGCAGAGTTTTTCAGCTAAAGCTGAGTCAGGAAGCCTCTCTTAGATGAGAGCGCTTGCTTGCCTCTAGCAAGCAGAACAGACCTGAGAAATTCTGGCTACCAAGAAAACATGCTTTAGTCTATTCTTTCCCAAACTTTCTCAGGCTCTCTGTGGATGCAGGTATCCACATGGGCACCATTCTGTAACATCAGGAGTGGGTTCCTTGTTGGGGTTTCTGTCCTGCCCAGTTCCCATAGCCCGTAGGTCCCAAAGAATCACACAGAAGTCTACATAAGTTATAAAACTGATTGGCCCATTAGCTCAGGCTTTGTCTTAGCTCATATAACTTATATTAACATTATTCTAGTATAAGTTAGTCACATTGCTCAGTACCTTTTTCCGTGGGGCGGATCATATCCTGCTTCTTTGGTGTCTGAACAGGACTGTGGAAAGAGCTTCCTTTTCCCACACAAAACAAAACAAAGCAAAAAACATCCAACCCATCAACCAATCAAACAAACAAAAAAACCCCATCAAATTATAACTAGTCAAACACACACACACACAAAACTGTGTAGTCCATGATATGTTGGTCAACTACTCGTGAACATGAGGCCTGCCTTGGGTGGTTGCTGTACCCAGTGTCACTCCATTGGACAAAGCTCATTGACCCTCATCCAGCAGGTGTAAATGACAGTTCAGTTGTTAACCTTTACTCTAATGGCTAGGTTCTCATTGACTAATTAATTCATTAAGCAAATCATTTGTTTTTAAAAATATGACAAAATAAAATATAAAACAAAAGCTATCACAACGAAGTTGGACAAGACACACCAATAGAAGGAAAAGAGCCCCAGAGAAGGCACAAGATTCAGAGACCCACTTGTCTGAACACTCAGGAGTCCCATATAAATATTAAACTGGAAGCCATAATATATTTGCAGAGGATCTGTGCAGACCCCTGCAGGCCCTGTGCACGCTGCTTTAGTCTCTGTGAGTTCATATGCGCTTTGCTCATGCTGATTTAGAGAGTCCTGTTTTCTTGGAATCTTCCATCCCCTCTGGATCTTGCCCTGTTTCTGCCACCTCTGCCATGGGCTACCCTGAGCCCCGAGATGAGGGCTCTGATGGGCATCCCACTTAGAGCTATGTGTTCCAAGGTCTCACTCTTCACATAACGCTGGCTGTGGCTCTCTGCATTTGCTCCCATTGCTGCAGGAGGCAGCTTCTCTGACGATGGCTGAATAAGGCACTGATCAATGAGTATAACAGAATGCCACCAGGAGTCATTTTATCACTACATTTCTCTCTTTTTTTCTACCAGTACCATTTGGCTTTACCACAGGTCCTTGGCCTACCTAGTTTCAGGCTTTTGGTCACCTATGCGGTGTCTGGTACAGGTTTCACTTCCTAGAATGAGCTTTAAATCAAACCAGCCATTGGTCGGTTATTCCCACAATCTCTGTGCCACCATTGCCCTATCTTGCAGTACACGGTTGCAGATAAAGGGTTTGTGACTGGTTTCATGTTTACATTTCTGTTTGATAGTATGCAGAGTGTCTTCCTGTACTAAAGATGCTGAAACATAGGGGTGAAGGCTCTATGTAGGCACCAGCTAAACAATTCCATGTTCAATGAGTTGTGTAGGTGTTGTCTTCAGCAATAGGGCCTTGCTGTCAGTTTGTGGAGAGCAACCTACAGTCTTGGCAACAGCCTGGGTTGTTTGTGTATTCCCATGGGGCCTCTTTGACTAACAACACAGTTAGATGTAACCCATTCCTGGTACTGGAAGCTTCGTTGGGTGAGGTGAGATGGCCAGTGAGGGCTCTGTCTCCCCCATTATTTGACGATTTCATTTAGTGTTGTGAGGATACCCTTGTTGGTTTCCTGGCTGCCCAGACTCTCAAAATATTCACACAGAAACTATATTATTTAAATCACTGCTTGGCCCATTAGCTATAGTTTCTTATTTGCTAACTCTTAAATCTTAATTTAATCCACCTCGACTAATCTGTACATCACCACGAGGTCGTAGCCTACCAGCAAAGTTCTGGCATGTCTGTCTTTGGAGGCTCCATGGCTTCTCTCTGACTCCACCTCCTTTTCCCCAGCATTCCCTTTAGCTTTCCCCTCCTAGCTCTGTTCCCCTATAGCTCTGCTATAGGCCCAAAGCAGTTCCTTTATTAACCAATGATATTCACAGCATTCAGAGGGGAATCCCACATCAATTTAGATTGTCTATACATATGTATACATTTTAGGAAATTTCTACTATATTAGGTTTTCACACTACCTCTCAAATGTTCCTTAATTTTAGCTGTCTCTCCCTGTTTTCCCTCCTACCACCCCTTCTCCTTCCCATTCCCCACTTGATCCTCTCCTTACAGTTCCTCCTTCCACCTATCTCTCTCTATCCATTTCACTTTCTTAAGGAGATCTATCTGTTCCCTCTAGTCCCTTACTCTATACCTACCTTGTGGTTTTAGTCCTTGTAGCTTGGCTATCATCAACTAAGATGCATATATGAGTAAAAACATACCATATTTGTCTTCCTGAGTTTGGAATACCTTATTCAGGATGAGGTTTCTACTTCCATTAATTTACTTGCAAATTTCATGATGTCTTATTTTTTAATCGCTCAATACTACTCCATTGTTTAAATACTCCACATTTTCTTTGTTGATCCTATTGTTTCGGGGGGGTATCTACCTTGTTTCCAGTTTCTAGCTATTATGAATAGAATAGCAATGAACTTATTTGAGCAAGTGTCTCTATGGTAGAAGGGAGCATCCTTTGGGTACATGTCCAAGAGTGGTATAGTTGGCTGGTTCTTGAGATAGATTGATTCCTACCTTCCTGGTGAACCACCGCACTGATACCTATACTGGCCGTGTGAATTTGCACTCCTACCAGCAATAGATGAGTGTTTCTCTTATTCTACATCCTTGCTAGCATGAGATGTCACTTGTTTTGTTGCTCTCAGTCATTCTGACAGGTATAAGATGAAATCTCAAAGTAGTTTTGATTTGTATTTCCCTGATGACTATGGATATCGAATTTTAAAGTATTTCACAGTCATTTTGAGTTTTCTCTATTGAGAATTTTCTGTTTAGATCTGGACTCCATTTTTAATTAGACTAATTGTTTTTTGATGTTTAATTTCTTTGAGCTCTTTATATGTTTTGGTTAAAAAAAAACCCTATCCCCATTCTGTAGGCGTGCCTTTGTCATCTTGTGGGTGGGTTTTTTTTGCCTTACAGAAATTTTTCAGTTTTCTGAGGTTCCTTTTATTAGTTGTTGATCTTAGTCTTCAGGAAGTTGTCTTCTGTGCCAATGAGTTCAAGGCTATTTCCTATTTCTTCCTCTATGAAGTTTCAGGTTTTATGTTGAGGCCTTTGATTCACTTGGACTTGAGTTTTGTACGGGGTGATAGATATGGATCTATTTGCATTCTTCTACATGCAGACACCCAGTTAGACCAACACCATTTGTTGAAGAGAAGCACTGTCTGTTTTTCAGTGTGTGTTTCTGGCTTGTCCATAGTTGTTTGGGTTTATGTTTTGAGTCAATTCAATTACATTGATCAATGTCTCTCTGCTTTTGTGCCAACATCATGCAGTTTTTGTTACTGTAACTTTGCAGTAAACTTGAAATTGGGAATGTTGAGACCTCCAGCCGTTCTTATTTAGGATTTTTAAAAAGCTATTGTGAGTATTTTGGTTTTCCATATGAAGTTGAGAAGAGTTGTGCTGGAATTTTGGTGGGGATTGCACTGAATCTGTAGATTGCCTTTGGTAGGATAGCCATTTTACTATGCTAACCCTAGTAATCCATGTGCACGGGAGATCTTTCCATCTTCTGATAGAAAGAAGATTTAAGTTATTTTTTCAAAGACTTGAAATTTTCTCATATAAATCTTTCA
Source organism: Myodes glareolus (assembly GCF_982192425.1). Taxonomy (NCBI): domain Eukaryota; kingdom Metazoa; phylum Chordata; class Mammalia; order Rodentia; family Cricetidae; genus Myodes; species Myodes glareolus. Next base: position 9,713,053 of record NC_142043.1, on the reverse strand, counting down.
CTTGCTTGGTTGAAGTTACTCTAAGATATTTTATGGTATATGTGGCTATTGTGAAAAGTGTTGTTTCTCTGATTTTTTTCTGGAGTACCTGATGGGCTTGGTGCCTGGGATACAGCAATGAGTTGGCAGAGGGATAGTCTGTGGGATCCACAGGAGACGGAAGCATGTGGGTGGGAATGCTGCCACAGGTGTTTTGTTGCAGAGCTGGGGTTGGATTTGAAGGGGAGAAGGGAATGGTGAAGGTCTTCAGTTGGCTTCCCTGCTTCCCTGGCCTGCTCAGCTGCTGTATTCCCAGGGAATGTCTGCTGATGTTGCAGTCTGGGATATTGGGATGAGTTGGGGGAAGACAGGCTGGAGGAGAAGGTGGTGTGTTGTTAGCCTCTGCACTTTTCTGTGGATACCAAGGCCCGATTCAGGCACGCGCTTTCCCGAACCGAGTCCACGAGAATGGACGACTGTCCTAAGGGTTTAAACACACAGACACAAAGAGACCTGCTCATTCACCAAAGAGTAAATGGCCACTTTATTAAATTCAAGTCGGGTATTTATACCAGTGGGCAAGAGGGCAAAAGGGCAAAGCCCCCTCCCATCACGAGCAGTAGAAGAAGATTACAGGTGCCCAGCGCCTTAGGCAGAGTCAGCTGTGAGAGCCAGGTGTGGCAGGCGTATAGGGCCCGCAGCTGGAACCTTGTTTACAGGTGGAATCACCATAACAAAAGAGAGCCAAGTTCTTTCTAAGCTATACCCTCAGGCCGGTGCTAGTGCAGGAGAGCCAGGGAGCCAGAGGTCAAACAGCCCTACAAATCGCCGGGAAGAAAAGGGAAAAAGACCTGGGTACCTACAAGTCTCCCTTTAAATATATATAAAATATGATGACAGAAACCTGCCTTAGGCGCCATTGGGAACCAGTTCAAATCCGTACCCGTCGTCTGGATAATGCCTCAGGCCCAGACGTCTCCCATGTCTTAGGTTGGCTAAGCCTACCCAAATGGTCTAGACCTGTCTCTGGTTAAAGTCATCCTCCAAAACGTTCAGCCGGTTTTATGCTGAAAGATGCTCTGAGGCGAATGCCTACTAGGGCCAGGCCATGGCGGACCTGAAAGCCATTGGCCAGGTAAAGACGCTCCAGCATACACATAAGCATTCCTGGAAGAGACTGTGCTTGCACAATGTCTGAAACATTTGCTCAGAATAGAGCCCCTTGAGTAGGGCTACAGCACTGGCAAATGGGACCCCTGGTATGACTAGTCAAACTAAATTAGAGCCAATTAGTAATTTTGTATTCCGGGGTCCAAGAAAAGCAGCAAAATCTTAACCTGCGACCAGCAGAGGTCAAAATCCACACCCAGATTGTAAAGATTAACTATAGTGTCCAATTGTGAATTTAGATACTTTGAATTGTTATGGTAATTCTGTCTACCTGGCAAGATTTTCGCCATGAGCACCCAACGTTGCAATCAGAGCAGGGGAAGCAGCTGTTTTCCCCTCAGGGGGTCAAGCAGCCTTGGCTGAAACGGGCAGATCAAGACAGAGCAAAGACAGAAAGCTGGGAAAGGGGTAAAGTCAGGTGCTGGATCATCTCTCAGGAATCTGCCAACTCCGCCGTCGCCTCCGCCGCCATGTCCGTGGGATCTCTTGATCTCGCCTCGTCCTCAGGTCTCTGAATAGAGGAATCCACGGTACGCACCAGAATTTCAGGGACCCAAATGGGGTGCTCTGCGTCCTGTGGAAATACACAAACCGCTCCTCTGCCCCAAATTAAGACCCGGTCCGGATCACACCAAGTGCCGTTTGCCAGATTTTTCCACTTCACTAGGGGCTTCCCGGGGGAGCTAGGCTGCCAGTGATTTTCAGCGGTCATACAGGAGCCAGCATCCATGGTCAGAAAGTTTAAAATGTATAAAATGAATGATAGATGCTCTCTGGGGGTAGAACTGTAATCCCCCCTTTTTGTTTTGTGCAGATAAGCCTTAAGAGTGCGGTGGGTCCTCTCTACGACTGCCTGCCCCTGGGGGTTATCGGGTATACCGGTTTTGTGAGAAATATGAAACTCAGGGCAGAACTTAGCAAAACCAGCACTGGTATAGGCTGGTCCGTTGTCCGTTTTAAGAGATTTAGGGACCCCCATGTAGGCAAAAGCCTGCAGACAGTGGCTTTTAACATCCCGTAATTTTTCTCCTGTATGAGCTGAGGCAAAGATAAGGTGTGAATATGTGTCCACAGTTACGTGAACATACTGCAAACGTCCAAAAGAAGGAACGTGGGTAACATCCATCTGCCATAAATGGTTGGGAGCCAGCCCATGAGGGTTAATTCCCAAATGGGGAGCAGTTAAAAGTTCTACACATAAAGGGCACTTCTTAACAATATCAGTGGCTTGCTCCCGAGATATTTTATAATGAAATCTCAAAGACCCAGCATTGAGATGAAAGTGATTATGAGCTTTCTTAGCAGCTTCATAAGATTCTTGACTAACTGTATAAACCTGGTGAGTGAGTTCATCAGCCATGGCATTGCCTTCACTCAAGGGGCCAGGAAGATTGCTATGTGCCCTCAAATGTCCCACGTATATGGGAACAGACCTGGCCCAAAGCAATGCCTGAATAGCCAGAAGCTAAATCTGGACTCAAGACACAGAAGCAATATAAGCTGCAGTTTCTAAAGGTGCAAGAATTTTGTTAATATACTGACTGTCAGTATAGAGATTAAATGGAATGTCAGCATATTTTTCCAGGGCCAGTTGTACTGCGGTTAATTCAGTTATCTGAGCTGAATTAGTATCAACGGCCTGAGTGCAAACATCAGGCGGGGAGAATACCACAGCTCTCCCGGTGGAGGAGCCGTCAGTAAATACATTTCTAGCCCCAGCCAAAGGCTTTAAGGAAATAACTTTAGGGAAACACACCGGATGATTCTTGAAAAAGGCGATTAGCTTATTAGAAGGGTAATGATTATCAAACTTACAGGGATTGGTGCATAGAAATAAGGTCCAGTCCTCAGCAAAATTCTGCAGCCAAGTTATTTCTGACTGGGTATATGGTGTAATAACTTTATCAGGTAACATACCAAAGGTTTGCAAACACAGTTTATATCCTTTCTGAATAATGCACAGCACAGTTGATGGATAAGATATAACAATTTTTACAGGTGACACGTGTTCATGCACCCATAGGATTGGCCCTGTTTGCCAAAAAACTCCAGTAGGGCTATGCTGGGAAGGAAAAATTATTAAGAACAGAGGTTGATTATAGTCTATATACTGGACATGAGCAGAGGCAAGCCTTTCTTCAATCAGAGAAATACACTGTCTTGCCTGGGGAGTTAACTCTTGAGGGGAAGTTGGGTCTGAGTTCCCCTGCAGGATGTCAAAAAGCGGCTTTAGGGTTCCAGTAGGGATACCCAAACAAGGCCAGATCCAATTGAGGTCCCCAAGCAGCTTCTGAAAATCATTTAGAGTTTGTAATTTATCTAGGCGGAGAGTGACTTTTTGAGGTTTTACTCCCATTTGCAACAGCTGATGCCCCAAATATTGTTATGGGAATTGCTGTTGTACCTTATCAGCAGCAATCACCAACCCAGTACGTGCTACACACTCCTGCAGGTCGGCAAAGACCTCAAGAACTATTTTTGGTTCCTGTCCCGTGAGGAGAATGTCATCAATGTAGTGGATCATATACAATTGAGGATCTTTCTGTCTGATGGGGGCAATAACCCATGCCACAAACACCTAACAAATCAGAGTCTTTTGGATGGAGGGGAATGGTGAAAAAACAATCCTTCAGGTCAATAACTAACAGATGGTATCCTGCAGGGATACCCACTGGCTGTGGCAAACCTGGTTGGGTGCTACCCATTATTTCCATGCAATCATTCACGGCTCTAAGATCCTGCAACAATCTCTATCTACCTGATTTCTTTTTAACCACAAAAACAGGTGTATTCCAGGGGGAGGTGGAGGGCACTATATGCCCCGCCTCCAGCTGTTCCTGGACCAAGGTCTGAGCAGCCAGTAGTTTCTCCTTACTAAGGGGCCATTGCTCAATCCACACAGGTTTTTCAGTTTTCCATTTAATAGGTATATAATCTGGCTGCTCTGCAATGGCCCTTAAGAAAAATTTCCTAGCCCTGCATGCTGTCCAGGCAATTGCTGGATCAAGTTCTTGTCGGCTAAGGCCTGAACGTCTCCCTGGAGATTTTTTCCCAGACCTCGGCCGGGGACAAAGCCCTGATTAGCTAGCATGCACCGCACGGGTTCCATGGTCAGCACCGCTCCCATAGCCTGTAACACATCTCTTCCCCACAGGTTAAGAGGAAGGTGTTCTAGAACATAAGGTTTAAAACCGCCAGCGTGGCCCTCATCGTCCTCCCAATCAAGGTATTGCATGCTGCGCTTCGGGGAGCTGGCTACACCGACCCCCTGTAATGCAGTGCAGGCCAGCTGAAGGGGCCAGGTAGCGGACCAATGTTTCTTAGCAACCACGGACGAGTCAGCCCTGGTGTCAGGGAGACCCGTGAATTTCTTCCCACGGATGGTTAAAGTGAGAGCGGGGCGGTCCTTTAGGCTAGCGACCCAGAACGTCCCAGGGGATTTACCAGAGTCAAGCCCTTCGCCTCCTCATACTTGTTTATTTAAAGGATTAGCAGAGTGAAAACTGCACAGGAGAACCAGTTGGGCTATCCTCTCCCCACGGGGGATGACAAGGACCCCCACGGTGGCTTCCACCATAACTTTAATCTCTCCCGAATGACTGCCATCTATAATACCTGGCAAAACTTTAATTCCCTTAAGCACAGAACTGCTTCTGCCCAGCACTAACCCTACAGAGTTCTCTGGAATGGGTCCAAACACTTCAGTCCCTAATGCTTGCGCCCCTATCTGCGGTGTTAACACCACCCGGGCAGAGGCGCAGAGAGCTAATCCTGCACCTCCTGGGGTGCTTCGGGCAAGTTTGCAGACAGTGAGGCGCTTCTTTGAGGGACGAATCTGATCTGAGCATTTGGCATGCTCATAGCCCCGTATGCTTGCATTTTCGGGGCCCGAGGCTGACCCCTTCTCCTGTTTTTTGACACGGGTAGGGAAGTGCCCTGACTGTCTGTTTTAGACCAGCAGTTGCTTGCCCAGTACGTTCCTTTCTGGCATCTGGGGCAGACACCAGGGCTACTCCTGGAAGGATCAACCACTCCTTTAATAGCTGGGCAGTCTTTTCTAATATGCCTGGGCTTCCCACACTGAAAGCAATTTTTTGATCCAGTTTTGGCTGCAACCTCCCTAGGGGCAGAAGTGACCACCTGTCCCATTACAGTAGAAGGAACTACGCCTCTGCACAGATGAATAAAATCATCCAGGTCCTTGTTTCTATGCAGGCGCAAAACTTCCTGCAAGACCTGTTAGCATTTTCATAGGCTAATAGCTTTACTGCTGGCAAGTAAGAATTAATATCCCCAAGAGTATGGCTGCCCACCTCTAAGAGGCAGTTTATAAATGCAGAATAAGACTCTGTAGGTCCCTGTACAATTTTTGAGAGTAGTTCTCCTGTTTCTTCAACTGGTAGAGATTTCCAGGCCTTTATCGCTGTGGCAGCCACTAGAGCACAAACTGCGGGATAGTAAGTGGTTTGCGCTGTGAGATCAGAATATTGACCCTCTCCAAGTAACACATCAAGGTCATGCTGGGAGAAACTGGCAGTGGCATTAAGCCACGTGGTTTCCTTGCAAATCTTTCGCAAATCACCCTTCCACAGTAAAAATTCACCCCCAGAGAGACAGGCCTTGCAAAGTTGTATCCAATCACTGGGCATAAGGTTGAGCTTAAGGAAGGACTCCAGCAATGTCACGGTGAAGGAAGCGTGAGCACTGTAAGCAACAACTGCCTCCTTCAATTGCATGACAATCTTAAAGGTCAGAGAGTCAGGCTGTCTGATACTAAGTACTTGCTGGCCAAGAGTTCCTTCAGTAGGATAGACCGACCTATCTCTACCGAGATTATCAGGCCTGCTTGAAAACTCTTGAGCTCCCGCCTCCAGATTAACAGGGGCGAAAGCTGTAGCACAACGGTTTGGGGTAGCAGAAAATGCTCTTTGCAGAGGAGGCCTAATGGGGGCATCTCTGTTAGTGGCCCCGCCTTCCTCCTTCTCTAGCTGTTTGGTTAGAAGTGCGATTTCGCCTTCTAATATTTCCTCTTCTTCATCTAAATTCTCAATGCTTTTGATTTCTTGATCCTCAAAACTCCTGATAGAGCTCACAGATTCTACTTTCTGAATTTCCTCAAGGGTTTTGTTCAAAACCTCTAACTGTTTCTTCACTAAAACATCTTCACTAAGGAGGGCATCTCTGATAAGACGCCATAGCGAATATATCACTAGGGGGACGGCCTTAGTTCCCCATTCTCTCTGTGCAAACACGTAGATCAGCCCTAACTTGTTCCCAGTCCTCGATATTAAGATTCCCTGTTAGAGAGAACCAAGGACTGAGCTCTGAAATTACCTTGATGGTCCCTTGTGCTGTGTCACCTTTGATCCTGGTGCCTAGTTTTTCCACGAACTGCAGTAACTGATCTGCTAACTGCCCTTCTAACTCCGGAGTGGACATTTCAGCACCCATTTTCCTAAAAATCAAGCTTATTCACCCCCTTATCACACATGCACAATTGCACACTACAAAACTGGCCAGTTTCCCGATCGTGGGGGGACCCTTACCTCTTGGGGTTCTCGTGGCCCACCCAGGGACGCCATCTGTTAGCCTCTGCACTTTTCTGTGGATACCCAGGCCCGATTCAGGCACGCGCTTTCCCGAACCGAGTCCACGAGAATGGACGACTGTCCTAAGGGTTTAAACACACAGACACAAAGAGACCTGCTCATTCACCAAAGAGTAAATGGCCACTTTATTAAACTCAAGTCGGGTATTTATACCAGTGGGCTAGAGCGCAAAAGGACACGGCCCCCTCCCAACAGGAGCAGTAGAAGGAGATGACAGGTGCCCGGCGCCTCAGGCAGAATCAGCTGTGGGAGGCAGGCGTGGCAGGCGTATAGGGCCTGCAGCTGGAACCTTGTTCACAGGTGGAATCACCATAACAAAAGAGAGCCAAGTTCTTTCTAAGCTATACCCTCAGGTCAGTGCTAGTGCAGGAGAGCCAGGGAGCCAGAGGTCAAACAGCCCTGCAAATCGCCAGGAAGAAAAGGGAAAAAGACCTGGGTACCTACAGTGTGTGGTCTCTTAGTGATGGGGTCAGAGAGGAAATGGAGGCTGCAGCAGGTGTCCAGCTACAGATCTGTGGATGAGACGGGGACTGGATCTGGAGGAGCAGGAGGAGAGATGTGCATCTGCCTTCAGCCTACTTGTTGCCCCAGGAGGAGGAGATCCTTGGCTTAGCAGGGAGTGCCCGCTGGGAATAGAGTCTGGGATAAATCAAGGAGTCTGGGGAGGGAGGTTAGAAGGGGAGATCTGTGAGATCTGCAGGGGATGGGAGCAGGGCAGGTAAGGCTGCCTCAGTGTTCTGCTGCAGAGTTGGGGATTGGATCTGGGGGATCAGAGGGAAAAGAGAAGATCAGCAAGCACCCTACCTTCTAACTACAAAACTGTTAAAGACCAATTTTTAGGAATAACTGTGGGTGTAGATAAACCAGGTTGCAAAGCTTTCATTGGCCACATGGTGGCATTAACATGTCATAAATCAATCAACAATCTTCATTTACAAGATTTCTTTTTAATTACAAACATTGGAGAATTCCAGGAAGAAAAATAGTTTATTGAAAAAAGTCTCTTTTCCAAAGATTAATCAGAACCTGGGTAGCATACAGCTGTAGGACTGCCTTTGTGCCTTTGGGATCTGTGCACTGTGATTGCATAGCACTTTGTTTAATGTTGTTAGAGCTCATAGTTCCCAATCCTATCAGGATTGAATTTACCTCCACAACAGGCCATTCAGGGGTTATTCTTCTATAGTAGGGATATTGGCTCCAGAATCAGTCAATCCTGTAAACATTTTCCTCCTATTTTTAAGTTTTTAAAAACAGCTTCTCATCCTTCTTCAATAAGGTGCTTAAAGCTATAGTTTTATCTGTACCAAAAAAATCCTCCCTCGTGAAGTACAGTTTTCTTTTCTTTTCTTTTAATTTTATTTATTTATTTTTTTTAGATTGGGATCAGAGTTTGGATGCCTTTTATTTTTTATTTATTTTTTATTTTTTTCCATTCAAAAAATTTACACTTCCTCCCCTCCTCCCATTCCCCTTCCCGCTGCCCCACTCACCCTCCTCCCACCCCTCCCTCCTTAAGAGAGGACAGGATACCCTGCCCTGTGGGAAGTCCAAGGCCCTCCCCCTTATATCCAAGCCTAGGAAGGTGTGCATCCAAATAGACTAGGCTCCCCAAAAGCCAGTGCATGCAGTAGAAACAAGTCCCAGTGCCATTATCAATGGCTTCTCAGTCGGCCCCCATTGTCAGCCACATTCAGAGTCCGGTTTGATCACATGCTCCTTCAGTCCCGGTCCAGCTGGATTTGGTGAGCTCCCATTAGATCAGTCATACTGTCTCAGAGGGTGGACCAACCCCTCACAGTCCTGACTTCCTTGCTTATCTTCTCCCTCCTTCTGCTCTTCAACTGGACTTTGGGAACTCAGTCCTTTGCTCTGATGAGGGTCTCTGTCTCTATCTCCTTCTGTCGTTGGAAGAAGATTCTATGGTGATATTCGAGATAATTATCAGTGTGATAGTGGGGCAAGGACAGTTTAGGCACCGTATCCTCTGCTGCCCAAGGCCCTAGCTGGGGACATCCCCATGGACACCTGGGATCCCCTCTAGAGCCAAGTCTCTTGCCAACCCAAAAATGGCTCCCTTAATGTAGATATCTTCTTCCCTGCTCCTATATCTGCCCTTTCTCCATCTCCACCCTCCCACTCCCTCAAGTTCTCCCCAGTCTTTCCCTTCTCCCTACTCTCTTTCCTTTCCCCTTTCCACATCTCCACCCCCACCCCTACCCCTACCCCCATGCTCCCAACTTTTGCCTGGCGATCTTGTTTGCTTCCAGTTTCCAGGAGGATCTATATATGTTTTTCTTTGGATTCATCTTGTTATTTGGCTTCTCTAGGCTTGTGAACTATAGGGTAAATGTCCTTTGTTTATGGCTAGAATCCACTTATGAGTGAGTACATGCCATATTCATCTTTTTGGGTTATCTCACTTAGGATAGTGTTTTCTATTTCCATCCATTTGCATGCAAAATTCAAGATGTCATTGTTTTTTTACTACTGAGTAGTACTCTAATGTGTATATATTCCATACTTTCTTTATCCATTCTTCCATTGAGAAGCATCTAGGTTGTTTCCAGGTTCTGGCTATTACAAATAATGCTGCTATGAACATAGTTAAACAAATGCTTTTGTAGTATGATAGGGCATCTCTTGAGTATATTCCCAGGAGTGGTATTGCTGGATCCTGAGGTAGGCTGAATCCTAATTTCCTGAGAAACCATCACACTGATTTCCAAAATGATTGCACTAGTTTGCTTTCCTACCAGCAATGGATGAGTGTTCCTGTTACTCCATATCCTCTCCAGCATAAGCTATCATTAGTGTTTTTGATTTCAGCCATTCTGACAGGTGTAAGATGGCACCTCAAAGTTGCTTTGATTAGCATTTCCCTGATCGCTAAGGAGGTTGAACAAGACCTTAAGTGTCTTTTGACCATTTGAACTTCGTCTGATGAGAATTCTCTGTTCTGTTCAGTGCCCCATTTTTAATTGGGTTAATTAGAATTTTAATGTCTAGTTTTTTGAGTTCTTTACATATTTTGGAGATCAGGCCTTTGTCTGATGCAGGGTTGGTGAAGATCTTCTCCCATTCAGTAGGTTGCTTTTCGTCTTAATGACAGTGTCCTTTGCTTTATGGAAGCTTCTCAGTTTCAGGAGGTCCCATTTATTCATTGTTGCTCTTATTGTCTGCACTACTGGGGTTCTACCTAGGAAGTGGTCTCCTGTGACCACATCTTGTAGACTACTTCCCACTTTCTCTTCTATTAGGTTCAGTGTGGTCAGATTTATATTAAGGTCTTTAATCCATTTGAACTTGAGTTTTGTGCATGGTGATAGATATGGATCTATTTTCACTCTTTTACAGGTTGACATCTAGTTATGACAGCACCATTTGTTGCTTTCTTTCTTCCATTGTATAATTTTAGCTCCTTTGTCAAAAATCAGGTTTTCATAGGTTTGTGGATTAATATCCAGGTCTTAGATTCGATTCTATTGGTCAACGTCTCTGTTTTTATGCCAATACCATGCTGTTTTCATTACTGTAGCTCTGTAATAGAGTTTGAAGTCAGGGATGGTAATGCTTCCGGAAGTACTTTTATTGTATAGGATTGTTTTGGCTATCCTGGGTTTTTTGTTTTTCCATATAAAGTTGATTATTGTTCTGTCAAGGTCTGTGAACAATTTTTTTGGGATTTTGATGGGGATTACATTGAATCTATAGATTGCCTTTGGTAGAACTGGCATTGTTTTACTCCTACCAATCCAAAGGCATGGGAGATCCTTCCATTTTCTGGTATCCTCTTCAATTTCTTTCTTCAAAGACTTCAAGTTCTTGTCAAAAAGATCTTTCACATCCTTGGTTAGTGTTACTCCAAGATACTTTATGCTATTTGTGGCTATCATGAAAGGTGATGTTTCTCTGATTTCCCTCTCTGCTTTTCTATCCTTTATGTATAGGAGGGCTACTGATTTTTTTGAGTTGATCTTGTATCCTGCCACATCACTGAAGGTATTTATCATCTGTAGGAGTTCTTTGGTAGAGCTTTTGGGGTCACTGATGTACACTATCTTATCATCTGCAAACAACGAAAGTTTGACTTCTTTCTTTCCAATTTGAATCCCCTTGATCTCCTTATGTTGTCTTATTGCTATTGCTAGAACTTCAAGCACTATGTTGAAGAGATACAGTGAGAGTGGACAGCCTTGTCTTGTTCCTGATTTTAGTGGAATGGCTTTGAATTTCTCTCCATTTAATTTGATATTAGCTGTTGGCTTGCTGTATATTGCTTTTATTATATTTAGATACGATTCTTGTATCCCTAAACTCTCCAAGGACTTTATCATAAAGGGGTGTTGAATTTTGTCAAATGCTTTCTCAGCATCTAATGGAATGATCAGATGGTTCTTTTTTCAGTTTATTTATATGATGGATTACATTAACAGATTTTCATATGTTGAACCAGTCCTGCATCTCTGGGATGAAGCCTACTTGATCGTAATGGATAATTTTTTATGTGTTCTTGGATTCAGTTTGCCAGTATTTTATTGAGAATATTTGCATCGATGTTCATGAGCAAGATTGGTCTATAATTCTCTTTGTTAGTTGAGTCTTTGTGTGGTTTTGGTATCAGGGTAACTGTAGCTTCATAAAAAGAGTTTGGCAATGACTCTTCTGTTTCTATTATGTGAAACACATTAAGGAGTATAGGTATCAGCTCTTCTTGGAAGTTCTGTTAAAATTCTGCATTAAAACCATCTGGTTCTGGGCTTTTTTTTTCCTGACAGCTTCTATTTCCTCACGACTTATAGGTCTATTTAAATTGTTCACCTGGTCTTGATTCAATTTTGGTATCTGGTATTTATCTAAAAACAAGTCCATTTCTTTTACATTTTCCAACTTTGTGGCATATAGGCTTTTGTAGTAAGACCTAATGGTTCTCTGAATTTCCTCAGTGTCTGTTCTTATGTCCCCCTTTTCATTTCTGATCTTGTTAATTTGCATGTTCTCTCTCTGCCTTTTGATTAGTTTGGACAGGGGCTTGTCAATCTTGTTGAATTTCTCAAAGACACAGCTTTTTGTTTCATTGATTCTTTGGATTGTTTTCTGTGTTTCTATTTTGTTGATTTCAGCCCTCAGTTTGATTATTTCCAGTCTTCTACTCCTCCTGGGTGAGTCTGCTTCTTTTTTTTCTAGAGCTTTCAGCTGTGCTGTTAAGTCTCTAATGTGAGCTTCTCCGTTTTTTAAATGTGGGCACTTAGTGCTATGAACTTTCCTCTTAGCACTGCTTTCATTGTGTCCCATAGGTTTGGGTATGTTGTGTCTTTATTTTCATTGAATTCAAGGAAGACTTTAATTTCTTTCTCTATTTCTTCCCTGACCCAGGGGCAGTTCAGTAGTTGACTGTTCAGTTTCCCTGAGTTTGTAGGCTTTCTGGGGGTAGAATTGTTGTTAAATTCTAACTTTAATCCATGGTGATATGATAAGACAAGGTGGTTGCTAGAATTGTTTTTATATCTGCAGAAATTTGCTTTGTTACCGAGTATGTGATCAATTTTTGAGAAGGTTCCATGAGATGCTGAGAAGAAGGTATATTTTTTCCTATTTGGGTGGAATTTCTATAGATGTCTGTTAAGTCCATTTGATTCATTACCTCCTTTAGTTCTCTTATTTCACTGTTAGATTTCTGTCTGGTTGACCTGTTCATTGGTGAGAGAGGAGTGTTGAAGTCTTCTACTATTAGTGTGTGGGGTTTGATGTGTGCTTTGAATTCTAGTAATGTTTCTTTTACATACATGGGTGCTTTTATTTTAGGGGCATAGATATTCAGGATTGAGGCTTCATCCTGATGAGTTGTTCCTGTTATGAGTATAAAGTGTCTATCTCCATCTCTTCTGATTGGTTTTAGCTTGAAATCAATTTTGTTAGATATTAGTATAGCCACATGTGCTTGTTTCTTAGGTCTGTTTGATTGAAAAACCTTTTCCCAAACCTTTATTTTGAAGTAATGTCTGTCTTTGTGATTGAGGTGTGTTTCTTGTAAACAGCAGAATGTTGAATACTGTTTTCGTATCAATTCTCTTAGCCTGTGTCTTTTTATAGGTGAATTGAATCTATTGATATTAAATGATATTAATGACCAGTGGTTGTTAACTCTTTTTTTGTGGTAGAGTTTGTGTGTTTCCCTTCTTTGAGTTGTTCTGGTGGAGGGCTGTTAGATGTCTGAGTTATTGCGGGTGTTGTTGGCTTCCTTGGGTTGTGATTTTTACTTCTAGTACTTTCTGTAAAGCTGAGTTTGTGGCTACGTATTGTTTAAATTTGTTTTTATCCTGGAATATCTTGTTTTCTCCATTGATGGTGAAAGAAAACTTGGCTACGTATAGTAGTCTGGGCTTGCACCCATGGTTTCTTAGTTTCTGCAGCACATCTATCCAAGACCTTCTGGCTTTCATGATTTCCATAGAGAAGTCAGGTGTGATTCTGATAGGTTTACCTTTATATGTTACTTGACCTCTTTCCTTTGCAGCTCTTAATATTCTTTCTTTAGTCTGTATGTTTTGTGTTTTGATTATTATATGGCAAGGGGATTTTTTTTTGGTCTAGTCTATTTGGTATTCTGTATGCTTCTTGTACCTTCATAGGAATATCCTTCTTTAGGCTGGGAAAGTTTTCTTCAATAATTTTGTTGAATATATTTTCTGGGCCTTTGAACTGTAATTCTTCTCCTTCCTCAACCCCTATTATTCTCAGGTTTGGTCTTTTCGTGGTGTCCCAGATTTTCTGGATGTTTTATGTTAAACATTTGTTGGATTTGCTGTTTTCTTTGATCAGTGCGTTTATTTCCTCTATAGTATCTTCAGCGTCTGAGATTCTTTCTTCTATCTCTTGTATTCTGTTGGTTATACTTGTCTCTGTAGTTCCTCTTTGTTTACCCAGATTTTCCATATCCTGCCATCTCTCGGTTTGTGTTTTCTTCATTGCCTCCATTTCAGTTTTCAAGTCTTGAACTGTTTCCATTACCTGTTTGATTTCTTTTTCTTCATTTTCTTGGGTATCTTTGAAGGATTTATTCATTTCTTCTACCTTTTTGTTAGTCTTCTCCTCCATTTCTTTAAAGGAGTTTTTCACATCTTGTTTAATGGTCTCTAACACTTTCATAACATTACATTTAAAGTCTATTTCTTCTACTTCTTCTGGATTAGGGTGTTCAAGTCTTCCTCTTGCGTGTTCGCTGGATTCTGGTGTTATCATGTTGCTTTTCAGGTTGCTGGAGGAATTCTTGCATTGGTGCCTGCCCATCTCTTCCTTCAAATACTGTTAAGAGAGTCTTGGTGACTTTATCTGATCTTTGCTGTGGCTAACTGTGTACTTGGGTGGTTTTCTTGATCTTCCCTCTTTTAGGTCCCCTCAGCACTGGAGTTGACTCTCAGATCCTCTCCACCCTGAAGTAGGCTGTGGTGGTGGATCCCTCCAGATGGATCTACTGGTACTGGTTCAGAGTCACTTGCTGATGAAGGACCTCACAGACAAAAGGGTGGGCTTGGTAGATGCCAGCTTGGTGGAACAAAGAATTCCCTGCAGCCTTGCACTCACCACTGTGTCCCCAGACCCTCAGCCCCAAAGTAGGCTGAGTTGGGGGATCCTAGGACCCTGCAGATGGCAGAGGGTGCTTGGGGCAAGCTGGGGTGGGATATGTAGAGAAAGCCAGTAGCCTGGGAGAAGCCCCGCTGAATGGCCAGAAAGTTTAGGGGATTGGACGGTGCCTGTGCTCCCTTCCTGGGGCTGGGGGGGGCACACACTTACCCCTCCGAATGGATCTAGTGGTACTTGAAGCACAGTTTCCTGCGAAGGTACTACATATGATAATAATAACTGTACATTTTATTCTCTTGCTTTAAGCTGCCAGTCAGTATAAACTGTGATTGTGATTGCAGTTTTCCCTGTATAATCTTAATTAATGACTCCTGTATGAACTATGATTCCTTTCATGGACAAACTGCTTCTACTCAATAAAAGTTCAACTGTTTTGGGAAGTATAGGCTCCCAGTATTATTGTGTAACTCAAAAGGACACAGAAGAGGGGAAATGGTAACATCTTTAGGGCACAGAATAGCAATAGGCGCACTTCCTTGAATAGCAGCTTGTAAAGAAAGAAAAGATTAATTATGATCTGAAGCTGGCACAAATGTTATTGTTCTTTTAATTTAGACTCCCTGATTCTGAGCATTCACTTGTTGTAAGGACAATTTATATGATATCTTTAAGTGGTCAGGTCGATTGCAACCAAAACACTTTGCTGTCTGACTTTGAATGGCTTAGATTTCTAAAGCAGCTAATTTGGCTCTATGTTTGTAGTTCCCCCCATTTCTACATAGTTTTAGAAAGTCCATTATATTTTCTGTCTCTCTCTGAGGCCTTATTAATTCTGAATAATCTTCATTGATGTTGCTGTAAGTCAATAAAGCAGATGAGGTGCTGAGCAATTGGTAAACCAGAAGGTGAATCTCTTTTGGGTAGACCAGAGATGAGGGAAAGGGTCCTAGTTTGACTCAGACCATGATGGGGAGCACAGACCCCAGAAGAGCCTATGTGAGACACCAAATGTAAGTGTTGCAGCTTGGATGGGAAGGTATCCTAGCAGTTGGGAGCCAAGGAATACCATGAAGTCACTGTAAGCATAGCTTTCTCCAGGGAAAGAGTTCCCCAATTTAAAGGTAACAACTCTGCTCCAGCCAGGGAGGGTTTCCCCAGAAAAGTTGTTACAGCTCTGCTAAGGTCCCCCTGGGTGTTATAGCTCTGCTCACCCAGGGGAAAGTTTCCCAGTGAAAGTGTTACAGCCCTGCTTCAGGGAAAGATTTCCTAATGCAAGTGTAACAAGGTTTCCCCAGTGAAGTTACAGTTCTGCTTGGCTAAGGGAAAGTGTCCCCAGTGAAGGTGCTGCAGTTCTGCTCCTCCCTGGCGAAAGTTATCACACTGGGCTCTGTTCTGGTCAAAGTGTCACATTATACAACAAACCTCACTCAAGAGATTTATTGGGATGGAAAAAAATCCAGGAGGGTGGCTGCTTCTGCTAGGGTGGGAAGAAGCAGCAAACTGAGCAGGGTACAGAGCTTATATAGGGTTTTTTGGTGGGGGGGGGAGCTTTTCCAGGGTAGCTTGGGATTGGTAGGATTTCAAGCCCTAGTCAATTTAGGGTCAGAGTGTTTGTCCCTGGCCCAGGTCTTTGGTCTAGTCTGGGGCAGGGTGTTTTTTGTTGGCCCATGCCACCCTACAGTTATCAAAAGCTGACTGTTTAATAATAACTCTTGAATTTGCTCCCCTTTACTTGGTTTTCAGTAGCATCTTTGAGTCTCCCTATTGTAACATGATTGGCCTGCTTGTTTGTTGGGGTTTTCTGTCCCACCCGGTACCCATAGCTGTTTAGCCCCAAAAGAAAATCACATAGAGATCTCTATAAGTTAAAAGCTGATTGGCCCATTAGGTCAGGCTACTTATTAGTTCTTGTAACTTACATTAACCCATTATTCTGATCTATGTTAGCCATGTGGCTCAGTACGTTTTTCAGTGGGGCAGATCACATCCTGCTGCTTCGGTGATCCGGGCAGGAGTGACAGGAATCAACTTCCTCCTTCCCAGAATTCTCCTGTTCTCATTGCATCATTTCTACTTTCTGTCTTGTTTTCCTGCCTGTACTTCCTGCTTGGTCATTCAGTGTTTATTTAAAACATGATTGACAGAATACAGACAATTCTCCCGCACCACCGTATGAAATCAGCAAAAGGCTCAAAGGGACCTTGTATAAATTTTGAGGCAATTAGCTATCCTCTTCTATAAAATTAATATCCTTATTTTCCTTATGTATTTTCAAATGTCCCAAAACTGATGGGTTCTCTTTCCCTTGTTCAGATGACTCTTTTTCCCCAATATTCTTTCTGGCTCTGTGCTATACTTCTTCATCTCATGGTCCTTCTTCTGGATACCAGGAACTGTAATTACAAATGACTTGTTAGCAATCTAATAGCTGTGATTTGATACTTGCACTCCTCCTTTCTTTAAAAAGCTGATGCCCAAGTGGAGCATGAGGCAGCTGTTGATCTGATCTGCCCAGCTCTGGTTTCTGTCCCCTTATTTTCACTCACTCTCCTTCTGTGAGGGTCCTCACTCTCTTATTGTTACCAGCCTCAGGATCATATGGTGCCACTTGTCACCACTCTAGAGGTGGTGGGATCTGGGAGAATGGAGCCTCAAAATGAGGTGGATTAAAATCTCACAGAGAATCAGACAATTTATATTCTGAGGGTTAAGCAAGGTCATATGAGCTAAGGCCACATGGGTTCACACTTTATACAACCACAGGGACACTATCTAAATAACAATAGTAAGAGAGGGAATCGTAGGAAACAAATCCACTCCTGTTTGCCACACCTGGGCTGGGCATGAAAGCACATTCCAAGGACAAACCTGTGTTTAGAGGGAACAGAGGTCACAAGACTCTTGCCTTGTTTTCTTGGAGTTTTCTCACAAGCACTCAGAATTCTCCCCACACAGTTTTGTTGTTGGATGGTGCTCCAACAGGGTGCCTACAGACCATAGTGAGCAGACACTCAGAGAGAGAGCCAGGAGATGACTTGTGGTCATTGCTGCTGGTCTGGAAGCCTGAGAGATAGCAGAGAAGAAAAGAACATAAAGGAAGACTAGAAAGGATCTCTAGAATCACAGGGCATGGCTGTAAGACCCTCACCCCTTATTCTCAAAGGGATAAGAAGACATTTCTTAGCAGAATGTTTTCCCAGGAAGATAGTGGCCTTCCCCCCTCCCACCCAGAAATTATGCCTGGCTACCTGGTACAGGCTGATAAAGTCAGATGGCCTGACTCAGGAACAGCGTGGCCTTGCTCTAAGAACAAAGAATTAACTGACACAACAGGATGAGATAGAGCAAAAGACCTTGCACCCCTGCCAAAACAGCTTCAAAAAGCCTCTTTGTAGTTTCACCTTTAAAAGACTAACCCCGCAGAGGGAGTTGAACTTCTCTCTCTACCTTTTATAATGGGGTCAGTAGACAGGGGTTCCAAACATGTTCGTATTATGCTAAATAAACTTTGCCTGTTACAGTCTGGACTTCTTTGGTGGTCTCTTTCTGGGGATCGTAATCTGGGCACAACAATGGCAGGCACCTGTCTAAGGGTAGAGGCTGGATATGCCAGCACTCAACAATAATTCTGAATCTGTGGCCTGTTCCTATGCCCATTTCTGTCCTCAGCTCTTCCCTGACCCTCACTCTTTAGATCATGGGAAATGTAACTGTGAATGTAATATAACAGAGCATGGTCCAGGAACCTAAGTCCCAGCATCAGGAGGCTGAAGGAGGAGGACTATGTGATGGAAATCAGACCCTGCCTCAATGTCACACACAACCACAGTCCCCAGAAAGTACCCAGAATTCTTCAAAGTAGAAACACATTTTTTTTTTTTTTTTGAGGACCTTTTCTCTGTAAGTGTTGCAGCTTGGTTGGAAAGGTATCCCGGCAGTTGGGAGCCAAGGAACACTACAAGTAGCTGTCAGCATAGTGGCTTACAGCTTGCCTCCAGGGAAAAGTCTCCCCAGTGTAAGGGTAACAACTCTGCGCAGGCAGCGGAGGGTTTCCCGGCAAAGTTGTTACAGATTTGCTCTACTCTGCTCCAGAGAAGTGGGACAGCTTTGCTTAGGCTCCAGATTGTTACAACTCTGCTCCATAGGGGAAAGTGTGTAATGGATTAAATAAGAATGTTGCAGATCCCCAGTGGCTGCAGTGGCAGAAACACTGCAGGTTCCTGAGCAGTGGCAGTGGGCAGCAGGTCCTGAGAGCATCCAGTCCTAGTCCGGGACTGCTGCAGGTCCTCGAGTGGCTGCAGCGGGCCAGGAGGAGAGACAGATAGATGGGCACAGCATGAGACCACGCCACAGGTCTCTGGGAGACACTCGGCAGCAGGTGAGAGACAGAGACATGGATAGGCACGCCACACAGAGTGAGGTTGGATATTTATTTAGCGAGTTATGTAAGGGAAGAGGGAGAAGGAGAGAAGATCTGCCTCAGTGGACTGTGGGGAGGTGGCTTATCTCTTTAATGGACAGAACAGATCATTACAAAGTGACCCAGTGAAAATGTTACAATTCTGCTCTGTTTCATGTCCTTCCAGCAAAAGTTGTTACAGTTGGACTGTGCTCTAGCCAAAATGCCACAACACACAACAACCCTCACTCAAAATATTTACTGGGAAGGATAAATCCAGGAAGGCAGCTGCCTCTAGCAGGAAAAGCAATAGCAAACTGAACAGGGCACAGATCTGATATAGGTTATTTTTTGGGGGGTGGAGTATTGGATCTTTTCCATGGTAGCTTGGAATTGGTGGGGTTTTGTAGTCAGATTCTGAGGCAAACATGGGGATTTGTGAGATTTCAATCCCCGACCCTGGAGTCAAGTCAGGGGAGGGTGTCTTTTCTTTGGTTCTTTTTACCCTACAAGCATGCTGGGGGCTAGGACCAGAGATGAGGAGGCATTACCTAGAAGTTGTTTTCCAGCTGGCAAGGACAGAAAGGGGTGATGGTCCATGTATCTGCAAGGGACCTCAGGAAGGCCTCAGAGGCCTTGTCAGTGGTAGAATACAGGGGCTGGTTCTGAATGTTCAAGACCTTGATGGGGGTGGTAGGGAAGCCGGAAAGCATAGCGAGCAAGCAGCTTGCCGTCTTCTATGGATGTGAGCTTTTCAGCCATCATATTCATGACACTGTAGGAATAGGAGTCAGTAGAGACACCAGTCTCACAGATTGGTCCCCAGGTGTGCCCAGCGTGTCCGCGTCTCCCTGAAGGTCCCTTCAAGTGTCTATGGACATGAAGATTGGACTCACAGAAAGTGTGCGTGAATGTGCTGAAAATGACTCATGATCTCTGGGAACGGTGGGAAATGGAAGTGAGCAGGGAGCCATGATGAGAACCCCTTAGGCCACAGCAACTCCTGAGTCCTGCACAGGACGCCATGTGAGCCTCTGTCTCCTATGGGAATGGGGTGAGGGGGTGGTGAGGGTGGAACTTACATGGAGGGGTAGCCACCCTGGTGTTTCTGCTACCTCAGCTTCTGGATGATTTGGAAGAACTCCTCCATGTATTGGTGGGGGTGGGTGACTTCTTGCTCTGGGCAAGAACCCAGGGAAGGCTGGTCTCAAGCGCCTTCTCTTTGAGGTGCTCACGCTTCCTCAAGGCTCCTAAACAACTCCCCCCGACCCAAAGGTCTGCATGGCACAGAGGGTTGCCTCACCTTCATTTGGCTGTCATAGTTATTTAGGCCTCAGAATAGACCTGGTAAGCTGGTGAGGTCAAGACTGGAGGGGAAACTGAGGCACAAGTGGCCAAGCCGTGAGCACAAAGTCACACAGCTGGAACACAAGCAGGTCCTGGCGTGATCCCAGATGGTTGGTTTCTTAAGTCTCAGTGTGGATCAGGTTCATAGTCCTTAAGTAAGGAAACTGGGGATCCTCCAGTTGGAGTCACTGGCCCCCCAGAATATCACTAAGGAGATTTTTAGTCCGTAGTCCAAGCAGGCCTGGAATTTAGGCTATATCCTCCGCAACAGTTACCACTGTGCTGGGACTGTAGGTAGGGCCACCACCCTGCTCACACAGGTCTGCAGTGTGAGCCCAAGGCCTTGGGAACATCCTTTTTGAGCTGTGGCCTGGCTTCCTGGTGCCTATTTGCCAGAGGCGAGGAGAGCAACTTCTGACTTCTCAGATCACAACGTGGCGGTCTGACTTGGTTCATAGTCAGATCACTTTCTTCTTTCTCCAGCTGCTAGGAGACTGTATCCAGACCCCATTCTCCTGCCCTCCCTCCCCCTCCCCACCTCTGTGCCCTGGGATGGCCCTTGCCAGCTTCCATACTGTTTCTCATGCTCCCCTCTCACCTCTTCTGCTGCTCATAGTGTGGGGAGGAGCAGAAAGAAGTTTATCGGAAAAGGAGGTGGCTATACTCCACACCCCTCCCTCGGGGGATATGACCTTTTCCTGGACACATCTTGTGGATCTCGGAGGATACTATCAACCCTGCAAGGATCAGTGAAAGTAAGAGTAAGTTCCTGTTGTAGAATATTACTTTAATGATATAAAGATGTGTTGCATTTGTTCATGCTGCATTTGTCTAATGATATAAAGATGTGTTGCGTTTGTTCATGCTGCATTTGTCTAATGATATAAAGATGTGTTGCGTTTGTTCATGCTGCATTTGTTTAGTGATGTAAAGATGTATTGTTTTGACTGCCTAAGGCACCTGATTGGTCTAATAAAAAGCTTAACAGCTAATAACTATGCAGTAGAAGTATAGGCAGGGCTGGTGGGCAGAGAGAATAAGTAGTAGGAGGAATATAGGCGAGAGAGAGAGAGAGAGAGAGAGAGAGAGAGAGAGAGAGAGAGAAGATGGGGGGGAGATGTTCTGGACCAGCCAGACATGAAGTGGGATGTACAGAATGAGAGAAAGAAAAGCCCTGAGCAAACCGTAGATGAAGAGAAAAAGGTTAAGTTAAAAGAGCTGTTGGAGAAGGGAACTTGTTGGTTCCCGGCTACCTGGTGAGCTTAGACCTGAAATTATCACACAGAAACTGTACTAAGTCACTGCTTGGACCATTAGCTCTAGCTTCTTATTGACTCACTCTTAGATATTAATTTAACCCATTTCTATTAATCTATTAATTGCTACATGGCTGTGACTTACAGGCTAAAGTTCCCAGCGTCTGTCACCGGCGGCTCATGGCTTCTCTCTGACTCCACCCTTCTTTCTCCCAGCATTCAGCCTAGCTTTCCCCACCTAGTTCTGTTCTTCCTTGCCATAGGCTCAAAGTAGTTCTTAACCAATAAAAGCAACACACAGACAGAAAGACCTCCCACACCATTTCCCCTTTTCTGTTTAAACAGTAAAGCTTTCACTTTAACATAGTAAAATTACATATAATAAAACAGTTATCAAGCAAGAATTACAGTTACAATATTTATATCTACCTTATCTTTTATCATAAGGAAAACTATAAATTCTTTAACTATAAATTTTTTAACTCCAACAAAGACTCCAGAAGGATATAATATTACCTAAGTAAACAGGAAGTGCATTATAAACAACTTCCAAAACTCTAGAATTGACAGAGACATCTTGCTGACTGGACAGTCACCCAAAGTTTTCCTGTACCATTGGGGCATCCATCTTCAGCCTACTGGCCCATAGTGTCCAGCAGACTTTTCCACAAAGCAGGAAATTTCAAAGACAGTTTCACCTATATTGTCAGTTTGTCAGTCACTTTCTTCCGTGTCCTGCAGAATGTCTGGCCGACTCTTTCATGAAGCAGGAACCCCAAAGGACCATCTCGCTTTTAGGCAACTTCAGTAGTCATTTCTCTGCAGGTATCGCATGTCCAGTTTATCAAGCAGTCCAGGCAAGAGCAACTTTTTGCCCAAATGGCTAACAACTCCATAAGGAGCCTCTTCGATGTCATCCTCTTGAAGTGGCTGGTGCTGCCAGGAGCAGATGTGTCTCACTGTCATGAAAAGTCCTAACTTACTAAAACACTGGTGAGACACGCATAACCAATAATAAATCTCTGTGTCATGATTTGGGAGCTGGTGGTGGCCTCTCCCAGGATAAAGACTGTTATAGGGTCTCTTGTTAGTATTTTCAGAGCAAAGGCAAAAGTTCCAGAACCATGCTGATTGAGTTGTTCACTGTCCATACTTATAATTAGGCTTTTCCAGACCCTCAGAGGGAGGGAGGAATCAACGTGTAACCAAAAATGTGGGCAGTGAGGAAAAGGGCCCACTAAATTGATGCACTCCAGCACCCTAAGTATCAAGATTAGAGCCTGGAAGTTTGGGGTCTATTAGCCTGGGGCCTGGATGCAGAGCCAGGCTGAGGTTGGTCCTGGTAGTCAGGAGTCTATTAGCCTGGGGCCTGGATGCAGAGCCAGGTTGAGGTTGGTCCTGGTAGTCGGGGGTCTGTTATCCTGGGGCCTGGATGCAGAGCCAGGCTGAGGTTGGTCCTGGTAGTCAGGGGTCTATAAGCCTGGGGCCTGGATGCAGAGCCAGGCTGAGGTTGGTCCTGGTAGTCAGGGGTCTATAAGCCTGGGGCCTGGATGCAGAGCCAGGCTGAGGTTGGTCCTGGTAGTCGGGGGTCTGTTATCCTGGGGCCTGGATGCAGAGCCAGGCTGAGGTTGGTCCTGGTAGTCGGGGGTCTGTTATCCTGGGGCCTGGATGCAGAGCCAGGCTGAGGTTGGAAGAAACCAGTTGCAGATGGGTGTGGCCTGAGTGATTCTGCTGTGGTTTCTAGCAGCCATGTCCCACATGAGAACCCTTGAAGGTCCTCCTTTAGGGGCACACTTCCTCTTGGCTGGCAAGCCTGACGGAGGGATCCTGTTAGTTTCAAAATCTGCTATCTACCACTTAACGGTAGTTTCCAGTGTGGGGAGTTGAACTCTATTCCCCCAGGGGGACAGGCACCCTCTCACGTATTTTACAGGTGTGAAAAATCAGCACAGAAAGAAATGAGTTCCCAGGCTCATGCACTCTAAGACAACCATTTACTGTTTCAACCTCACATCCTCTTTCACTGCCTCAAATCCATGGCAGCTGAGTGCAGGCCTAAGTACCCAGTGGATTCCAGGCAGATGTTGACGAACACGCGAACAGTATATCAGGGGTGGGGAGAGCAGAGGGCAGTTAAGGGACCAGCTGCCCCTCTCCCAGTGGGTGCCTCCCACCAAACAAATTCTGTTACTGATAAATACAAGCTTGGGGGAATTAATGATGAGAACAGTCCCTGAGGCCCCGCTGGATGTCACAGTTCAGAGCTGAGCTCCCAAGGGATGGAGCCTCCTGGGAGGTGGTCCCACTCTTTGGGGATCTCAATCATGCAGAGGTGCTTCTATTTCTGCATCAGCCCCTTCTTGGGCCTGGCTTGCCCTTGGAGGTTGGGCAGCAGCAGCTGCTGCTCAGGGCTTACATGGATGCCACACATGGTGCCTTTGTGTTCCCAAGTCACCTGGAAGTGAATTTTGCAGTCGTTCAGATCCTGGTGGGCACCAGGCTTGCTTCTCCGAACGTGTTCAGTGATGTTATAAACCAGCAAAAGAGAAATCTCCTCCTTCACAAGGACAAAGGACGGAAGCCTCAGTGAGGTCGACGTAGGGGGCATGACAAACAGTCCCTGCTTGGACTCGGGCAGCTCTCTGGGTAGCAGCCTGGGGCCCACTCCTACCTCAGTGAAGGCTGTGGTGCTGAGAGCTGACCAGAAGGACAGAGGAGCCAGCAGCTTCCTGATTTTGAGATAGGCCTTGAAATCCCTATATAGGCAAGAGTGACCTTGAACTGCTGATTCTGCCTTACCCACCCCCCACCCTTCTGAGAGCTGAGGTGACAAACCCTGGCTACCACGGTGCTAAGGGTCTCACGTGTAGCCTTAGCTTCCTTGGAGTTTGCCTTACCCACCCCCCACCCTTCTGAGAGCTGAGGTGACAAACCCTGGCTACCACGGTGCTAAGGGTCTCACGTGTAGCCTTAGCTTCCTTGGAGTTTGCTGTGTTTGAAGTTGGTCTCACACTTACAGCCTCCCTCTTGTCTCTGTCTCTCAAGTACTGGGATTAAACCAGGCCCAGCTAGAATCTCCAACTGAGTCAAAAGTATAAAAAAAATATACGGGGCCAGGGAAATGACTCATCAGGTAAAGGGACTTGCCACCAACTCTGATGACCAGAGTTCAATCCCTGGGATCCACATGGTGGAAGGAAAGAACTGACTTCCACATGGTGTCCTTTGACCCCCATAAGCCTGGAACAGCTTGTGAGGGCCAGAGATATTGGATCCTATAGAACTGGAGTTACAGGTGGTTGGAGCCACTAGACACGGGCTCTGGGAACTGCGCTAAGATCCTCTGGAAGAGCAGGGAGTGCTTTAACCACTAGTTGTCTTTGCAGCTCCATAGCTTCCCCTTCGCAAGTGAAGAATAGCTTGCATTTCTCATTGTCTAAAGTTTTAACCTCCTCTGCTCCCCTGGATAGTCACCTGGCCATCCATCCACCCCTGGATAGTCACCTGGCTGGCCACCCACCCCTGGATAGTCCCCTGGCCGGCCACCCACCCCTGGATAGTCACCTGGCCATCCATCCACCCCTGGATAGTCCCCTGGCCGGCCACCCACCCCTGGATAGTCACCTGGCTGGCCACCCACCCCTGGATAGTCACCTGGCCATCCATCCACCCCTGGATAGTCCCCTGGCCGGCCACCCACTCCTGGATAGTCACCTGGCCGGCCAGCCACCCCTGGATAGTCACCTGGCCATCCATCCACCCCTGGATAGTCACCTGGCTGGCCACCCACCCCTGGATAGTCCCCTGGCCGGCCACCCACCCCTGGATAGTCACCTGGCCATCCATCCACCCCTGGATAGTCCCCTGGCCGGCCACCCACCCCTGGATAGTCACCTGGCTGGCCACCCACCCCTGGATAGTCACCTGGCCATCCATCCACCCCTGGATAGTCCCCTGGCCGGCCACCCACCCCTGGATAGTCACCTGGCCGGCCAGCCACCCCTGGATAGTCACCTGGCCGGCCACCCACCCCTGGATAGTCACCTGGCAGCTCAGCCAAATGGTTCCCAAGTGTCTCCTGTTATTTTTTGATCTTAAATGATTGTACTTGAAACATCCGGGTCTGGCTTTTCTGTTTGTTCCCCCTTCTCCAGCAGCCACTTCCCTTTGCAGGGTGTCCTCATCTTCTTTTGGGGGTTCAGGGTCTGCATCCACTGGTGTAATTAATTTGTTTATTTCAGGGCCGGGGATGGAATCCAGGGCTTTGAGCAAGCAAGTTGTTACTATTATCACCAACACCACAGTTATCACGAGATCGTCATCACCACCACCATTGCCACTGCCACTATC